>NC_060121.1:24923284-25231752 GCF_021461395.2 Schistocerca americana | reverse complement strand
GTCGGTCTTCATGTACTTAAGTCGGCATTGTGCCTTTTGTATTTAATTCCGATGCAATTTCTGTGTTTCATCGTCAATAAAAAGGTCCAAGGGATACAATAAACCTGAAGTGAAGCATCGGAATATATAACTAGTGTCGCAGGAATGGTCAGTAGGAAGAGTCAGCCTTCTTGTCCTTAAGCCGGCATTGTGCCTTTTGTATTTAATTCCGATGCAATTTCTGTGTTTCATCGTCAATAAGAAGGTCCAAGGGATACAGTAAACCTGAAGTGAAGCATCGGAATCTATAACTAGTGTCACAGGAATGGTTCAAAACATAGTCAGTAAGAAGTGTCGGTCTTTATGTACTTAAGTCGGCATTGTGCCTTTTGTATGTAATTCCGATGCAAATTCTGTGTTTCATCGTCAATAAGAAGGTCCAAGGGATACAGTAAACCTGGAGTGATGCATCGGAATCCATAACTTGTGTCACAGGAATGGTCAGTAGGAAGAGTCAGTCTTCTTGACCTTAAGTTGGCAATGTGCCTTTTGTATTTAATTCCGATGCAATTTCTGTATTTCATCGTCAATAAGAAGGTCCAAAGGATACAGTAAACCTGAAGTGAAGCATCGGAATCTATAATTAGTGTCACAGGAATGGTCAGTAGGAAGAGTCAGTCTTCTTGTCCATAAGTCGGCTTTGTGCCTTTTGTATTTAATTCCGATGCAAATTCTGTGTTTCATCGTCAATAAGAAGGTCCAAGGGATACAGTAAACCTGAAGTGAAGCATCGGAATCTATAACTAGTGTCACAGGAATGGTCAGTAGGAAGAGTCAGACTTCTTGTCCTTAAGTCGGCGCTGTGAATTTTATATTTAATTCCGATGCAATTTCTGTGTTTTATCGTCTATAAGAAGGTCCAAGGGATACAGTAAACCTGAAGTGAAGCATCGGAATCTATAACTAGTGTCACAGGAATGGTTCAAAACATAGTCAGTAAGAAGCGTCGGTCTTCATGTACTTAAGTCGGCATTGTGCCTTTTGTATTTATTTCCGATGCAAATTCTGTGTTTTATCATCAATAAAAAGGTCCAAGGGATACTGTAAACCTGAAGTGAAGCATCGGAATCTATAACTAGTGTCACAGGAATGGTTCAAAATATAGTCAGTAAGAAGTGTCGGTCTTCATGTACTTAAGTCGGCATTGTGCCTTTTGTATTTAATTCCGATGCAATTTCTGTGTTTCATCGTCAATAAGAAGGTCCAAGGGATACAATAAACCTGAAGTGAAGCATCGGAATATATAACTAGTGTCACAGGAATTGTCAGTAAGAAGAGTCAGTCTTCTTGTCCTTAAGTCGGCGCTGTGCATTTTATATTTAATTCCGATGCAATTTCTGTGTTTTATGATCAATAAGAAGGTCCAAGGGATACAGTAAACCTGAAGTGAAGCATCGGAATCTATAACTAGTGTCACAGGAATGGTTCAAAACATAGTCAGTAAGAAGTGTCGGTCTTTAAGTACTTTAGTCGGCATTGTGCCTTTTGTATTTATTTCCAATGCAAGTTCTGTGTTTCATCGTCAATAAGGAGGTCCAAGGGATACAGTAAACCTGGAGTGAAGCATCGGAATACATAACTTGTGTCACAGGAATAATCAGTAGGAACAGTCAGTCTTCTTGTCCTTAAGTCGGCAATGTGCCTTTTGTATTTAATTCCGATGCAATTTCTGTATTTCATCGTCAATAAGAAGGTCCAAGGGATACAGTAAACCTGAAGTGAAACATCTTAATCTATAACTAGTGTCACACGAATGGTCAGTAGGAAGAGTCAGTCTTCTTCTCCATAAGTCGGCTTTGTGCTTTTGTATTTAATTCCGATGCAATTTCTGTGTTTCATCGTCAATAAGAAGGTCCAAGGGATACAGTAAACCTGAAGTGAAGCATCGGAATCTATAACTAGTGTCACAGGAATGGTTCAAAACATAGTCAGTAAGAACTGTCGGTCTTCATGTACTTAAGATGGCATTGTGCCTTTTGTATTGAATCCCGATGCAGTTTTAGCGTTTCATCGTCAATAAGAAGGTCCAGGGGATACAGTGAACCTGAAGTGAAGCTTCGGAAACTATAACTAGTGTCACAGGAATGGTTCAAAATATAGTCAGTAAGAAGTGTCGGTCTTCAGGTACTTAAGACGGCATTGTGGCTTTTGTATTTAATTCCGATGCAATTTCTATGTTTCATCGTCAATAAGAAGGTACAAGGGATACAATAAACCTGAAGTGAAGCATCGGAATATATAACTAGTGACACAGGAATGGTCAGCAGGAAGAGTCAGTCTTCTTGTACTTAAGTCTGCATTGTGCCTTTTGTATTTAATTCCGATGCAATTTCTGTGTTTCATCGTCAATAAGAAGGTCCAAGGGATACAATAAACCTGAGGTGAAGCATCGGAATCTATAACTAGTGTCACAGGAATGGTTCAAACATAGTCAGTAAGAAGTGTCGGTCTTCATGAACGTAAGTCAGCATTGTGCCTTTTGTATTTAATTCCGATGCAATTTCTGTGTTTCATCGTCAATAAGAAGGTCCAAGATATACAATAAACCTGAAGTGAAGCATCGGATTATATAACTAGTGTCACAGGACTGGTCTGTAGGAAGACTCAGTTTTCCTGTCCTTAAGTCTGCATTGTGCCTTTTGTATTTAATTCCGATGCAATTTCTGTGATTCATCGTCAATAAGAAGGTCCAAGGGATACAGTAAACCTGAAGTGAAGCATCGGAATCTATAACTAGTGTCACAGGAATGGTCAGTAGGAAGAGTCAGTCTTCTTGTCCATAAGTCGGCGCTGTGCATTTTATATTTAATTCCGATGCAATTTCTGTGTTTTATCGTCAATAAGAAGGTCCAAGGGATACAGTAAACCTGAAGTGAAGCATCGGAATCTATAACTAGTGTCACAGGAATGGTCAGTAGGAAGAGTCAGTCTTCTTGTCCTTATGTCGGCTTTGTGCCTTTTGTATTCAATTCCGATGCAATTTCTGTATTTCATCGTCAATAAGAAGGTCCAAGGGATACAGTAAACCTGAAGTGAAGTATCGGAATCTATAACTAGTGTCACAGGAATGGTTTAAAACATAGTCAGTAAGAACTGTCGGTCTTCATGTACTTAAGATGGCATTGTGCCTTTTGTATTTAATCCCGATGCAATTTCTGCGTTTCATCGTCAATAAGAAGGTCCAGGGGAAACAGTGAACCTGAAGTGAAGCATCGGAAACTATAACTAGTGTCACAGGAATGGTTCAAAATATAGTCAGTAAGAAGTGTCGGTCTTCATGTACTTAAGACGGCATTGTGCTTTTTGTATTTAATGCCGATGCAATTTCTGTGCTTCATCGTCAATAAGAAGGTCCAAGGGATA
Source organism: Schistocerca americana (assembly GCF_021461395.2). Lineage (NCBI taxonomy): Eukaryota > Metazoa > Arthropoda > Insecta > Orthoptera > Acrididae > Schistocerca > Schistocerca americana. Next base: position 25,228,350 of record NC_060121.1, on the reverse strand, counting down.
CAATAAACCTGAAGTGAAGCATCGCAATATATAACTAGTGACACAGGAATGGTCAGCAGGAAGAGTCAATCTTCATGTCCTTATGTCGGCATTCTGCCTTTTCTATTTAATTCTGATGCAATTTCTGTGTTTCATCGTCAATAAGAAGGTCCAAGGGATACAGTAAACCTGAAGTGAAGCATCGGAATCTATAACTAGTGTCACAGGAATGGTTCAAAACATTGTCAGTAAGAAGTGTCGGTCTTAATGTACTTAAGTCGGCATTGTGCCTTTGGTATATAATTCCGATGCAATTTCTGTGTTTCATCGTCAATAAGAAGGTCCAAGGGATACAGTAAACCTGAAGTGAAGCATTGGAATCTGTAACTAGTGTCACAGGAATGGTTCAAAACATAGTCAGTAAGAACCGTCGGTCTTCATGTACTTAAGTCGGCATTGTGCCTTTTGTATTTAATCCCGATGCAATTTCTGCGTTTCATCGTCAATAAGAAGGTCCCGGGGATACAGTGAACCTGAAGTGAAGCATCGGAAACTATAACTAGTGTCACAGGAATGGTTCAAAATATAGTCAGTAAGAAGTGTCGGTCTTCAAGTTCTTAAGTCGGCATTGTGCCTTTTGTATTTAATTCCGATGCAATTTCTGTGATTCATCGTCAATAAGAAGGTCCAAGGGATACAATAAACCTGAAGTGAAGCATCGGAATATATAACTAGTGTCACAGGAATGGTCAGTAGGAAGAGTCAGTCTTCTTGTCCATAAATCGGCATTGTGCCTTTTGTATTTAATTCCGATGCAATTTCTGTGTATCATCGTCAATAAGAAGGTCCAAGGGATACAGTAAACCTGAAGTGAAGCGTCGGAATCTATAACTAGTGTTGCAGGAATGGTTCAAAACATAGTCAGTAAGAAGTGTCGGTCTTCATGTACTTAAGTCGGTATTATGCCTTTTGTATTTAATTCTGATGCAATTTCTGTGTTTCATCGTAAATAAGAAGGTCCAAGGGATACAGTAAAACTGAAGTGAAGCATCGGAATCTATAACTAGTGTCACAGGAATGGTTCAAAACATAGTCAGTAAGATGCGTCGGTCTTCATGTACTTAAGTCGGCATTGTGCCTTTTGTATTTAATTCCGATGTAATTTCTGTGTTTCATCGTCAATAAGAAGGTCCAAGGGATACAGTAAACCTGAAGTGAAGCATCGGAATCTATAACTAGTGTCACAGGAATGGTTCAAAACATAGTCAGTAAGAAGCGTCGGTCCTCATGTACTTAAGTCGGCATTGTGCCTTTTGTATTTAATTCCGGTGCAATTTCTGTGTTTTATCATCAATAAAAAGGTCCAAGGGATACAGTAAACCTGAAGTGAAGCATCGGAATCTTTAACTAGTGACACAGGAATGGTCAGTAGGAAGAGTCAGTCTTCTTGTCCTTAAGTCTGCATTGTGCCTTTTGTATTTAATTCCGATGCAATTTCTGTGTTTCATCGTTAATAAGAAGGTCCAAGAGATACAGTAAACCCGAAGTGAAGCATCGGAATCTATAACTAGTGTCACAGGAATGGTCAGTAGGAAGAGTCAGTCTTCTTGTCCTTAAGTCGGCATTGTGCCTTTTGTATTTAATTCCGATGCAATTTCTGGGTTTCATCGTCAATAAGAAGGTCCAAGGGATACAGTAAACCTGGAGTGAAGCATCGGCATCTATAACTAGTGTCACAGGAATGGTCAGCAGGAAGAGTCAATCTTCATGTCCTTATGTCGGCATTCTGCCTTTTGTATTTAATTCTGATGCAATTTCTGTGTTTCATCGTCAATAAGAAGGTCCAAGGGATACAGTAAACCCGAAGTGAAGCATGGGAATCTATAACTAGTGTCACAGGAAAGGTCCAAAACATAGTCAGTAAGAAGTGTCGGTCTTCATGTACTTAAGTCGGCATTGTGCCTTTTGTATTTAATTCCGATGTAATTTCTGTGTTTCATCGTCAATAAGAAGGTCCAAGGGATACAGTAAACCTGAAGTGGAGCATCGGAATCTATAACTAGTGTCACAGGAATGGTTCAAAACATAGTCACTAAGAACTGTCGGTCTTCATGTACTTAAGTCGGCATTGTGCCTATTGTATTTAATCCCGATGCAATTTCTGCGTTTCATCGTCATTAAGAAGGTCCAGGGGATACAGTGAACCTGAAGTGAAGCATCGGAAACTATAACTAGTGTCACAGGCATGGTTCAAAATATAGTCAGTAAGAAGTGTCGGTCTTCATGTACTTAAGTCGGCATTGTGCCTTTTGTATTTAATTCCGATGCAATTTCTGTGTTTCATCGTCAATAAGAAGGTCCAAGGGATACAATAAACCTGAAGTGAAGCATCGGAATATATAACTAGTGTCACAGGAATGGTCAATAAGAAGAGTCAGTCTTCTTGTCCTTAAGTCGGCGCTGTGCATTTTATATTTAATTCCGATGCGATTTCTGTGTTTTATGATCAATAAGAAGGTCCAAGGGATACAGTAAACCTGAAGTGAAGCATCGGAATCTATAACTAGTGTCACAGGAATGGTTCAAAACATAGTCAGTAAGAAGTGTCGGTCTTCAAGTACTTTAGTCGGCATTGTGCCTTTTGTATTTATTTCCGATGCAAGTTCTGTGTTTCATCGTCAATAAGAAGGTCCAAGGGATACAGTAAACCTGGAGTGAAGCATCGGAATACATAACTTGTGTCACAGGAATGGTCAGTAGGAACAGTCAGTCTTCTTGACCTTAAGTCGGCAATGTGCCTTTTGTATTTAATTCCGATGCAATTTCTGTATTTCATCGTCAATAAGAAGGTCCAAGGGATACAGTAAACCTGAAGTGAAGCATCGGAATCTATAACTAGTGTCACAGGAATGGTCAGTAGGAAGAGTCAGTCTTCTTGTCCTTAAGTCGGCTTTGTGCCTTTTGTATTTAAATCCGATGCAATTGCTGTGTTTCATCGTCAAAAAGAAGGTCCAAGGGATACAGTAAACCTGAAGTGAAGCATCGGAATCTATAACTAGTGTTGCAGGAATGGTTCAAATCATAGTCAGTAAGAAGTGTCGGACTTCATGAACTTAAGTCGGTATTGTGCCTTTTGTATTTAATTCTGATGCAATTTCTGTGTTTTATCATCAATAAAAAGGTCCAAGGGATACAGTAAACCTGAAGTGAAGCATCGGAATCTATAACTAGTGTCACAGGAATGGTCAGTAGGAAGAGTCAGTCTTCTTGTCCTTAAGTCTGCATTGTGCCTTTTGTATTTAATTCCGATGCAAATTTTGTGTTTCATCGTCAGTAAGAAGGTCCAAGGGATACAATAAACCTGAAGTTAAGCATCGGAATCTATAACTAGTGTCACAGGAATGGTCAGTAGGAAGAGTGAGTCTTCTGGTCCTTAAGTCGCCATTGTGCCTTTTGTATTTAATTCCGATGCAATTTCTGGGTTTCATCGTCAATAAGAAGGTCCAAGGGATACAGTAAACCTGGAGTGAAGCATCGGAATCTATAACTAGCGTCACAGGAATGGTCAGCAGGAAGAGTCAATCTTCATGTCCTTATGTCGGCATTCTGCCTTTTGTATTTAATTCTGATGCAATTTCTGTGTTGCATCGTCAATAAGAAGGTCCAAGGGATACAGTAAACCTGAAGTGAGGCAACGGAATCTATAACTAGTGTCACAGGAATGGTTCAAAACATAGTCAGTAAGAAGTGTCGGTCTTCATGTACTTAAGTCGGCATTGTGCCTTTGGTATATAATTCCGATGCAATTTCTGTGTTTCATCGTCAATAAGAAGGTCCAAGGGATACAGTAAACCTGAAGTGAAGCATCGGAATCTATAACTAGTGTCACAGGAATGGTTAAAAACATAGTCAGTAAGAACTGTCGGTCTTCATGTACTTCAGATGGCATTGTGCCTTTTGTATTTAATCCCGATGTAATTTCTGCGTTTCATCGTCAATAAGAAGGTCCAGGGGATACAGTGAACCTGAAGTGAAGCATCGGAAACTATAACTAGTGTCACAGGAATGGTTCAAAATATAGTCAGTAAGAAGTGTCGGTCTTCAGGTACTTAAGTCGGCATTGTGCCTTTTGTATTTAATTCCGATGCAATTTCTGTGTTTCATCGTCAATAAGAAGGTCCAAGGGATACTATAAACCTGAAGTGAAGCTTCGGAATATATAACTAGTGACACAGGAATGGTCAGCAGGAAGAGTCAATCTTCATGTCCTTATGTCGGCATTCTGCCTTTTGTATTTAATTCTGATGCAATTTCTGTGTTTCATCGTCAATAAGAAGGTCCAAGGGATACAGTAAACCTGAAGTGAAGCATCGGAATCTATAACTAGTGTCACAGGAATGGTTCAAAACATAGTCAGTAAGAAGTGTCGGTCTTCATGTACTTAAGTCGGCATTGTGCCTTTGGTATATAATTCCGATGCAATTTCTGTGTTTCATCGTCAATAAGAAGGTCCAAGGGATACAGTAAACCTGAAGTGAAGCATTGGAATCTATAGCTAGTGTCACAGGAATGGTTCAAAGCATAGTCAGTAAGAACTGTCGGTCTTCATGTACTCAAGTCGGCATTGTGCCTTTTGTATTTAATCCCGATGCAATTTCTGCGTTTCATCGTCAATAAGAAGGTCCAGGGGATACAGTGAACTTGAAGTGAAGCATCGGAAACGATAACTAGTGTCACAGGAATGGTTCAAAATATAGTCAGTAAGAAGTGTCGGTCTTTATGTACTTAAGTCGGCATTGTGCCTTTTGTATTTAATTCCGACGCAATTTCTGTGTTTCATCGTCAATAAGAAGGTCCAAGGGATACAATAAACCTGAAGTGAAGCATCGGAATATATAACTAGTGTCACAGGAATGGTCAGTAGGAAGAGTCAGTCTTCTTGTCCATAAGTCGGCATTGTGCCTTTTGTATTTAATTCCGATGCAATTTCTGTGTTTCATCGTCAATAAGAAGGTCCAAGGGATACAATAAACCTGAAGTGAAGCATCGGAATCTATAACTAGTGTCACAGGAATGGTTCAAAACATAGTCAGTAAGAAGTGTCGGTCTTCATGAACGTAAGACGGCATTGTGCCTTTTGTATTTAATTCCGATGCAATTTCTGTGTTTCATCGTCAATAAGAAGGTCCAAGGGATACAATAAACCTGAAGTGAAGCATCGGAATATATAACTAGTGTCACAAGAATCGTCTGCAGGAAGAATCAGTCTTCTTGTCCTTAAGTCTGCATTGTGCCTTTTGTATTTAATTCCGATGCAATTTCTGTGATTCATTGTCAATAAGAAGGTCCAAGGGATACAGTAAACCTGAAGTGAAGCATTGGAATCTATAACTAGTGTCACAGGAATGGTCAGTAGGAAGAGTCAGTCTTCTTGTCCTTAAGTCGGCGCTGTGCATTTTATATTTAATTCCGATGCAATTTCTGTGTTTTATCGTCAATAGGAAGGTCCAAGGGATACAGTAAACCTGAAGTGAAGCATCGGAATCTATAACTAGTGTCACAGGAATGGTTCAAAACATAGTCAGTAAGAAGTGTCGGTCTTCAAGTACTTTAGTCGGCATTGTGACTTTTGTATTTATTTTCGATGCAAGTTCTGTGTTTCATCGTCAATAAGAAGGTCCAGGGGATACAGTAAACCTGAAGTGAAGCATCGGAATCTATAACTAGTGTCACAGGAATGGTCAGTAGGAAGAGTCAGTCTCCTTGTCCTTATGTCGGCTTTGTGCCTTTTGTATTTAATTCCGATGCAATTTCTGTATTTCATCGTCAATAAGAAGGTCCAAGGGATACAGTAAACCTGAAGTGAAGCATCGGAATCTATAACTAGTGTCACAGGAATGGTTCAAAACATAGTCAGGAAGAAGTGTCGGTCTTCATGTTCTTAAGTCGGCATTGTGCCTTTGGTATATAATTCCTCTGCAATTTCTGTGTTTCATCGTCAATAAGAAGGTCCAAGGGATACAATAAGCCTGAAGTGAAGCATCGGAATTAATAACTAGTGACACAGGAATGGTCAGCAGGAAGAGTCAATCTTCATGTCCTTATGTCGGCATTCTGCCTTTTCTATTTAATTCTGATGCAATTTCTGTGTTTCATCGTCAATAAGAAGGTCCAAGGGATACAGTAAACCTGAAGTGAAGCATCGGAATCTATAACTAGTGTCACAGGAATGGTTCAAAACATAGTCAGTAAGAAGTGTCGGTCTTAATGTACTTAAGTCGGCTTTGTGCCTTTGGTATATAATTCCGATGCAATTTCTGTGTTTCATCGTCAATAAGAAGGTCCAAGGGATACAGTAAACCTGAAGTGAAGCGTCGGAATCTATAACTAGTGTTGCAGGAATGGTTCAAAACATAGTCAGTAAGAAGTGTCGGTCTTCATGTACTTAAGTCGATATTGTGCCTTTTGTATTTAATTCTGATGCAATTTCTGTGTTTCATCGTCAATAAGAAGGTCCAAGGGATACAGTAAAACTGAAGTGAAGAATCGGAATCTATAACTAGTGTCACAGGAATGGTTCAAAACATAGTCAATAAGAAGCGTCGGTCTTCATGTACTTAAGTCGGCATTGTGCCTTTTGTATTTAATTCCGATGTAATTTCTGTGTTTCATCGTCAATAAGAAGGTCCAAGGGATACAGTAAACCTGAAGTGAAGCATCGGAATCTATAACTAGTGTCACAGGAATGGTTCAAAACATAGTCAGTAAGAAGCGTCGGTCTTCATGTACTTAAGTCGGCATTGTGCCTTTTGTATTTAATTCCGGTGCAATTTATGTGTTTTATCATCAATAAAAAGGTCCAAGGGATACAGTAAACCTGAAGTGAAGCATCGGAAACTTTAACTAGTGACACAGGAATGGTCAGTAGGAAGAGTCAGTCTTCTTGTCCTTAAGTCTGCATTGTGCCTTTTGAATTTAGTCCCGATGCAATTTCTGCGTTTCATCGTCAATAAGAAGGTCCAGGGGATACAGTGAAGCTGAAGTGAAGCATCGGAAACTATAACTAGTGTCACAGGAATGGTTCAAAATATAGTCAGCAAGAAGTGTCGGTCTTCATGTACTTAAGTCGGCATTGCGCCTTTTGTATTTAATTCCGATGCAATTTCTGTGTTTCATCGTCAATAAGAAGGTCCAAGGGATACAATAAACCTGAAGTGAAGCATCGGAATATATAACTAGTGTCACAGGAATGGTCAGTAGGAAGAGTCAGTCTTCTTGTCCTTAAGTCGGCATTGTGCCTTTTGTATTTAATTCCGATGCAATTTCTGTGTTTCATCGTCAATAAGAAGGTCCAAGGGATACAGTAAACCTGAAGTGAAGCTTCGGAATCTAAAACTAGTGTCACAGGAATGGTTCAAAACATAGTCAGTAAGAACTGTCGGTCTTCATGTACTTAAGTCGGCTTTGTGCCTTTTGTATTTAATTCCGATGCAATTTCTGCGCTTCATCGTCAATAAGAAGGTCCAAGGGATACAGTAAACCTGAAGTGAAGCATCGGAATCTATAACTAGTGTCACAGGAATGGTTCAAAATATAGTCAGTAAGAAGTGTCGGTCTTCATGTACTTAAGTAGGCATTGTGCATTTCGTATTTAATTCCGATGCAATTTCTGTGTTTCATCGTCAATAAGAATTTCCAAGGGATACAATAAACCTGAAGTGAAGCATCGGAATATATAACTAGTGTCACAGGAATGGTCAGTAGAAAGAGACAGTCTTCGTGTCCTTAAGTCTGCATTGTCCCTTTTGTATTCAATTCCGATGCAATTTCTGTGTTTCATCGTCAATAAGAATGTCCAATAGATACAGTAAACCTGAAGTGAAGCATCGGAATCTATAACTAGTGTCACTGGAATGGTCAGTAGGAAGAGTCAGTCTTCTTGTACTTAAGTCGGCATTGTGCCTTTTGTATTCAATTCCGATGCAATTTCTAGGTTTCATCGTCAATAAGAAGGTCCAAGGGATACAGTAAACCTGGAGTGAAGCATCGGAATCTATAACTAGTGTCGCAGGAATGGTCAGCAGGAAGAGTCAATCTTCATGTCCTTATGTCGGCATTCTGCCTTTTGTATTTAATTCTGATGCAATTTCTGTGTTTCATCGTCAATAAGAAGGTCCAAGGGATACAGTAAAGCTGAAGTGAAGCATCGGAATCTATAACTAGTGTCACAGGAATGGTTCAAAACATAGTCTTTAAGAAGTGTCGGTCTTCATGTACTTAAGTCGGCATTGTGCCTTTGGTATATAATTCCGATGCAATTTCTGTGTTTCATCGTCAGTAAGAAGGTAAAAGGTATACAGTAAACCTGAAGTGAAACGTCGGAATCTATAACTAGTGTCACAGGAATGGTTCATAACATAGTCAGTAAGAACTGTCGGTCTTCATGTACTTATGTCGGCATTGTGCCTCTTGTATTTAATTCCGATGCAATTTCTGCGTTTCATCGTCAATAAGAAGCTCCAAGGGATACAGTGAACCTGAAGTGAAGCTTCGGAAACTAGAACTGGTGTCACAGGAATGGTTCAAAATATTGTCAGTAAGAAGTGTCGGTCTTCATGTAATTAAGTCGTCATCGTGCCTTTTGTAATTAATTCCGATGCAATTTCTGTGTTTCATCGTCAATAAGAAGGTCCAAGGGATACAATAAACCTGAAGTGAGCATCGGAATATATAACTAGTGTCACAGGAATGGTCAGTAGGAAGATTTAGTCTTCTTGTCCTTAAGTCAGCATTGTGCCTTTTGTTTTTAATTCCGATGCAATTTCTGTGTTTCATCGTCAATTAGAAGGTCCAAGGGATACAGTAAACCTGAAGTGAAGCATCGGAATCTATAACTAGTGTCACAGGAATGGTTCAAAAGATAGTCAGTAAGAAGTGTCGGTCTTCAAGTACTTTAGTCGGCATTGTGCCTTCTGTATTTAATTCCGATGCAATTTCTGTGTTTCATCGTCAATAAGGAGGTCCAAGGGATACAGTAAACCTGGAGTGAAGCATCGGAATCCATAACTTGTGTCACAGGAATGGTCAGTAGGAAGAGTCAGTCTTCTTGTCCTTAAGTCGGCAATGTGCCTTTTGTATTTAATTCCGATGCAATTTCTGTATTTCATCGTCAATAAGAAGGTCCAAGGGATACAGTAAACCTGAAGTGAAGCATCGGAATCTATAACTAGTGTCACAGGAATGGTCAGTAGGAGGAGTCAGTCTTCTTGTCCTTAAGTCGGCATATTGCCTTTTGTATTTAATTCCGATGCAATTTCTGTGTTTCATCGTCAATAAGAGGGTCCAAGGGATACAGTAAACCTGAAGTGAAGGATCGGAATCTATAACTAGTGTTGCAGGAATGGTTCAAAACATAGTCAGTAAGAAGCGTCGGTCTTCATGTACTTAAGTCGGCATTGTGCCTTTTGTATTTAATTCCGATGCAATTTCTGTGTTTCATCGTCAATAAGAAGGTCCAAGGGATACAGTAAACCTGGCGTGAAGCATCGGAATCTATAACCAGTGTCACAGGAATGGTTCAAAACATAGTCAGTAAGAAGAGTCGGTCTTCATGTAATTATGTCGGCATTGTGCCTTTTGTATTTAATTCCGATGCAATTTCTGTGTTTCATCGTCGATAAGAAGGTCCAAGGGATACAGTAAACCCGAAGTGAAGCATCGGAATCTATAACTAGTGTCACAGGAATGGCCAGTTGGAAGAGTCAGTCTTCTTGTCCTTAAGTCGGCATTGTGCCTTTTGTATTTAATTCCGATGCAATTTCTGTGTTTCATCGTCAATAAGAAGGTCCAAGGGATACAGTACACCAGAAGTGAAGCATCGGAATCTATAACTAGTGTCACAGGAATGGTTCAAATCATAGTCAGTAAGAAGTGTCAGTCGTCATGTACTTAAGTCGGTATTGTGCCTTTTGTATTTAATTCCGATACAATTTATCTGTTTCATCGTCAATAAGAAGGTCCAAGGGATACAGTAAACCTGAAGTGAAGCATCGGAATCTATAACTAGTGTCACAGGAATGGTCAGTAGGAAGAGTCAGTCTTCTTGTCCTTAAGTCGGCATTGTGCCTTTTGTATTTAATTCCGATGCAATTTCTGTGTTTCATCGTCAATAAGAAGGTCCAAGGGATACAGTAAACCTGAAGTGAAGCGTCGGAATCTATAACTAGTTTTGCAGGAATGGTTCAAAACATAGTCAGTAAGAAGTGTCGGTCTTCATGTACTTAAGTCGGCATTGTGCCTTTTGTATTTAATTCCGATGTAATTTCTGTGTTTCATCGTCAATAAGAAGGTCCAAGGGATACAGTAAACCTGAAGTGAAGCATCGGAATCTATAACTAGTGTCACAGGAATGGTTCAAAACATAGTCAGTAAGAAGCGTCGGTCTTCATGTACTTAAGTCGGCATTGTGCCTTTTGTATTTAATTCCTGTGCAATTTATGTGTTTTATCATCAATAAAAAGGTCCAAGGGATACAGTAAACCTGAAGTGAAGCATCGGAAACTTTAACTAGTGACACAGGAATGGTCAGTAGGAAGAGTCAGTCTTCTAGTCCTTAAGTCTGCATTGTGCCTTTTGTATTTAATTCCGATGCAATTTCTGTGTTTCATCATCAATAAGAAGGTCCAAGGGATACAGTAAACCTGAAGTGAAGCATCGGAATCTATAACTAGTGTCACAGGAATGGTCACTAGGAAGAGTCAGTCTTCATGTCCTTAAGTCGGCATAGTGCCTTTTGTATTCAATTCCGATGCAATTTCTGGGTTTCATCGTCAATAAGAAGGTCCAAGGGACACAGTAAACCTGGAGTGAAGCATCGGAATCTATAACTAGTGTTGCAGGAATGGTCAGCAGGAAGAGTCAATCTTCATGTCCTTATGTCGGCATTCTGCCTTTTGTATTTAATTCCGATGCAATTTCTGCGTTTCATCGTCAATAAGAAGCTCCAAGGGATACAGTGAACCTGAAGTGAAGCTTCGGAAACTATAACTAGTGTCACAGGAATGGTTCAAAATATTGTCAGTAAGAAGTGTCGGTCTTCATGTAATTAAGTCGGCATCGTGCCTTTTGTAATTAATTCCGATGCAATTTCTGTGTTTCATCGTCAATAAGAAGGTCCAAGGGATACAATAAACCTGAAGTGAAGCATCGGAATATATAACTAGTGTCACAGGAATGGTCAGTAGGATGAGTTAGTCTTCTTGTCCTTAAGTCAGCATTGTGCCTTTTGTATTTAATTCCGATGCAATTTCTGTGTTTCATCGTCAATTAGAAGGTCCAAGGGATACAGTAAACCTGAAGTGAAGCATCGGAATCTATAACTAGTGTCACAGGAATGGTTCAAAAGATAGTCAGTAAGAAGTGTCGGTCTTCAAGTACTTTAGTCGGCATTGTGCCTTCTGTATTTAATTCCGATGCAATTTCTGTGTTTCATCGTCAATAAGGAGGTCCAAGGGATACAGTAAACCTGGAGTGAAGCATCGGAATCCATAACTTGTGTCACAGGAATGGTCAGTAGGAAGAGTCAGTCTTCTTATCCTTAAGTCGGCAATGTGCCTTTTTTATTTAATTCCGATGCAATTTCTGTATTTCATCGTCAATAAGAAGGTCCAAGGGATACAGTAAACCTGAAGTGAAGCATCGGAATCTATAACTAGTGTCACAGGAATGGTCAGTAGGAGGAGTCAGTCTTCTTGTCCTTAAGTCGGCATATTGCCTTTTGTATTTAATTCCGATGCAATTTCTGTGTTTCATCGTCAATAAGAGGGTCCAAGGGATACAGTAAACCTGAAGTGAAGGATCGGAATCTATAACTAGTGTTGCAGGAATGGTTCAAAACATAGTCAGTAAGAAGCGTCGGTCTTCATGTACTTAAGTCGGCATTGTGCCTTTTGTATTTAATTCCGATGCAATTTCTGTGTTTTATCCTCAATAAGAAGGTCCAAGGGATACAGTAAACCTGGCGTGAAGCATCGGAATCTATATCCAGTGTCACAGGAATGGTTCAAAACATAGTCAGTAAGAAGAGTCGGTCTTCATGTAATTATGTCGGCATTGTGCCTTTTGTATTTAATTCCGATGCAATTTCTGTGTTTCATCGTCGATAAGAAGGTCCAAGGGATACAGTAAACCCGAAGTGAAGCATCGGAATCTATAACTAGTGTCACAGGAATGGCCAGTAGGAAGAGTCAGTCTTCTTGTCCTTAAGTCGGCATTGTGCCTTTTGTATTTAATTCCGATGCAATTTCTGTGTTTCATCGTCAATAAGAAGGTCCAAGGGATACAGTAAACCTGAAGTGAAGCATCGGAATCTATAACTAGTGTTACAGGAAAGGTTCAGAACATAGTCAGTAAGAAGTGTCGGTCTTCATGTACTTAAGTCGGCGTTGGGCCTTTTGTATTTAATTCCGATGCAATTTCTGTGTTCCATCGTCAATAAGAAGGTCCAAGGGATACAGTAAACCAGAAGTGAAGCATTGGTATCTATAACTAGTGTAACAGGAATGGTCAGTAGGAAGAGTCAGTCTTCTTGTCCTTAAGTCGGCATTGTGCCTTTTGTATTTAATTCCGATGCAATATCTGTGTTTCTTCGTCAATAAGAAGGTCCAAGGGATACAGTAAATCTGAAGTGAAGCATCGGAATCTATAACTAGTGTCACAGGAATGGTTCAAATCATAGTCAGTAAGAAGTGTCGGTCGTCATGTACTTAAGTCGGTATTGTGCGTTTTGTATTTAATTCCGATACAATTTATCTGTTTCATCGTCAATAAGAAGGTCCAAGGGATACAGTAAACCTGAAGTGAAGCATCGGAATCTATAACTAGTGTCACAGGAATGGTCAGTAGGAAGAGTCAGTCTTCTTGTCCTTAAGTCGGCATTGTGCCTTTTGTATTTAATTCCGATGCAATTTCTGTGTTTCATCGTCAATAAGAAGGTCCAAGGGATACAGTAAACTTAAAGTGAAGCATCGGAATCTATAACTAGTGTTACAGGAATGGTTCAAAACATAGTCAGTAAGAAGTGTCGGTCTTTATGTACTTAAGTCGGCATTGTGCGTTTTGAATTTAATTCCGATACAATTTCTGTGTTTCATCGTCAATAAGAAGGTCCAAGGGATACAGTAAACCAGGAGTGATGCATCGGAATCTATAACTAGTGTCTCAGGAATGGTTCAAATCATAGTCAGTAAGAAGTGTCGGTCTTCATGTACTTAAGTCGGCATTGTGGTTTTGGTATATAATTCCGATGCAATTTCTGTGTTTCATCGTCAATAAGAAGGTCCAAGGGATACAGTAAACCTGAAGTGAAGCATCGGAATCTATAACTAGTGTCACAGGAATGCTTCAAAACATTGTCAGTAAGAAGTGTCGTTCTTCATGTACTTAAGTCGGCATTGTGCCTTTTGTATTTAATTCCGATTCAATTTCTGTGTTTCATCGTCAATAAGAAGGTCCAAGGGATACAGTAAACCTGACGTGAAGCATCGGAATCCATAACTAGTGTCACCGGAATTTTTCAAAACTTAGTCACGAAGAAGTGTCCTCTTTCACAAACTTAAATCGGCATTGTGCTTTTTGTATTTAATTCCGATGCAATTTCTGTGTTTCATCGTCAATAAGAAGGTCCAAGGGATACAGTAACCTTGAAGTGAAGCATCGGAATCCATAACTAGTGACACAGGAATGGTCAGTAGGAGGAGTCAGTCTTCTTGTACTTAAGTCGGCAATGTGCCTTTTGTATTTAATTCCGATGCAATTTCTGTGTTTCATCGTCAATAAGAAGGGCCAAGGGATACAGTAATCCTGAAGTGAAGCATCGGAATCTATAACTAGTGTCAGAGGAATGGATCAAACTTAGTCAGTAGGAAGAGTCAGTCTTCCTGTACTTAAGTCGGCATTGTGCCATTTGTATTTTATTCCGATGCAATTTCTGTGTTTCATCGCCAATAAGAAGGTCCAAGGGATACAGTAAACCTGGTGTGAAGAATCGGAATCTATAACTACTGCCACAGGAATGGTCAGTCAGAAGAGTCAGTCTTCTTGTCCTTAAGTCGGCATTGTGCCTTTTGTATTTAATACCGATGGAATTTCTGTGTTTCATCGTCAATAAGAAGGTCCTAGGGTTACAGTAAACCTGAAGTGAAGCATCGGAATCTATAACTAGTGTTACAGGAATGGTTCAAAACATAGTCAGTAAGAAGTGTCGGTCTTCATATACTTAAGTCGGCATTGTGCCTTTTGTATTTAATTCCGATGCAATTTCTGTGTTTCATCGTCAATAAGAAGGCAGAAGGGATACGTTAAACCTGAAGTGAAGCATCGGAATCTATAACTAGTGTCACAGGAATGGATCAAAACTTAGACATTAGGAAGAGTCAGTCTTCTTGTACTTAAGTCGGCATTGTGCTTTTGTATTTAATTCCGATGCAATTTCTGTGTTTCATCGTCAATAAGAAAGTCCAAGGGATACAGTAAACCTGGAGTGAAGCATCGGAATCTATAACTAGTGTCACAGGAATGGTTCAAAACCTAGACAGTAGGAGGAGTCAGTCTTCTTGTACTTCAGTCGGCATTGTGACTTTTGTATTTAATTCCGATGCAATTTCTGTGTTTCATCGTCAATAAGAAGGTCCAAGGGATACAGTAAACCTGAAGTGAAGCATCGGAATCTATAACTAGTGTCACAGGAATGGTTCAAAACTTAGACATTAGAAAGAGTCAGTCTTCTTGTACTTAAGTCGGCATTGTGCCTTTTGTATTTAAATCCCATGCAATATCTGTGTTTCATCGTCAATAAGAAGGTCCAAGGGATACAGTAAACCTGGAGTGAAGCATCGGAATCTATAACTAGTGTCGCAGGAATGGTCAGCAGGAAGAGTCAATCTTCATGTCCTTATGTCGGCATTCTGCCTTTTGTATTTAATTCTGTGCAATTTCTGTGTTTCATCGTCAATAAGAAGGTCCAAGGGATACTGTAAAGCTGAAGTGAAGAACCGGAATCTATAACTAGTGTCACAGGAATGCTTCAAAACATTGTCAGTAAGAAGTGTCGTTCTTCATGTACTTAAGTCGGCATTGTGCCTTTTGTATCTAATTCCGATTCAATTTCTGTGTTTCATCGTCAATAAGAAGGTCCAAGGGATACAGTAAACCTGAAGTGAAGCATCGGAATCCATAACTAGTGTCACAGGAATTTTTCAAAACTTAGTCACGAAGAAGTGTCCTCCTTCACGAACTTAAATCGGCATTGTGCCTTTTGTATTTAATTCCGATGCAATTTCTGTGTTTCGTCGTCAATAAGAAGGTCCAAGGGATACAGTAACCTTGAAGTGAAGCATCGGAATCCATAACTAGTGACACAGGAATGGTCAGTAGGAAGAGTCAGTCTTCTTGTACTTATGTCGGCATTGTGCCTTTTGTATTTAATTCCGATGCAATTTCTGTGTTTCATCGTCAATAAGAAGGTCCAAGGGATACAGCTATCCTGAAGTGAAGCATCGGAATCTATAACTAGTGTCAGAGGAATGGATCAAACTTAGTCAGTAGAAGAGTCAGTCTTCTTGTACTTAAGTCGGCATTGTGCCATTTGTATTTTATTCCGATGCAATTTCTGTGTTTCATCGCCAATAAGAAGGTCCAAGGGATACAGTAAACCTGGTGTGAAGAATCGGAATCTATAACTACTGTCACAGGAATGGTCAGTCAGAAGAGTCAGTCTTCTTGTCCTTAAGTCGGCATTGTGCCTTTTGTATTTCATACCGACGGAATTTCTGTGTTTCATCGTCAATAAGAAGGTCCTAGGGATACAGTAAACCTGAAGTGAAGCATGGGAATCTATAACTAGTGTTACAGGAATGGTACAAAACATAGTCAGTAAGAAGTGTCGGTCTTCATATACTTAAGTCGGCATTGTGCCTTTTGTATTTAATTCCGATGCAATTTCTGTGTTTCATCGTCAATAAGAAGGCCCAAGGGATACGGTAAACCTGAAGTGAAGCATCGGAATCTATAACTAGTGTCACAGGAATGAATCAAAACTTAGACATTAGGAAGAGTCAGTTCTCTTGTACTTAAGTCGGCATTGTGCTTTTGTATTTAATTCCGATGCAATTTCTGTGTTTCATCGTCAATAAGAAGGTCCAAGGGATACAGTAAACCTGGAGTGAAGCATCGGAATCTATAACTAGTGTCACAGGAATGGTTCAAAACCTAGACAGTAGGAAGAGTCAGTCTTCTTGTACTTCAGTCGGCATTGTGACTTTTGTATTTAATTCCGATGCAATTTCTGTGTTTCATCGTCAATAAGAAGGTCCAAGGGATACAGTAAACCTGAAGTGAAGCATCGGAATCTATAACTAGTGTCACAGGAATGGTTCAAAACTTAGACATTAGAAAGAGTCATTCTTCTTGTACTTAAGTCGGCATTGTGCCTTTTGTATTTAAATCCCATGCAATATCTGTGTTTCATCGTCAGTAAGAAGGTCCAAGGGATACAGTAAACCTGAAGTGAAGCATCGGAATCTATAACTAGTGTCACAGGAATGGTTCAAAACATAGTCAGTAAGAACTGTCGGTCTTCATGTACTTAAGTCGGCATTATGAATCTTGTATTTGATTCCGATGCAATTTCTGCGTTTCATCGTCAATAAGAAGCTCCAAGGGATACAGTGAACCTGAAGTGAAGCTTCGGATACTATAACTAGTGTCACAGGTATGGTTCAAAATATTGTCAGTAAGAAGTGTCGGTCTTCATGTAATTAAGTCGGCATCGTGCCTTTTGTATTTAATTCCGATGCAATTTCTGTGTTTCATCGTCAATAAGAAGGTCCAAGGGATACAATAAACCTGAAGTGAAGCATCGGAATATATAACTAGAGTCACAGGAATGGTCAGTAGGAAGAGTCAGTCTTCTTGTCCTTAAGTCAGCATTGTGCCTTTTGTATTTAATTCCGATGCAATTTCTGTGTTTCATCGTCAATTAGAAGGTCCATGGGATACAGTAAACCTGAAGTGAAGCATCAGAATCTGTAACTAGTGTCACAGGAATGGTTCAAAACATAGTCAGTAAGAAGTGTTGGTCTTCATGTACTTAAGTCGGCATTGTGCCTTTTGTATTTAATTCCGATGCAATTTCTGTGTTTCATCGTCAATAAGAAGGTCCAAGGGATACAGTAAACCAGAAGTGAAGCATCGGAATCTATAACTAGTGTCACAGGAATGGTTCAAAACATAGTCAGTAAGAAGTGTCGGTCTTCAAGTCCTTTAGTCGGCATTGTGCCTTCTGTATTTAATTCCGATGCAATTTCTGTGTTTCATCGTCAATAAGAAGGTCCAAGGGATACAGTAAACCTGGAGTGAAGCATCGGAATCCATAACTTGTGTCACAGGAATGGTCAGTAGGAAGAGTCAGTCTTCTTTTCCTTAAGTCGGCAATGTGCCTTTTGTATTTAATTCCGATGCAATTTCTGTATTTCATCGTCAATAAGAAGGTCCAAGGGATACAGTAAACCTGAAGTGAAGCATCGGAATCTATAACTAGTGTCACAGGAATGGTCAGTAGGAAGAGTCAGTCTTCTTGTCCTTAAGTCGGCATATTGCCTTTTGTATTTAATTCCGATGCAATTTCTGTGTTTCATCGTCAATAAGAGGGTCCAAGGGATACAGTAAACCTGAAGTGAAGGATCGGAATCTATAACTAGTGTTGCAGGAATGGTTCAAATCATAGTCAGTAAGAAGCGTCGGTCTTCATGTACTTAAGTCGGCATTGTGCCTTTTGTATTTAATTCCGATGCAATTTCTGTGTTCCATCGTCAATAAGAAGGTCCAAGGGATACAGTAAACCTGAAGTGAAGCATCGGAATCTATAACTAGTGTCACAGGAATGGCCAGTTGGAAGAGTCAGTCTTCTTGTCCTTAAGTCGGCATTGTGCCTTTTGTATGTAATTCCGATGCAATTTCTGTGTTTCATCGTCAATAAGAAGGTCGAAGGGATACAGTAAACCTGAAGTGAAGCAACGGAATCTGTAACTAGTGTTACAGGAAAGGTTCAAAACATAGTCAGTAAGAAGTGTCGGTCTTCATGTACTTAAGTCGGCGTTGTGCCTTTTGTATTTAATTCCGATGCAATTTCTGTGTTCCATCGTCAATAAGAAGGTCCAAGGGATACAGTAAGCCTGAAGTGAAGCATCGGAATCTATAACTAGTGTCACAGGAATGGTAAGTAGGAAGAGTCAGTCTTCTTGTCCTTAAGTCGGCATTGTGCCTTTTGTATTTAATTCCGATGCAATTTCTGTGTTTCTTCGTCAATAAGAAGGTCCAAGGGATACAGTAAACCTGAAGTGAAGCATCGGAATCTATACCTAGTGTCACTGGAATGGTTCAAATCATAGTCAGTAAGAAGTGTCGGTCGTCATGTACTTAAGTCGGTATTGTGCCTTTTGTATTTAATTCCGATGCAATTTATCTGTTTCATCGTCAATAAGAAGGTCCAAGGGATACAGTAAACCTGAAGTGAAGCATCGGAATCTATAACTAGTGTCACAGGAATGGTCAGTAGGAAGAGTCAGTCTTCTTGTCCTTATGTCGGCACTGTGCCTTTTGTATTTAATTCCGATGCAATTTCTGTGTTTCATCGTCAATAAGAAGGTCCAAGGGATACAGTAAACCTGAAGTGAAGCATCGGAATCCATAACTAGTGTCACAGGAATTTTTCAAAACTTAGTCACGAAGAAGTGTCCTCCTTCACGAACTGAAATCGGCATTGTGCCTTTTGTATTTAATTCCGATGCAATTTCTGTGTTTCATCGTCAATAAGAAGGTCCAAGGGATACAGTAAACCTGAAGTGAAGCATCGGAATCTATAACTAGTGTCACAGGAATGGTTCAAAACTTAGACATTAGGAAGAGTCAGTCTTCTTGTACTTAAGTCGGCATTGTGCCATTTGTATTTAAATCCCATGCAATTTCTGTGTTTCATCGTCAATAAGAAGGTCCAAAGGATACAGTAAACCTGAAGTGAAGCATCGGAATCTATAACTAGTGTTACAGGTATGGTTCATGACATTGTCAGTAAGAAGTGTTGGTCTTCATGTACTTAAGTCGGCATTGTGACTTTTGTATTTAATTCCGATGCAATTTCTGTGTTTCATCGTCAATAAGAAGGTCCAATTGATACAGTAAACCTGAAGTGAAGAATCGGAATCTGTAACTAGTGTCACAGGAATGGTCAGTAGGAAGAGTCAGTCTTCTTGTCCTTAAGTCGGCGTTGTGCCTTTTGTATTTAGATCCCCTGCAATTTCTGTGTTTCATCGTCAATAAGAAGGTCCAAGGGATACATTAAACCTGAAGTGAAGCATCGGAATCTATAACTAGTGTTACAGGAATGGTTCAAACCTTAGTCAGTAAGAAGTGTCGGTCTTCATGTACTTAAGTCGGCGTCGTGCCTTTTGTGTTTAATTCCGATGCAATTTCTGTGTTTCATCGTCAATAAGAAGGTCCAAGGGGTACAGTAAACCTGGAGTGAAGCATCGGAATCTATAACTACTGTCACAGGAATGGTTCAAAACATAGTCAGTAAGAAGTGTCGGTCTTCATGTACTTAAGTCGGCATTGTGCCTTTTGCATTTAATTCCGATGCAATTTCTGTGTTTCATCCTCAATAAGAGGGTCCAAGGGATACAGTAAACCTGAAGTGAAGCATCGGAATCTATAACTAGTGTCACAGGAATGGTTCAAAACATAGTCAGTAAGAAGTGTCGGTTTTCATGTACTTAAGACGGCATTGTGCCTTTTGTATTCAATTCTGATGCAATATCTATAATTCATCGTCTATGAGAAGGTCCAAGGGATACAGTAAAACTGAAGTGAAGCATCGGAAATTATAACTAGTGTCACAGGAGTGGTCAGTAGGAAGAGTCAGTCTTCTTGTACTTAAGTCGGCATTGTGCCTTTTGTATTTAATTCCGATGCAATTTCTGTGTTTCATCGTCAAGAAGAATGTCCAAGGGATACAGTAAACCTGAAGTGAAGCATCGGAATCTATAACTAGTGTCACAGGAATGGTTCAATACATAGTCAGTAAGAACTGTCGGTCTTCATGTACTTAAGTCGGCATTGTGCCTTTTGTATTTAATTCCGATGCAATTTCTGTGTTTCATCGTCAATAAGAAGGTCCAAGGGATACAGTAAAACTGAAGTGAAGCATCGGAAATTATAACTAGTGTCACAGGAGTGGTCAGTAGGAAGAGTCAGTCTTCTTGTACTTAAGTCGGCATTGTGCCTTTTGTATTTAATTCCGATGCAATTTCTGTGTTTCATCGTCAAGAAGAAGGTCCAAGGGATACAGTAAACCTGAAGTGAAGCATCGGAATCTATAACTAGTGTCACAGGAATGGTTCAATACATAGTCAGTAAGAAGTGTCGGTCTTCATGTACTTAAGTCGGCATTGTGCCTTTTGCATTTAATTCCGATGCAATTTCTGTGTTTCATCCTCAATAAGAGGGTCCAAGGGATACAGTAAACCTGAAGTGAAGCATCGGAATCTATAACTAGTGTCACAGGAATGGTTCAAATCATAGTCAGTTAGAAGTGTCGGTCTTCATGTACTTAAGTCGGCATTGTGCCTTTTGTATATAATTCCGATGCGATTTCTGTGTTTCATCGTGTATAAGAAGGTCCAAGGGATACAGTAAACCTAAAGTGAAGCATCGGAATCTATAACATGTGTCACAGTAAGGGTCAGTAGGAAGAGTCAGTCTTCTTGTCCTTAAGTCGGCATTGTGCCTTTTGTATTAAATTCCGATGCAATTTCTGTGTTTCATCGTCAATAAGAAGGTCCAAGGGACACAGTAAACCTGAAGTGAAGCATCGGAATCTATAACTAGTGTTACAGGAATGGTTCAAATCATAGTCAGTAAGAAGTGTCGGTCTTCATAAACTAAAGTCGGCATTGTGCCTTTTGTATTTAATTCCGAGGCAATTTCTGTGTTTCATCGTCAATAAGAAGGTCCAAGGGATACAGTAAACCTGGAGTGAAGCATCGGAATCTAAAACTGGTGTCCCAGGAATGGTTCAAACATAGTCAGCAAGAAGTGTCGGTCTTCATGTACCTAAGTCAGCATTGTGCCTTTTGTATTTAATTCCGATGCAATTTCTGTGTTTCATCGTCAATAAGAAGGTCCAAGGGATACAGTAAACCTGAAGTGATGCATCGGAATCTATAACTAGTTTCACAGGAATGGTCAGTAGGAAGAGTCAGTCTTCTTGTCCTTAATTCGGCATTGTGCCTTTTGCATTTAATTCGGATGCAATTTATGTGTTTCTTCGTCAATAAGAATGTCCAAGGGATACAGTAAGCATGAAATGAAGCATCGGAATCAATAACTAGTGTTACAGGAATGGTTCAAAACATAGTCAGTAAGAAGTGTCGGTCTTCATGTACTTAAGTCGCCGTGTGCCTTTTGTATTTAATTCCGATGCAATTTCTGTGTTTCATCGTCAATAAGAAGGTCCAAGGGATACAGTAAACCTGGATTGAAGCATCGGAATCTATAACTAGTGTCACAGGAATGGTTCAAAACATAGTCAGAAAGAAGTGTCGGTCTTCATGTACTTAAGTCAGCATTGTACCTTTTGTATTTAATTCCGATGCAATTTCTGTGTTTCATCGTCAATAAGAAGGACCAAGGGATACAGTAAACCTGAAGTGAAGCATCGGAATTTGTAACTAGTGTCACAGAAAGGGTCAGTAGGAAGAGTCAGTCTTCTTGTCCTTAATTCATCTTTGTGCCTTTTGTATTTAATTCCGATGCAATTTCTGTGTTTCATCGTCAATAAGAAGGTCCAAGCGATACAGTAAACCTGAAGTGAAGCATCGGAATCTATAACTAGTGTTACAGGAATGGTTCAAAACATACTCAGTAAGAAGTGTCGATCTTCATGTACTTAAGTCGGCTTTGTGCCTTTTGTATGTATTTCCGATGCAATTTCTGTGTTTCATCGTCAATAAGAAGGTCCAAGGGATACAGCAAACCTGGAGTGAAGCATCGGAATCTATAACTAGTGTCACAGGAATGGTTGAAAACATTGTCAGTACGAAGTGTCGGTCTTCATGTACTTAAGTAGGAATTGTGCCTTTTGTATTTAATTCCGATGCAATTTCTGTGTTTCATCGTCGGTAAAAAGGTCCACGGGATACACTAAACCTGAAGTGAAGCATCGGAATCTATAACTAGTGTCACATGAACGGTTCAAAACATAGTCAGTAAGAAGAGTCAGTCTTTTTGTACTTAAGTCGGCATTGTGCCTTTTGTATTTAATTCCGAGGCAATTTCTGTGTTTCATCGTCAATAAGAAGGTCCAAGCGATACAGTAAACCTGGAGTGAAGCATCGGAATCTATAACTAGTGTCACAGGAATGGTTCAAAACATAGTCCGAAAGAAGTGTTGGACTTCATGTACTTAAGTCGCCGTGTGCCTTTTGTATTTAATTCCGATGCAATTTCTGAGTTTCATCGTGAATAAGAAGGTCCAAGGGATACAGTAAACTTGGATTGAAGCATCGAAATCTATAACTAGAGTCACAGGAATGGTTCAAAACATAGTCAGAAAGAAGTGTCGGTCTTCATGTACTTAAGTCAGCATTGTACCTTTTGTATTTAATTCCGATGCAATTTCTGTGTTTCATCGTCAATAAGAAGGACCAAGGGATACAGTAAACCTGAAGTGAAGCATCGGAATTTGTAACTAGTGTCACAGAAAGGGTCAGTAGGAAGAGTCAGTCTTCTTGTCCTTAAGTCGGCATTGTGCCTTTTGTATTTAATTCCGATGCAATTTCTGTGTTCCATCGTCAATAAGAAGGTCCAAGCGATACAGTAAACCTGAAGTGAAGCATCGGAATCTATAACTAGTGTTACAGGAATGGTTCAAAACATACTCAGTTATAAGTGTCGGTCTTCATGTACTTAAGTCGGCTTTGTGCCTTTTGTATGTATTTCCGATGCAATTTCTGTGTTTCATCGTCAATAAGAAGGTCCAAGGGATACAGCAAACCTGGAGTGAAGCATCGGAATCTATAACTAGTGTCACAGGAATGGTTGAAAACATTGTCAGTACGAAGTGTCGGTCTTCATGTACTTAAGTCGGAATTGTGCCTTTTGTATTTAATTCCGATGCAATTTCTGTGTTTTATCGTCGGTAAAAAGGTCCACGGGATACAGTATACCTGAAGTGAAGCATCGGAATCTATAACTAGAGTCACAAGAATGGTCAGTAGAAAGAGTCAGGCTTCTTGCCCATAAGTCGGCATTGTGCCTTATGTATTTAATTCCGATGAAATTTCTGTGTTTCATCGTAAATAAGAAGATCCAAGGGATACAGTAAACCTGAAGTGAAGCATCGGAATCTATAACTAGTGTCACAGGAATGGTTCAAATCATAGTCAGTAAGAAGTGTCGGTCTTCATGTACTTAAGTCGGCATTGTGCCTTTTGTATTTAATTCCGATGCAATTTCTGTGTTTCATCGTCAATAAGAAGGTCCAAGGGATACAGTAAACGTGAAGTGACGCATCGGAATCTATAACAAGTGTCACAGGAATGGTCAGTAAGAAGAGTCAGTCTTCTTGTCCATAAGTCGGCATTGTGCCTTTTGTATTTAATTCCGATGCAATTTCTGTGTTTCATCGTCAATAAGAAGGTCCAAGGGATACAGTAAACCTCAAGTGAAGCATCGGAATCTATAACTAGTGTTACAGGAGTGGTTCAAAACATAGTCAGGAAGGAGTGTCGGTCTTCATGTACTTAAGACGGCATTGTGCCTTTTGTATTTAATTCCGATGCAATTTCTGTGTTTCATCGTCACTAAGATGGTCCAAGGGATACAGTAAACCTGAAGTGAAGCATCGGAATCTATAACTAGTGTTACAGATATGGTTCAAAACATAGTCAGTAAGAAGTGTCGGTCTTCATGTACTTAAGTCGGCATTGTGCCTTTTGTATTTAATTCCGACGCAATTTCTGTATTTCATCGTCAATAAGAAGGTCCAAGGGATACATTAAACCTGAAGTGAAGCATCGGAATCTATAACAAGTGTCACAGAAAGGATCAGTAGGAAGAGTCAGTCTTCTTGTCCTTAAGTCGGCATTGTGCCTTTTGTATTTAATTCCGATGCAATTTCTGTGTTTCATCGTCAATAAGAAGGTCCAAGCGATACAGTAATCCTGAAGTGAAGCATCGGAATCTATAACTAGTGTTACAGGAATGGTTCAAAACATAGTCAGTAGAAGTGTCGGCCTTCATAAACTTAAGTCGGCATTGTGCCTTTTGTATTTAATTCCGAAGCAATTTCTGTGTGTCATCGTCAATAAGAAGGTCCAAGGGATACAGTAAACCTTGAGTGAAGCATCGGAATCTATAACTGGTGTATCAGGAATGGTTCAAAACATAGTCAGTAAGAAGTGTCGGTCTTCATGTACCTAAGTCGGCTTTGTACCTTTTGTATTTAATTCCGATGCAATTTCTGTGATTCACCGTCAATAAGAAGGTCCAAGGGATACAGTAAACCTGAAGTGAAGCATCGGAATCTATAACTAGTGTCACAGGAATGGTTCAAAACATAGTCAGTAAGAAGTGTCGGTCTTCATGTTTTAAGTCGGCGTTGTGCCTTTTGTATTTAAATCCGATGCTATTTCTGTGTTTCATCGTCAATAAGGAGGTCCAAGGGATACAGTAAAACTGAATTTAAACATCGGAATCTATAACTAGTGTCACAGGAGTGGTTCAAAACATAGACAGTAAGAAGAGTCAGTCTTCTTTTACTTAAGTCGGCATTGTGCCTTTTCTATTGAATTCCGATGCTATTTTTGTGTATCGTCGTCAATAAGAAGGTCGAAAGGATACAGTAAGTCTGACGTGAAGAGTCGGAATCTATAACTAGTTACAAAGGAATGGTTCAAAACATAGACAGTAAGAAGAGTCAGTCTTCTTGAACTTAAGTCGGCATTCTGCCTTTTGTATTAAATTCCGATGCAATTTCTGTGATTCACCGTCAATAAGAAGGTCCAAGGGATACAGTAAACCTGAAGTGAAGCATCGGAATCTATAACTAGTGTCACAGGAATTGTTCAAATGATAGTCAGTAAGAAGAGTCAGACTTCTTGCAATTAAGTCGGCATTGTGCCTTTAGTATTTAATTCCGATGCAATTTCTGTGTTTCATCATCAATAAGAAGGTCAGAGGTATACAGTAAACCTGAAGTGAAGCATCGGAATCTATAACTAGTGTCACATGAACGGTTCAAAACATAGTCAGTAAGAGGAGTCAGTCTTTATGTACTTAAGTCGGCATTGTGCCTTTTGTATTTTATTCCGACGCAATTTCGGTGTTTAATCGTCAATAAGAAGGTCAAAGGGATGCAGTAAACCTGAAGTGAAGCATCGGAATCTCTAACTAGTGTCACAGGATTGGTTCAAAACAAAGGCAGTAAGAAGAGTCAGTCTTCTTGTACTTAAGTCGGCATTGTGCCTTTTGTATTTAATTCCGATGCAATTTCTGTGTTTCATCGTCAATAAGAAGGTCCAAGGGATACAGTAAACCTGAAGTGAAGCATCGGAATCTATAACTAGTGTCACAGGTATGGTTCAAAACATTGTTAGTAAGGAGAGTCAGTCTCTTGTACTTATGTCGGCTTTGTGCCCTTTGTATTTGATTCCGATGCAATTTCTATGTTTCATCGTCAATAAGAAGGTCCAAGGGATACAGTAAAACTGAAGTCAAACATCGGAATCTATAACTAGTGTCACAGGAATGGTTCAAAGCTTAGACAGTAGGAAGAGCCAGTCTTCTTGTACTTAAGTCGGCATTGTGCCTTTTGTATTTAATTCCGATGCAATTTCTGTGTTTCATCGTCAATAAGAACGTCCAAGGGATACAGTAAACCTGAAGTGACGCATCGGAATCTATAACTAGTGTCACAGGAATGGTTCAAACCTTCTCAGTAAGAAGAGTCAGTCTCTTGTACTTAAGACGGCTTTGGGCATTTTGTATTTAATTCCGAGGCAATTTCTGTGTTTCATCGTCAATAAGAAGGTCCAAGGGATACAGTAAACCTGAAGTGAAGCATCGGAATCTATAACTAGTGTTACAGGAATGGTTCAAACCTTAGTCAGTAAGAAGTGTCGGTCTTCATGTACTTAAGTCGGCATTGTGACTTTTGTATTTAATTCCGATGCAATTTCTGTGTTTCATCGTCAATAAGAAGGTCCAATTGATACAGTAAACCTGAAGTGAAGAATCGGAATCTGTAACTAGTGTCACAGGAATGGTCAGTAGGAAGAGTCAGTCTTCTTGTCCTTAAGTCGGCATTGTGAATTTTGTATTTAAATCCCCTGCAATTTCTGTGTTTCATCGTCAATAAGAATTTCCAAGGGATACAGTAAACCTGAAGTGAAGCATCGGAATCTATAACTAGTGTTACAGGAATGGTTCAAACCTTAGTCAGTAAGAAGTGTCGGTCTTCATGTACTTAAGTCGGCGTCGTGCCTTTTGTGTTTAATTCCGATGCAATTTCTGTGTTTCATCGTCAATAAGAAGGTCCAAGGGATACAGTAAACCTGGAGTGAAGCATCGGAATCTATAACTAGCGTCACAGGAACGGTTCAAACATAGTCAGTAAGAAGTGTCGGTCTTCATGTACTTAAGTCGGCATTGTGCCTTTTGCATTTAATTCCGATGCAATTTCTGTGTTTCATCGTCAATAAGAGGGTCCAAGTGATACAGTAAACCTGAAGTGAAACATCGGAATCTATAACTAGTGTCACAGGAATGGTTCAAAACATAGTCAGTAAGAAGTGTCGGTTTTCATGTACTTAAGACGGCATTGTGCCTTTTGTATTTAATTCCGATGCAATATCTATAATTCATCGTCTATGAGAAGGTCCAAGGGATACAGTAAAACTGAAGTGAAGCATCGGAAATTATAACTAGTGTCACAGGAGTGGTCAGTAGGAAGAGTCAGTCTTCTTGTACTTAAGTCGGCATTGTGCCTTTTGTATTTAATTCCGATGCAATTTCTGTGTTTCATCGTCAAGAAGAAGGTCCAAGCGATACAGTAAACCTGAAGTGAAGCATCGGAATCTATAATTAGTGTTACAGGAATGGTTCAAAACATAGTCAGTAGAAGTGTCGGCCTTCATAAACTTAAGTCGGCATTGTGCCTTTTGTATTTAATTCCGAAGCAATTTCTGTGTGTCATCGTCAATAAGAAGGTCCAAGGGATACAGTAAACCTTGAGTGAAGCATCGGAATCTATAACTGGTGTCCCAGGAATGGTTCAAAACATAGTCAGTAAGAAGTGTCGGTCTTCATGTACCTAAGTCGGCATTGTGCCTTTTGTATTTAATTCCGATGCAATTTCTGTGTTTCATCGTCAAGAAGAAGGTCCAAGCGATACAGTAAACCTGAAGAGAAGCATCGGAATCTATAATTAGTGTCACAGGAATGGTTCAATACATAGTCAGTAAGAACTGTCGGTCTTCATGTACTTAAGTCGGCATTGTGCCTTTTGTATTTAATTCCGATGCAATTTCTGTGTTTCATCGTCAATAAGAAGGTCCAAGGGATACAGTAAAACTGAAGTGAAGCATCGGAAATTATAACTAGTGTCACAGGAGTGGTCAGTAGGAAGAGTCAGTCTTCTTGTACTTAAGTCGGCATTGTGCCTTTTGTATTTAATTCCGATGCAATTTCTGTGTTTCAACGTCAATAAGGAGGTCCAAGGGATACAGTAAACCTGAAGTGAAGCATCGGAATCTATAACTAGTGTCACAGGAATGGTCAGCAGGAAGAGTCAGTCTTCTTGTCCTTATGTCGGCATTCTGCCATTTGTATTTAATTCCGATGCAATTTCTGTGTTTCATCGTCAATAAGGAGGTCCAAGGGATATAGTAAACCTGAAGTGAAGCATCGGAATCTATAACTAGTGTCACAGGAATGGTTCAAATCATAGTCAGTAAGAAGTGTCGGTCTTCATGTACTTAAGTCGGCATTGTGCCTTTTGTATATAATTCCGATGCGATTTCTGTGTTTCATCGTGTATAAGAAGGTCCAAGGGATACAGTAAACCTGAAGTGAAGCATCGGAATCTATAACTAGTGTCACAGGAACGGTCAGTAGGAACAGTCAGTCTTCTTGTACTTAAGTCGGCATTGTGCTTTTTGTATTTAATTCCGATGCAATTTCTGTGTTTCATCGTCAATAAGAAGGTCCAAGGGATACAGTAAACCTGAAGTGAAGCATCGGAATCTGTAACTAGTGTCACAGGAATGCTTCAAATCATAGTCAGTAAGAAGTGTCGGTCTTCACGTACTTAATTCGGCATTGTGCCTTTTGTATTTAATTCCGATGCAATTTCTGTGTTTCATCGTCGGTAAAAAGATCCAAGGGAGACAGTAAACCTGAAGTGAAGCATCGGAATCTATAACTAGTGTCACAGGAATGGTCAGTAGGAAGAGTCCGTCTTCTTGCCCTTAAGTCGGCATTGTGCCTTTTGTATTTAATTTCGATGCAATTTCTGTCTTTCATCGTCAATAGGAAGGTCCAAGGGATACAGTAAACCTGAAGTGTTGCATCGGAATCTATAACTAGTTTCACAGGAATGGTCAGTAGGAAGAGTCAGTCTTCTTGTCCTTAAGTCGGCATTGTGCCTTTTGCATTTAATTCGGATGCACTTTATGTGTTTCTTCGTCAATAAAAATGTCCAAGGGATACAGTAAGCATGAAGTGAAGCATCGGAATCAATAACTAGTGTTACAGGAATGGTTCAAAACATAGTCAGTAAGAAGTGTCGGTCTTCATGTACTTAAGACGCCGTGTGCCTTTTGTATTTAATTCAGATGCAATTTCTGTGTTTCATCGTAAATAAGAAGATCCAAGGGATACAGTAAACCTGAAGTGAAGCATCGGAATCTATAACTAGTGTCACAGGAATGGTTCAAATCATAGTCAGTAAGAAGTGTCGGTCTTAATGTACTTAAGTCGGCATTGTGCCTTTTGTATTTAATTCCGATGCAATTTCTGTGTTTCATCGTCAATAAGAAGGTCCAAGGGATACAGTAAACGTGAAGTGAAGCATCGGAATCTATAACTAGTGTCACAGGAATGGTCAGTAAGAAGAGTCAGTCTTCTTGTCCTTAAGTCGGCATTGTGCCTTTTGTATTTAATTCCGATGCAATTTCTGTGTTTCATCGGCAATAAGAAGGTCCAAGGGATACAGTAAACCTGAAGTGAAGCATCGGAATCTATAACTAGTGTTACAGGAGTGGTTCAAAACAGGAAGAAGAGTCGGTCTTCATGTACTTCAGTCGGCATTGTGCCTTTTGTATTTAATTCCGATGCGATTTCTGTGTTTCATCGTCACTAAGATGGTCCAAGGGATACAGTAAACCTGAAGTGAAGCATCGGAATCTATAACTATTGTTACAGGTATGGTTCAAAACATAGTCAGTAAGAAGTGTCGGTCTTCATGTACTTAAGCCGGCATTGTGCCTTTTGTATTTAATTCCGATGCAATTTCTGTGTTTCATCGTCAATAAGAAGGTCCAAGGGATACAGTAAACCTGAAGTGAAGCATCGGAATCTATAACTAGTGTTACAGGAATGGTTCAAAACATAGTCAGTAGAAGTGTCGGCCTTCATAAACTTAAGTCGGCATTGTGCCTTTTGTATTTAATTCCGAAGCAATTTCTGTGTTTCATCGTCAATAAGAAGGTCCAAGGGATACAGTAAACCTTGAGTGAAGCATCGGAATCTATAACTGATGTCCCAGGAATGGTTCAAAACATAGTCAGTAAGAAGTGTCGGTCTTCATGTACCTAAGTCGGCTTTGTAATTTTTGTATTTAATTCCGATGCAATTTCTGTGATTCACCGTCAATAAGAAGGTCCAAGGGATACAGTAAACCTGAAGTGAAGCATCGGAATCTATAACTAGTGTCACAGGAATGGTTCAAAACATAGACAGTAAGAAGTGTCGGTCTTCATGTTTTATGTCGGCATTGTGCCTTCTGTATTTAAATCCGATGCTATTCCTGTGTTTCATCGTCAATAAGGAGGTCCAAGGGATACAGTAAAACTAAAGTCAACATCGGAATCTATAACTAGTGTCACAGGAATGGTTCAAAGCTTAGACAGTAGGAAGAGCCAGTCTTCTTGTACTTAAGTCGGCATTGTGCCTTTTGTATTTAATTCCGATGCAATTTCTGTGTTTCATCGTCAATAAGAACGTCCAAGGGATACAGTAAACCTGAAGATAACCATCGGAATCTATAACTAGTGTCATAGGAATGGTTCAAAACCTTGTCAGTAAGAAGAGTCAGTCTCTTGTACTTAAGACGGCTTTGGGCCTTTTGTATTTAATTCCGAGGCAATTTCTGTGTTTCATCGTCAATAAGAAGGTCCAAGGGATACAGTAAACCTGGAGTGAAGCATCGGAATCTAAAACTGGTGTCCCAGGAATGGTTCAAAACATAGTCAGCAAGAAGTGTCGGTCTTCATGTACCTACGTCAGCATTGTGCCTTTTGTACTTAATTCCGATGCAATTTCTGTGTTTCATCGTCAATAAGAAGGTCCAAGGGATACAGTAAACCTGGATTGAAGCATCGGAATCTATAACTAGTGACACAGGAATGGTTCAAAACATAGTCAGAAAGAAGTGTCGGTCTTCATGTACTTAAGTCAGCATTGTACCTTTTGTATTTAATTCCGATGCAATTTCTGTGTTTCAACGTCAATAAGAAGGTCCAAGGGATACAGTAAACCTGAAGTGAAGCATCGGAATTTGTAACTAGTGTCACAGAAAGGGTCAGTAGGAAGGGTCAGTCTTCTTGACCTTAAGTCGGCATTGTGCCTTTTGTATTTAATTCCGATGCAATTTCTGTGATTCATCGTCAATAAGAAAGTCCAAGCGATACAGTAAACCTGGAGTGAAGCATCGGAATCTATAACTTGTGTTACAGGAATGGTTCAAAGCATACTCAGTAAGAAGTGTCGGTCTTCATGTACTTAAGTCGGCTTTGTGCCTTTTGTATGTAAATCCGATACAATTTCTGTGTTTCATCGTCACTAAGAAGGTCCAAGGTATACAGTAAACCTGGAGTGAAGCATCGGAATCTATAACTAGTGTCACAGGAATGGTTGAAAACATTGTCAGTACGAAGTGTCGGTCTTCATGTACTTAAGTCGGAATTGTGCCTTTTGTATTTAATTCCGATGCAATTTCTGTCTTTCATCGTCGGTAAAAAGGTCCACGGGATACAGTAAACCTGAAGTGAAACATCGGAATCTATAACTAGTGTCACAGGAATGGTCAGTAAGAAGAGTCAGTCTTCTTGTCCTTAAGTCGGCATTGTGCCTTTTGTATTTAATTCCGATTAAATTTCTGTGTTTCATCGTCAATAAGAAGGTCCAAGGGATACAGTAAACCTGAAGTGAAGCATCGGAATCTATAACTAGTGTTACAGGAATGGTTCAAAACATAGTCAGGAAGAAGTGTCGGTCTTCATGTACTAAAGTCGGCATTGTGCCTTTTGTATTTAATTCCGATGCAATTTCTGTGTTTCATCGTCACTAAGATGGTCCAAGGGATACAGTAAATCTGAAGTGAAGCATCGGAATCTATAACTAGCGTTACAGGTATGGTTCAAAACATAGTCAGTAAGAAGTGTCGGTCTTCATGTACTTAAGTCGGCATTGTGCCTTTTGTATTTAATTCCGATGCAATTTCTGTATTTCATCGTCAATAAGACGGTCCAAGGGATACATTAAACCTGAAGTGAAGCATCGGAATCTATAACAAGTGGCACAGAAAGGGTCAGTAGGAAGAGTCAGTCTTCTTGTCCTTAAGTCGGCATTGTGCCTTTTGTATTAAATTCCGATGCAATTTCTGTGTTTCATCGTCAATAAGAAGGTCCAAGCGATACAGTAAACCTGAAGTGAAGCATCGGAATCCATAACTAGTGTTACAGGAATGGTTCAAAACATAGTCAGTAGAAGTGTCGGCCTTCATAAACTTAAGTCGGCATTGTGCCTTTTGTATTTAATTCCCATGCAATTTCTGTGTTTCATCGTCAATAAGAAGGTCCAAGGGATACAGTAAACCAGAAGTGAAGCATCGGAGTCTATAACTAGTGTCACAGGAATGGTTCAAAACATAGTCAGTAAGAAGTGCCTGTCTTCATGCTTTAAGTCGGCATTGTGCCTTTTGTATTTAAATCCGATGCTATTTCTGTGTTTCATCGTCAATAAGGAGGTCCAAGGGATACAGTAAAACTGAAGTCAAACATCGGAATCTATAACTAGTGTCACAGGAATGTTTCAAAACATAGACAGTAAGAAGAGTCAGTCTTCTTTTACTTAAGTCGGCATTGTGCCTTTTCTATTGAATTCCGATGCAATTTCAGTGTTTCGTCGTCAATAAGAAGGTCCAAGGGATACAGTAAACCTTGAGTGAAGCATCGGAATCTATAACTGGTGTCACAGGAATGGTTCAAAAGATAGTCAGTAAGAAGAGTCAGACTTCTTGTAATTAAGTCGGCATTGTGCCTTTAGTATTTAATTCCGATGCAATTTCTGTGTTTCATCATCAATAAGAAGGTCAGAGGTATACAGTAAACCTGAAGTGAAGCATCGGAATCTATAACTAGTGTCACATGAACGGTTCAAACCATAGTCAGTAAGAAGAGTCAGTCTCTTTGTACTTAAGTCGGCATTGTGCCTTTTGTATTTAATTCCGACGCAATTTCTGTGTTTAATCGTCAATAAGAAGGTCCAAGGGATACAGTAAACCTGAAGTGAAGCATCGGAATCTATAACTAGTGTCACAGCTATGGTTCAAAACATTGTCAGTAAAGAGAGTCAGTCTCTTGTACTTAAGTCGGCTTTGTGCCCTTTGTATTTAATTCCGATGCAATTTCTATGTTTCATCGTCAATAAGAAGGTCCAAGGGATACAGTAAAACTGAAGTCAAACATCGGAATCTATAACTAATGTCACAGGAATGGTTCAAAGCTGAGACAGTAGGAAGAGCCAGTCCTCTTGTACTTAAGTCGGCATTGTGCCTTTTGTATTTAATTCCGATGCAATTTCTGTGTTTCATCGTCAATAAGAACGTCCAAGGGATACAGTAAACCTGAAGATAACCATCGGAATCTATAACTAGTGTCACAGGAATGGTTCAAAATTTTGTCAGTAAGAAGAGTCAGTCTCTTGTACTTAAGGGGAGTTGGAATGCCGGAAAATGGAAAAAATTCACATTTTCAGTTTTTAACCTTATAACTTAATTTGAAATTTTCTGCTTAAAATGGTGCAAAATTTGTTAAGAAATTCCAATTGGAAGTATTTTTATTTAATTTTTCAAAATTACATGTGCGCCCAGCAAAGTTACCCATCTTGTGATTTGTACACATTTAAATCTTCGCATTTCCGAAAACATTACATATAGAAGGCTGTGGATTTCACTCTTCAGTTGTAGAATCTTTGATCCTTCCATAGGTACCATTGTTTTTACGACTAGCTGTGTTTATTGTTCAGTTTTTGATCTGTGAGTGTTTGTTTTGAGCCTCGAGTTTAGTTTGTCGCTCATTTGGAGTTTGTTATCTGTCTTGTTTTGACTTTCAGTGGTGAGTGCGTAGTTTCTACGATGCCTAGGAGTGCATCATTATTTAAAAAGCGAAAGTTTCGCGGTAATAGATTTACAAATAACGTTTGTTCAAGTGATTCTGCTTCAGCACCTGTTGATGCTGGTGAAAGTTCTGACGTTTGTACAGCTGAGATGTGTGAAGGAGACACGCCCACCAGTGCATCAAAAAAGAAGTTATCAAACTGTGCAAGTGAAATTACAGATGAAGCTTCTAATGAACAATATGTTTTAGTCGACTTTCCTGTTTTTACTGAGTTTATGAAGAAATGTTTGTGTTGTAATCTTTGTGGAGGTTCTTTTGATATGAACATAACAAAATCTATAGGACTTTCCTGCAAAATTGCTATAGTTTGTGCCAGTTGTGAAAATGAGACCTGTTTTTGGAGCTCTAAAACATGCAGTAGCAATTTGTTTGAGAGTAATATCAGGCTAATGTATGCAATGAGAGCAATTGGTAAAGGACATACTGCTGCTCAAACATTTTGTGCCATAATGAATCTTCCACCTCCACCTGCTAAAATTGACAATTACACTGAAGTGATAGGAGATGCTGTTCAGTCTGTAGCAGATTTATCAATGAAAGCTGCTGCCAGTGAAGCAAAATATATAAATGAAGGAAACCCAGATATCCCTGTTGCTTTTGATGGAACCTGGCAGAAAAGGGGTCACACATCCAAAAATGCTGTTGCTACTGTTACTAGTGTGGACAGCGGTAAAGTTTTGGACTATGAAGTGCTCACTAAACATTGTTACCATTGTGCATCTGGTAAGATAGAAGCAGCTCACATATGTAGCAAGAATTATGAAGGTACGAGTGGAGGCATGGAGGCTGCCGCTGCTGTGAAAATGTTTAGCAGATCAGAAAAAGAACGGGGAGTATTTTACACAAAATTCCTTGGAGATGGGGACTCCAAGGCATACAAAAGTGTTACAGAATCCATGCCATATGTCAATAAGACAATAACTAAACTAGAATGTGTCGGTCATGTTCAGAAACGAATGGGCACTCGTCTAAGGAAACTGAAACAGAATCTGAAGGACAAAATTTTGTCAGATGGTAAAACCATTAGAGGTCGCCTGTCAGATAAAATTATAAATGAATTACAACAATACTATGGTATGGCAATAAGAAATAATGCAAATAATTTGCAGGAAATGAGACAAGCTGTATGGGCCACATATTTACATCGATCATCAACTGATGATAATCCTCAACATTTTGCTTGTCCAGATGGTCCTCAGTCATGGTGCAATTATAGAAAATCTCAAGCTACTGGGGATCCTTATCACCATAAAAATTATATTCCATTGGCTGTTATGGAAGTAATTAAACCAATATATAGAGACTTGGGGCATCCTGATCTTCTGCGAAAATGTCTTCATGGTTGTACCCAGAATCAAAACGAGTCGTTCAACAACCTCATTTGGACTCGTGTACCTAAGAATGTATTTGTTGGGATAAAAACATTGAAATGGGGAGTCAGTGATGCTGTTATTTCATTCAATGATGGTCATATGGGTAGGCTAAAGGTCATGGCAAGGCTCGGCATTGCTCCTGGTATCAACACCATCAGAGGTCTTCAGCTTCTGGACAGCGTGCGAGTAAGGAAGGCTCAGTATGCAGCTGAATTTAATACAAAAAAAGCAAGGGCAGCAAGGAGAAGAAAGCTTCTAGGTGAAGAAGAAGAACTAGAAGATGACCCTGATTACTCTGCTGGACACTTTTGATAATAGAATAAAAGGTATTTGTGAATTTTCATAATAAATTACTTTAATCGCATTTTCTGGCATTTGACATTTTTAGTGTTACATGTACCTTTATCTCATAAACCACTCAACCAACAACATTCAAATTTTCAGAAATGCTGCAAAACAGTTCAAAGAGGCCACTGAACTAGAATCATGACAAGAACTGGCTTATTCTCTGAACTAGGGAAGTTTATGTTATACTTTTTCCAATAAAAAATGGCTTAATGGTAAAAAATTCATAAATACTATACCAACAAAAAGAAAACATTGGTTCTAGTTCAGTGGGCTCACAATATATGCTGAAAACCTCTGCCAGAATTTCAAAGTTCTGAAGATAATAGTTCCAAAGAAAAAGGTACACAAAGTTAGCAAATTTAACATTGGCGAGATAGGGCATTCCAACTCCCCTTAAGACGGCTTTGGGCCTTTTGTATTTAATTCCGAGGCAATTTCTGTGTTTCATCGTCAATAAGAAGGTCCAAGGGATACAGTAAACCTGGAGTGAAGCATCGGAATCTAAAACTGGTGTCCCAGGAATGGTTCAAAACATAGTCAGCAAGAAGTGTCGGTCTTCATGTACCTAAGTCAGCATTGTGCCTTTTGTATTTAATTCCGATGCAATTTCTGTGTTTCATCGTCAATAAGAAGGTCCAAGGGATACAGTAAACCTGAAGTGATGCATCGGAATCTATAACTAGTTTCACAGGAATGGTCAGTAGGAAGAGTCAGTCTTCTTGTCCTTAAGTCGGCATTGTGCCTTTTGCATTTAATTCCGATGCAATTTATGTGTTTCTTCGTCAATAAGAATGTCCAAGGGATACAGTAAGCATGAAGTGAAGCATCGGATGCAATAACTAGTGTTACAGGAATGGTTCAAAACATAGTCAGTAAGAAGTGTCGGTCTTCATGTACTTAAGACGCCGTGTGCCTTTTGTATTTCATTCCGATGCAATTTCTGTGTTTCGTCGTCAATAAGAAGGTCCAAGGGATACAGTGAACCTGGATTGAAGCATCGGAATCTATAACTAGTGTCACAGGAATGGTTCAAAACATAGTCAGAAAGAAGTGTCGGTCTTCATGTACTTATGTCAGCATTGTACCTTTTGTATTTAATTCCGATGCAATTTCTGTGTTTCATCGTCAATATGAAGTTCCAAGGGATACAGTAAACCTGAAGTGAAGCATCGGAATTTGTAACTAGTGTCACAGAAAGCGTCAGTAGGAAGAGTCAGTCTTCTTGTCCTTAAGTCGGCATTGTGCCTTTTGTATTTAATTCCGATGCAATTTCTGTGTTTCATCGTCAATAAGAAGGTCCAAGCGATACAGTAAACCTGAAGTGAAGCATCGGAATCTTTAACTAGTGTTACAGGAATGGTTCAAAACATACTCAGTAAGAAGTGTCGGTCTTCATGTACTTAAGTCGGCTTTGTGCCTTTTGTATGTAATTCCGATGCAATTCCTGTGTTTCATCGTCAATAAGAAGGTCCAAGGGATACAGTAAACCTGGAGTGAAGCATCGGAATCTATAACTAATCTCACAGGAATGGTGGAAAACATTGTCAGTACGAAGTGTCGGTCTTCATGTACATAAGTCGGAATTGTGCCTTTTGTATTTAATTCCGATGCAATTTCGGTGTTTCATCGTCGGTAAAAAGGTCCACGGGATACAGTAAACCTGAAGTGAAGCATCGGAATCTATAACTAGAGTCACAAGAATGGTCAGTAGAAAGAGTCAGGCTTCTTGCCCATAAGTCGGCATTGTGCCTTTTGTATTTAATTCCGATGTAATTTCTGTGTTTCATCGTAAATAAGAAGATCCAAGGGATACAGTAAACCTGAAGTGAAGCATCGGAATCTATAACTAGTGTCACAGGAATGGTTCAAAACATAGTCAGTAAGAAGTGTCGGTCTTCATGTACTTAAGTCGGGATTGTGCCTTTTGTATTTAATTCCGATGCAATTTCTGTGTTTCATCGTCAATAAGAAGGTCCAAGGGATACAGTAAACTTGAAGTGAAGCATCGGAATCTATAACTAGTGTCACAGGAATGGTCAGTAAGAAGAGTCAGTCTCCTTGTCCTTAAGTCGGCATTGTGCCTTTTGTATTTAATTCCGATGCAATTTCTGTGTTTCATCGTCAATAAGAAGGTCCAAGCGATACAGTAAACCTGAAGTGAAGCATCGGAATCTATAACTAGTGTTACAGGAATGGTTCAAAACATAGTCAGTAGAAGTGTCGGCCTTTATAAACTTAAGTCGGCATTGTGCCTTTTGTATTTAATTCCGAAGCAATTTCTGTGTTTCATCGTCAATAAGAAGGTCCAAGGGATACAGTAAACCTTGAGTGAAGCATCGGAATCTATAACTGGTGTCACAGGAATGGTTCAAAAGATAGTCAGTAAGAAGAGTCAGACTTCTTGTAATTAAGTCGGCATTGTGCCTTTAGTATTTAATTCCGATGCAATTTCTGTGTTTCATCATCAATAAGAAGGTCAGAGGTATACAGTAAACCTGAAGTGAAGCATCGGAATCTATAACTAGTGTCACATGAACGGTTCAAAACATAGTCAGTAAGAAGAGTCAGTCTCTTTGTACTTATGTCGGCATTGTGCCTTTTGTATTTAATTCCGACGCAATTTCTGTGTTTAATCGTCAATAAGAAGGTCAAAGGGATGCAGTAAACCTGAAGTGAAGCATCGGAATCTCTAACTAGTGTCACAGGTTTGGTTCAAAACAAAGACAGTAAGAAGAGTCAGTCTTCTTGTACTTAAGTCGGCATTGTGCCTTTTTTATTTAATTCCGATGCAATTTCTGTGTTTCATCGTCAATAAGAAGGTCCAAGGGATACAGTAAACCTGAAGTGAAGCATCGGAATCTATAACTAGTGTCACAGGTATGGTTCAAAACATTGTCAGTAAGGAGAGTCAGTCTCTTGTACTTAAGTCAGCTTTGTGCCCTTTGTATTTAATTCCGATGCAATTTCTATGTTTCATCGTCAATAAGAAGGTCCAAGGGATACAGTAAAACTGAAGTCAAACATCGGAATCTATAACTAGTGTCACAGGAATGGTTCACAGCTTAGACAGTAGGAAGAGCCAGTCTTCTTGTACTTAAGTCGGCATTGTGCCTTTTGTATTTAATTCCGATGCAATTTCTGTGTTTCATCGTCAATAAGAAGGTCCAAGGGATACAGTAAACCTGAAGTGAAGCATCGGAATCTATAACTAGAGTCACAGGAATGGTTCAAAACCTTGTCAGTAAGAAGAGTCAGTCTCTTGTACTTAAGATTGCTTTGGGCCTTTTGTATTTAATTCCGATGCAATTTCTGTGTTTCATCGTCAATAAGAAGGTGCAAGGGATACAGTAAAACTGAAGTCAAGCATAGGAATCTATAACTAGTGTCACAGGAATGGTTCAAAACTTAGACAGTAGGAAGAGTCAGTCTTCTTGTACTTAAGTCGGCATTGTGCCTTTTGTATTTAATTCCGATGCAATTTCTGTGTTTCATCGTCAATAAGAACGTCCAAGGGATACAGTAAACCTGAAGTGAAGCATCGGAATCTATAACTAGTGTCACAGGAATGGATTAAAACATAGTCAGTAAGAAGATACAGTCTTCTTGTACTTAAGTCGGCATTGTGCCTTTCGTATTTGATTCCGATGCAATTTCTGTGTTTCATCGTCAATAAGAAGGTCCAAGGGATACAGTATACCTGAAGTGAACCATCGGAATCTATAACTAGTGTCACAGGAATGGATTAAAACATAGTCAGTAAGAAGATACAGTCTTCTTGTCCTTATTACGGCATTGTGCATTTTGTATTTAATTCCGATGCAATTTCTGTGTTTCATCGTCAATAAGAAGGTCCAAGGGATTCAGTAAACCTGAAGTGAAGCATCGGAATCTATAACTAGTGTTACAGGAATGGTTCAAAGCATAGTCAGTAAGAAGTGTCGGTCTTCATGTACTTAAGTCGGCATTGTGCCTTTCGTATTTAATTCGGATGCAATTTCTGTGTTTCATCGTCATTAAGAAGATCCAAGGGATACAGTAAACCTGAAGTGAAGCATCGGAATTTGTAAATAGTGTCACAGAAAGGGTCAGTAGGAAGAGTCAGTCTTCTTATCCTTAAGTCGGCATTGTGCCTTTTGTATTTAATTCCGATGCAATTTCTGTGTTTCATCGTCAATAAGAAGGTCCAAACGATACAGTAAACCTGAAGTGAAGCATCGGAATCTATAACTAGTGTTACAGGAATGGTTCAAAACACAGTCAGGAAGAAGTGTCGGTCTTCATGTACTTAAGTCGGCATTGTGCCTTTTGTATTTAATTCCGATGCAATTTCTGTGTTTCATCGTCAATAAGAAGGTCCAAGCGATACAGTAAACCTGAAGTGAAGCATCGGAATCTATAACTAGTGTTACAGGAATGGTTCAAAACATAGTCAGTAGAAGTGTCGGCCTTCATAAACTTATGTCGGCATTGTGCCTTTTGTATTTAATTCCGAAGCAATTTCGGTGTTTCATCGTCAATAAGAAGGTCCAAGATATACAGTAAACCTTGAGTGAAGCATCGGAATCTATAAGTGGTGTCCCAGGAATGGTTCAAAGCATAGTCAGTAGGAAGTGTCGGTCTTCATGTACCTAGGTCGGCATTGTACCTTTTGTATTTAATTCCGATGCAATTTCTGTGATTCATCGTCAATGAGAAGGTCCAAGGGATACAGAAAACCTGAAGTGAAGCATCGGAATCTATAACTGGTGTCACACGAATGGTTCAAAACATAGACAGTAAGAAGAGTCAGTCTTCTTTTACTTAAATCGGCATTGTGCCTTTTCTATTGAATTCCGATGCAATTTCAGTGTTTCATCGTCAATAAGAAGGTCGGAGGGATACAGTAAACCTGAAGTGAAGCATCGGAATCTATAACTAGTGTCACAGGAATGGTTCAAAAGATAGTCAGTAAGAAGAATCAGACTTCTTGTAAGTAAGTCGGCATTGTGCCTTTTGTATTTAATTCCGATGCAATTTCTGTGTTTCATCGTCAATAAGAAGGTCCAAGGGATACAGTAAACCTGAAGTGAAGCATCGAAATCTATAACTAGTGTTACAGGAATGGTTCAAATCATAGTCAGGAAGAAGTGTCGGTCTTCATGTACTTAAGTCGGCATTGTGCCTTTAGTATTTAATTCCGATGCAATTTCTGTGTTTCATCGTCACTAAGATGGTCCAAGGGATACAGTAAACCTGAAGTGAAGCATCGGAATCTATAACTAGTGTTACAGGTATGGTTCAAAACATAGTCAGTAAGAAGTGTCGGTCTTCATGTACTTAAGTCGGCATTGTGCCTTTTGTATTTAATTCCGATGCAATTTCTGTATTTCATCGTCAATAAGAAGGTCCAAGGGATACATTAAACCTGAAGTGAAGCATCGGAATCTATAACAAGTGTCACAGAACGGGGCAGTAGGAAGAGTCAGTCTTCTTGTCCTTAAGTCGGCATTGTGCCTTTTGTATTTAATTCCGATGCAATTTCTGTTTTTCATCGTCAATAAGAAGGTCCAAGCGATACAGTAAACCTGAAGTGAAGCATCTTAATCTATAACTAGTGTTACAGGAATGGTTCAAAACATAGTCAGTAGAAGTGTCGGCCTTTATAAATTTAAGTCGGCATTGTGCCTTTTGTATTTAATTCCGAAGCAATTTCTGTGTTTCATCGTCGATAAGAAGGTCCAAGGGATACAGTAAACCTTGAGTGAAGCATCGGAATATATAACTGGTGTCACAGGAATGGTTCAAAAGATAGTCAGTAAGAAGAGTCAGACTTCTTGTAATTAAGTCGGCATTGTGCCTTTAGTATTTAATTCCGATGCAATTTCTGTGTTTCATCATCAATAAGAAGGTCAGAGGTATACAGTAAACCTGAAGTGAAGCATCGGAATCTATAACTAGTGTCACATGAACGGTTCAAAACATAGTCAGTAAGAAGAGTCATTCTCTTTGTACTTAAGTCGGCATTGTGCCTTTTGTATTTAATTCCGACGCAATTTCTGTGTTTAATCGTCAATAAGAAGGTCAAAGGGATGCAGCAAACCTGAAGTGAAGCATCGGAATCTCTAACTAGTGTCACAGGATTGGTTCAAAACAAAGACAGTAAGAAGAGTCAGTCTTCTTGTACTTAAGTCGGCATTGTGCATTTTTTATTTAATTCCGATGCAATTTCTGTGTTTCATCGTCAATAAGAAGGTCCAAGGGATACAGTAAACCTGAAGTGAAGCATCGGAATCTATAACCAGTGTCACAGGTATGGTTCAAAACATTGTCAGTAAGGAGAGTCAGTCTCTTGTACTTAAGTCAGCTTTGTGCCCTTTGTATTTGATTCCGATGCAATTTCTATGTTTCATCGTCAATAAGAAGGTCCAAGGGATACAGTAAAACTGAAGTCAAACATCGGAATCTATAACTAGTGTCACAGGAATGGTTCAAAGCTTAGACAGTAGGAAGAGCCAGTCTTCTTGTACCTAAGTCGGCATTGTGCCTTTTGTATTTAATTCCGATGCAATTTCTGTGTTTCATCGTCAATAAGAAGGTCCAAGGGATACAGTAAACCTGAAGTGAAGCATCGGAATCTATAACTAGTGTCACAGGAATGGTTCAAAACCTTGTCAGTAAGAAGAGTCAGTCTCTTGTACTTAAGATTGCTTTGGGCCTTTTGTATTTAATTCCGATGCAATTTCTGTGTTTCATCGTCAATAAGAAGGTCCAAGGGATACAGTAAAACTGAAGTCAAGCATCGGAATCTATAACTAGTGTCACAGGAATGATTCAAAACTTAGACAGTAGGAAGAGTCAGTCTTCTTGTACTTAAGTCGGCATTGTGCATTTTGTATTTAATTCCGATGCAATTTCTGTGTTTCATCGTCAATAAGAACGTCCAAGGGATACAGTAAACCTGAAGTGAAGCATCGGAATCTATAACTAGTGTCACAGGAATGGATTAAAACATAGTCAGTAAGAAGATACAGTCTTCTTGTACTTAAGTCGGCATTGTGCCTTTCGTATTTGATTCCGATGCAATTTCTGTGTTTCATCGTCAATAAGAAGGTCTAAGGGATACAGTATACCTGAAGTGAACCATCGGAATCTATAACTAGTGTCACAGGAATGGATTAAAACATAGTCAGTAAGAAGATACCGTCTTCTTGTCCCTAAGACGGCATTGTGCATTTTGTATTTAATTCCGATGCAATTTCTGTGTTTCATCGTCAATAAGAAGGTCCAAGGGATTCAGTAAACCTGAAGTGAAGCATCGGAATCTATAACTAGTGTTACAGGAATGGTTCAAAGCATAGTCAGTAAGAAGTGTCGGTCTTCATGTACTTAAGTCGGCATTGTGCCTTTCGTATTTAATTTGGATGCAATTTCTGTGTTTCATCGTCATTAAGAAGATCCAAGGGATACAGTAAACCTGAAGTGAAGCATCGGAATCTGTAACTAGTGTCACAGAAAGGGTCAGTAGGAAGAGTCAGTCTTCTTATCCTTAAGTCGGCATTGTGCCTTTTGTATTTAATTCCGATGCAATTTCTGTGTTTCATCGTCAATAAGAAGGTCCAAACGATACAGTAAACCTGAAGTGAAGCATCGGAATCTATAACTAGTGTTACAGGAATGGTTCAAAACACAGTCAGGAAGAAGTGTCGGTCTTCATGTACTTAAGTCGGCATTGTGCCTTTTGTATTTAATTCCGATGCAATTTCTGTGTTTCATCGTCACTAAGATGGTCCAAGGGGTACAGTAAACCTGAAGTGAAGCATCGGAATCTATAACTAGTGTTACAGGTATGGTTCAAAACATAGTCAGTAAGAAGTGTCGGTCTTCATGTACTTAAGCCGGCATTGTGCCTTTTGTATTTAATTACGATGCAATTTCTGTATTTCATCGTCAATAAGAAGGTCCAAGGGTTACATTAAACCTGAAGTGAAGCATCGGAATCTATAACGAGTGTCATAGAAAGGGTCAGTAGGAAGAGTCAGTCTTCTTGTCCTTAAGTCGGCATTGTGCATTTTGTATTTAATTCCGATGCAATTTCTGT
Source organism: Schistocerca americana (assembly GCF_021461395.2). Taxonomy (NCBI): domain Eukaryota; kingdom Metazoa; phylum Arthropoda; class Insecta; order Orthoptera; family Acrididae; genus Schistocerca; species Schistocerca americana. The sequence continues at coordinate 25,184,782 of NC_060121.1, read as the reverse complement.
GTTTCATCGTCAATAAGAAGGTCCAAGCGATACAGTAAACCTGAAGTGAAGCATCGGAATCTATAACTAGTGTTACAGGAATGGTTCAAAACATAGTCAGTAGAAGTGTCGGCCTTCTTAAACTTATGTCGGCATTGTGCCTTTTGTATATAATTCCGAAGCAATTTCGGTGTTTCATCGTCAATAAGAAGGTCCAAGATATACAGTAAACCTTGAGTGAAGCATCGGAATCTATAAGTGGTGTCCCAGGAATGGTTCAAAGCATAGTCAGTAAGAAGTGGATGTCTTCATGTACCTAGGTCGGCATTGTACCTTTTGTATTTAATTCCGATGCAATTTCTGTGATTCATCGTCAATAAGAAGGTCCAAGGGATACAGTAAACCTGAAGTGAAGCATCGGAATCTATAACTGGTGTCACAGGAATGGTTCAAAACATAGACAGTAAGAAGAGTCAGTCTTCTTTTACTTAAGTCGGCATTGTGCCATTTCTATTGAATTCCGATGCAATTTCAGTGTTTCATCGTCAATAAGAAGGTCAGAGGGATACAGTAAACCTGAAGTGAAGCATGGGAATCTATAACTAGTGTCACAGGAATGGTTCAAAAGATAGTCAGTAAGAAGAGTCAGACTTCTTGTAAGTAAGTCGGCATTGTGCCTTTAGTATTTAATTCCGATGCTATTTCTGTGTTTCATCATCAATAAGAAGGTCAGAGGTATACAGTAAACCTGAAGTGAAGCATCGGAATCTATAACTAGTGTCACATGAACGGTTCAAAACATAGTCAGTATGAAGAGTCAGTCTTTTTGTACTTAAGTCGGCATTGTGCCTTTTGTATTAAATTCCGACGCCATTTCTGTGTTTAATCGTCAAAAAGAAGGTCAAAGGGATACAGTAAACCTGAAGTGAAGCATCGGAATCTATAACTAGTGTCACAGGAATGGATTAAAACATAGTCAGTAAGAAGATACAGTCTTCTTGTACTTAAGTCGGCATTGTGCCTTTTGTATTTAATTCCGATGCAATTTCTGTGTTTCATCGTCAATAAGAAGGTCCAAGGGATACAGTAAACCTGAAGTGAAGCATCGGAATCTATAACTAGTGTCACAGGAATGGATTAAAACATAGTCAGTAAGAAGATACAGTCTTCTTGTACTTATGTCGGCATTGTGCCTTTTGTATTAAATTCCGACGCAATTTCTGTGTTTAATCGTCAAAAAGAAGGTCGAAGGGATACAGTAAAACTGAAGTCAAACATCGGAATCTATAACTAGTGTCACAGGAATGGTTCAAAGCTTAGACAGTAGGAAGAGCCAGTCTTCTTGTACTTAAGTCGGCATTGTGCCTTTTGTATTTAATTCCGATGCAATTTCTGTGTTTCATCGTCAATAAGAAGGTCCAAGGGATACAGTAAACTTGAAGTGAAGCATCGGAATCTATAACTAGTGTCACAGGAATGGTTCAAAACCTTGACAGTAAGAAGAGTCAGTCTCTTGTACTTAAGATTGCTTTGGGCCTTTTGTATTTAATTCCGATGCAATTTCTGTGTTTCATCGTCAATAAGAAGGTCCAAGGGATACAGTAAAACTGAAGTCAAGCATCGGAATCTATAACTAGTGTCACAGGAATGGTTCAAAACTTAGACAGTAGGAAGAGTCAGTCTTCTTGTACTTAAGTCGGCATTGTGCATTTTGTATTTAATTCCGATGCAATTTCTGTGTTTCATCGTCAATAAGAACGTCCAAGGGATACAGTAAACCTGAAGTGAAGCATCGGAATCTATAACTAGTGTCACAGGAATGGATTAAAACATAGTCAGTAAGAAGATACAGTCTTCTTGTACTTAAGTCGGCATTGTGCCTTTCGTATTTGATTCCGATGCAATTTCTGTGTTTCATCGTCAATAAGAAGGTCCAAGGGATACAGTATACCTGAAGTGAACCATCGGAATCTATAACTAGTGTCACAGGAATGGATTAAAACATAGTCAGTAAGAAGATACCGTCTTCTTGTCCCTAAGACGGCATTGTGCATTTTGTATTTAATTCCGATGCAATATCTGTGTTTCATCGTCAATAAGAAGGTCCAAGGGATTCAGTAAACCTGAAGTGAAGCATCGGAATCTCTAACTCGTGTCACAGGATTGGTTCAAAACAAAGACAGTAAGAAGAGTCAGTCTTCTTGTACTTAATTCGGCATTGTGCCTTTTTTATTTAATTTAGATGCAATTTCTGTGTTTCATCGTCAATAAGAAGGTCCAAGTGATACAGTAAACCTGAAGTGAAGCATCGGAATCCGTAACTAGTGTCACAGGTATGGTTCAAAACATTGTCAGTAAGGAGAGTCAGTCTCTTGTACTTAAGTCGGCTTTGTGCCCTTTGTATTTAATTCCGATGCAATTTCTATGTTTCATCGTCAATAAGAAGGTCCAAGGGATACAGTAAAACTGAAGTCAAACATCGGAATCTATAACTAGTGTCACAGGAATGGTTCAAAGCTTAGACAGTAGGAAGAGCCAGTCTTCTTGTACTTAAGTCGGCATTGTGCCTTTTGTATTTAATTCCGATGCAATTTCTGTGTTTCATCGTCAATAAGAACGTCCAAGGGAAACAGTAAACCTGAAGTGAAGCATCGGAATCCATAACTAGTGTCACAGGAATGGTTCAAAACCTTGTCCGTAAGAAGAGTCAGTCTCTTGTACTTAAGACGGCTTTGGGCCTTTTGTATTTTATTCCGATGCAATTTCTGGGTTTCATCGTCAATAAGAAGGTCCTAGGGATACAGTAAAACTGAAGTCAAGCATCGGAATCTATAACTAGTGTCACAGGAATGGTTCAAAACTTAGACAGTAGGAAGAGTCAGTCTTCTTGTACATAAGTCGGCATTGTGCCTTTTGTATTTAATTCCGATGCAATTTCTGTGTTTCATCGTCAATAAGAACGTCCAAGGGATACAGTAAACCTGAAGTGAAGCATCGGAATCTATAACTAGTGTCGCAGGAATGGATTAAAACATAGTCAGTAAGAAGATACAGTCTTCTTGTACTTAAGTCGGCATTGTGCCTTTCGTATTTGATTCCGATGCAATTTCTGTGTTTCATCGTCAATAAGAAGGTCCAAGGGATACAGTATACCTGAAGTGAACCATCGGAATCTATAACTAGTGTCACAGGAATGGTCAGTAGGAAGAGTCAGTCTTCTTGTCCTTAAGACGGCATTGTGCATTTTGTATTTAATTCCGATGCAATTTCTGTGTTTCTTCGTCAATAAGAAGGTCCAAGGGATTCAGTAAACCTGAAGTGAAGCATCGGAATCCATAACTAGTGTTACAGGAATGGTTCAAAGCATAGTCAGTAAGAAGTGTCGGTCTTCATGTACTTAAGTCGGCATTGTGCCTTTCGTATTTAATTCGGATGCAATTTCTGTGTTTCATCGTCAATAACAAGGTCCAAGGGATACAGTAAACCTGAAGTGAAGCATCGGAATTTGTAACTAGTGTCACAGAAAGGGTCAGTAAGAAGAGTCAGTCTTCTTATCCTTAAGTCGGCATTGTGCCTTTTGTATTTAATTCCGATGCAATTTCTGTGTTTCATAGTCAGTAAGAAGGTCCAAGCGATACAGTAAACCTGAAGTGAAGCATCGGAATCTATAACTAGTGTTACAGGAATGGTTCAAAACATACTCAGTAAGAAGTGTCGGTCTTCATGTACTTAAGTCGGCATTGTGCCTTTTGTATTTAATTCCGATGTAATTTCTGTGTTTTATCGTCAATAAGAAGGTCCAAGGGATACAGTAAACCTGAAGTGAAGCATCGGAATCTATAACTAGTGTCACAGGAATGGTCAGTAAGAAGAGTCAGTCTTCTTGTCCTTAAGTCGGCATTGTGCCTTTTGTATTTAATTCCGATGCAATTTCTGTATTTCATCGTCAATAAGAAGGTCCAAGGGATACAGTAAACCTGAAGTGAAGCATCGGAATCTATAACTAGTGTTACAGGAATGGTTCAAAACATAGTCAGGAAGAAGTGTCGGTCTTCATGTACTTAAGTCGGCATTGTGCCTTTTGTATTTAATTCCGATGCAATTTCTGTGTTTCTTCGTCACTAAGATGGTCCAAGGGATACAGTAAACCTGAAGTGAAGCATCGGAATCTATAACTAGTGTTACAGGTATGGTTCAAAACATAGTCAGTAAGAAGTGTCGGTCTTCATGTACTTAAGTCGGCATTGTGCCTTTTGTATTTAATTCCGATGCAATTTCTGTATTTCATCGTCAATAAGAAGGTCCAAGGGATACATTAAACCTGAACTGAAGCATCGGAATCTATAACTAGTGTCACAGAAAGGGTCAGTAGGAAGAGTCAGTCTTCTTGTCCTTAAGTCGGCATTGTGCCTTTTGTATTTAATTCCGATGCAATTTCTGTGTTTCATCGTCAATAAGAAGGTCCAAGCGATACAGTAAACCTGAAGTGAAGCATCGGAATCTATAACTAGTGTTACAGGAATGGTTCAAAACATAGTCAGTAAGAGGTGTCGGCCTTCATAAACTTAAGTCGGCATTGTGCTTTTGTATTTAATTCCGAAGCAATTTCTGTGTTTCATCGTCAATAAGAAGGTCCAAGGGATACAGTAAACCTTGAGTGAAGCATCGGAATCTATAACTGGTGTCCCAGGAATGGTTCAAAACATAGTCAGTAAGAAGTGTCGGTCTTCATGTACCTAAGTCGGCATTGTACCTTTTGTATTTAATTCCGATGCAATTTCTGTGCTTCATTGACAATAAGAAGGTCCAAAGGATACAGTAAATCTGAAGTGAAGCATCGGAATCTATAACTAGTGTCACAGGAATGGTTCAAAACATAGTCAGTAAGAAGTGTCGGTCTTCATGTTTCAAGTCGGCATTGTGCCTTTTGTATTTAAATCCGATGCTATTTCTGTGTTTCATCGTCAATAAGGAGGTCTAAGGGATACAGTAAAACTGAAGTCAAACATCGGAATCTATAACTAGTGTCACAGGAATGGTTCAAAACATAGACAGTAAGAAGAGTCAGTCTTCTTTTACTTAAGTCGGCATTGTGCCTTTTCTATTCAATTCCGATGCAATTTCAGTGTTTCATCGTCAATAAGAAGGTCAGAGGGATACAGTAAACCTGAAGTGAAGCATCGGAATCTATGACTAGTGTCACATGACCGGTTCAAAACATAGTCAGTAAGAAGAGTCAGTCTTTTTGTACTTCAGTCGGCATTGTGCCTTTTTTATTTAATTCCGACGCAATTTCTGTGTTAAATCGTCAATAAGAAGGTCAAAGGGATGCAGTAAACCTGAAGTGAAGCATCGGAATCTCTAACTAGTGTCACAGGATTGGTTCAAAACAAAGACAGTAAGAAGAGTCAGTCTTCTTGTACTTAATTCGGCATTGTGCCTTTTTTATTTAATTCCGATGCAATTTCTGTGTTTCATCGTCAATAAGAAGGTCCAAGGGATACAGTAAACCTGAAGTGAAGCATCGGAATCCATAACTAGTGTCACAGGTATGGTTCAAAACATTGTCAGTAAGGAGAGTCAGTCTCTTGTACTTAAGTCGGCTTTGTGCCCTTTGTATTTAATTCCGATGCAATTTCTATGTTTGATCATCAATAAGAAGGTCCATGGGATACAGTAAAACTGAAGTCAAACATCGGAATCTATAACTAGTGTCAGAGGAATGGTTCAAAGCTTAGACAGTAGGAAGAGCCAGTCTTCTTGTACTTAAGTCGGCATTGTGCCTTTTGTATTTAATTCCGATGCAATTTCTGTGTTTCATCGTCAATAAGAGCGTCCAAGGGATACAGTAAACCTGAAGTGAAGCATCGGAATCCATAACTAGTGTCACAGGAATGGTTCAAAACCTTGTCAGTAAGAGGAGTCAGTTTCTTGTACTTAAGACGGCATTGGGCCTTTTGTATTTAATTCCGATGCAATTTCTGTGTTTCACCGTCAATAAGAAGGTCCAAGGGATACAGTAAAACTGAAGTCAAGCAACGGAATCTATAACTAGTGTCACAGGAATGGTTCAAACTTAGACAGTAGGAAGAGTCAGTCTTCTTGTACATAAGTCGGCATTGTGCCTTTTGTATTTGATTCCGATGCAATTTCTGTGTTTCATCGTCAATAAGAAGGTCCAAGGGATTCAGTAAACCTGAAGTGAAGCATCGGAATCTATAACTAGTGTTACAGGAATGGTTCAAAGCATAGTCAGTAAGAAGTGTCGGTCTTCATGTACTTAAGTCGGCATTGTGCCTTTCGTATTTAATTCGGATGCAATTTCTGTGTTTCATCGTCAATAAGAAGGTCCAAGGGATACAGTAAACCTGAAGGGAAGCATCGGTATTTGTAACTAGTGTCACAGAAAGGGTCAGTAAGAAGAGTCAGTCTTCTTATCCTTAAGTCGGCATTGTGCCTTTTGTATTTAATTCCGATGCAATTTCTGTGTTTCATCGTCAGTAAGAAGGTCCAAGCGATACAGTAAACCTGAAGTGAAGCATCGGAATCTATAACTAGTGTTACAGGAATGGTTCAAAACATACTCAGTAAGAAGTGTCGGTCTTCATGTACTTAAGTCGGCTTTGTGCCTTTTGTATATAATTCCGATGCAATTTCTGTGTTTCATCGTCAATAAGAAGGTCCAAGGGATACAGTAAACCTGGAGTGAAGCATCGGAATCAATAACTAGTGTCACAGGAATGGTTGAAAACTTTGTCAGTACGAAGTAACGGTCCTCATGTACTTAAGTCGGAATTGTGCCTTTTGTATTTAATTCCGATGCAATTTCTGTGTTTCATCGTCGGTAAACAGGTCCAAGGGATACAGTAAACCTGAAGTGAAGCATCGGAATCTATAACTAGAGTCACAAGAATGGTCAGTAGAAAGAGTCAGGCTTCTTGCCCATAAGTCGGCATTGTGCCTTTTGTATTTAATTCCGATGCAATTTCTGTGTTTCATCGTAAATAAGAAGATCCAAGGGATACAGTAAACCTGAAGTGAAGCATCGGAATCTATAACTAGTGTCACAGGAATGGTTCAAAATACAGTCAGTAAGAAGTGTCGGTCTTCATGTACTTAAGTCGGCATTGTGAATTTTGTATTTAATTCCGATGCAATTTCTGTGTTTCATCGTCAATAAGAAGGTCCAAGGGATACAGTAAACCTGAAGTGAAGCATCGGAATCTATAACTAGTGTTACAGGTATGGTTCAAATCATAGTCAGTAAGAAGTGTCGGTCTTCATGTACTTAAGTCGGCATTGTGCCTTTTGTATTTAATTCCGATGCAATTTCTGTGTTTCATCGTCAATAAGAAGGTCCAAGCGATACAGTAAACCTGAAGTGAAGCATCGGAATCTATAACTAGTGTTACAGGAATGGTTCAAAACATAGTCAGTAAGAAGTGTCGGCCTTCATAAACTTAAGTCGGCATTGTGCTTTTGTATTTAATTCCGAAGCAATTTCTGTGTTTCATCGTCAATAAGAAGGTCCAAGGGATACAGTAAACCTTGAGTGAAGCATCGGAATCTATAACTAGTGTCCCAGGAATGGTTCAAAACATAGTCAGTAAGAAGTGTCGGTCTTCATGTACCTAAGTCGGCATTGTACCTTTTGTATTTAATTCCGATGCAATTTCTGTGCTTCATCGTCAATAAGAAGGTCCAAGGGATACAGTAAACCTGAAGTGAAGCATCGGAATCTATAACTAGTGTCACAGGAATGGTTCAAAAGATAGTCAGTAAGAAGAGTCAGACTTCTTGTAATTAAGTCGGCATTGTGCCTTTAGTTTTTAATTCCGATGCAATTTCTGTGTTTCATCATCAATAAGAAGGTCAGAGGGATACAGTAAACCTGAAGTGAAACATCGGAATCTATGACTAGTGTCACATGAACGGTTCAAAACATATTCAGTAAGAAGAGTCAGTCTTTTTGTACTTAAGTCGGCATTGTGCCTTTTTTATTTAATTCCGACGCAATTTCTGTGTTAAATCGTCAATAAGAAGGTCAAAGGGATGCAGTAAACCTGAAGTGAAGCATCGGAATCTCTAACTAGTGTCACAGGATTGGTTCAAAACAAAGACAGTAAGAAGAGTCAGTCTTCTTGTACTTAAGTCGGCATTGTGCCTTTTGTATTTAATTCCGATGCTATTTCTGTGTTTCATCGTCAATAAGAACGTCCAAGGGATACAGTAAACCTGAAGTGAAGCATCGGAATCTATAACTAGTGTCACAGGAATGGTTCAAAACCTTGTCAGTAAGAAGAGTCAGTCTCTTGTACTTAAGACGGCTTTAGGCCTTTTGTATTTAATTCTGATGCAATTTCTGTGTTTCATCGTCAATAAGAAGGTCCAAGGGATTCAGTAAACCTGAAGTGCAGCATCGGAATCTATAACTAGTGTTACAGGAATGGTTCAAAGCATAGTCAGTAAGAAGTGTCGGTCTTCATGTACTTAAGTCGGCATTGTGCCTTTCGTATTTAATTCGGATGCAATTTCTGTGTTTCATCGTCAATAAGAAGGTCCAAGGGATACAGTAAACCTGGAGTGAAGCATCGGAATCTATTACTAGTGTCACAGGAATGGTTCAGGTCTTAGTCAGTAAGAAGTGTCCGTCTTCATGTCCTTAAGTCGGCATTGTGCCTTTTGTATTTAACTCCAATGCATTTTCTGTGTTTCATCGTCAATAAGAAGGGCCCAGGGATACAGTAAACTTGAAGTGTAGCATCGGAATCTATAACTCGTGTCACAGGAATGGTTCAAAACATTGTCAGTAAGAAGTGTCGGTCTTCATGTACTTAAGTCGGCATTGTGTCTTTTGTAATTAATTCCGATGCAATTTCTGTGTTTCATCGTCAATAAGAAGGTCCAAGGGATACATTAAACCTGAACTGAAGCATCGGAATCTATAACTAGTGTCACAGAAAGGGTCAGTAGGAAGAGTCAGTCTTCTTGTCCTTAAGTCGGCATTGTGCCTTTTGTATTTAATTCCGATGCAATTTCTGTGTTTCATCGTCAATAAGAAGGTCCAAGCGGTACAGTAAACCTGAAGTGAAGCATCGGAATCTATAACTAGTGTTACAGGAATGGTTCAAAACATAGTCAGTAAGAAGTGTCGGCCTTCATAAACTTAAGTCGGCATTGTGCTTTTGTATTTAATTCCGAAGCAATTTCTGTGTTTCATCGTCAATAAGAAGGTCCAAGGGATACAGTAAACCTTGAGTGAAGCATCAGAATCTATAACTGGTGTCCCAGGAATGGTTCAAAACATAGTCAATAGGAAGAGTCAGTCTTCTTGTACTTAAGTCGGCATTGTGCCTTTTGTATTTAAATCCGATGCTATTTCTGTGTTTCATCGTCAATAAGGAGGTCCAAGGGATACAGTAAAACTGAAGTCAAACATCGGAATCTATAACTAGTGTCACAGGAATGGTTCAAAACATAGACAGTAAGAAGAGTCAGTCTTCTTTTACTTAAGTCGGCATTGTGCCTATTCTATTGAATTTCGATGCAATTTCTGTGTTTCATCGTCAATAAGAACGTCCGAGGGATACAGTAAACCTGAAGTGAAGCATCGGAATCTGTAACTAGTGTCACAGGAATTGTTCAAAACCTTGTCAATAAGAAGAGTCAGTCTCTTGTACTTAAGACGGCTTTGGGCCTTTTGTATTTAATTCCGATGCAATTTCTGTGTTTCATCGTCAATAAGAACGTCCAAGGGATACAGTAAACCTGAAGTGAAGCATCGGAAACTATAACTAGTGTCACAGGAATGGTTCAAAACCTTGTCAGTAAGAACAGTCAGTCTCTTGTACTTAAGACGGCTTTAGGACTTTTGTATTTAATTCCGATGCAATTTCTGTGTTTCATCGTCAATAAGAAGGTCCAAGGGATACAGTAAAAATGAAGTCAAGCATCGGAATCTATAACTAGTGTCACAGGAATGGTTCAAAAGATAGTCAGTAAGAAGAGTCAGACTTCTTGTAATTGAGTCGGCATTGTGCCTTTAGTATTTAATTCCGATGCAATTTCTGTGTTTCATCATCAATAAGAAGGTCAGAGGGATACAGTAAACCTGAAGTGAAGCATCGGAATCTATGACTAGTGTCACATGAACCGTTCAAAACATAGTCAGTAAGAAGAGTCAGTCTTTTTGTACTTAAGTCAGCATTGTGCCTTTTTTATTTAATTCCGACGCAATTTCTGTGTTAAATTGCCAATAAGTAGGTCAAAGGGATGCAGTAAACCTGAAGTGAAGCATCAGAATCTCTAACTAGTGTCACAGGATTGGTTCAAAACAAAGACAGTAAGAAGAGTCAGTCTTCTTGTACTTAAGTCGGCATTGTGCCTTTTGTATTTAATTTCGATGCAATTTCTGTGTTTCATCGTCAATAAGAACGTCCAAGGGATACAGTAAACCTGAAGTGAAGCATCGGAATCTATAACTAGTGTCACAGGAATGGTTAAAAACCTTGTCAATAAGAAGAGTCAGTCTCTTGTACTTATGACGGCTTTGGGCCTTTTGTATTTAATTCCGATGCAATTTCTGTGTTTCATCGTCAATAAGATGGTCGAAGGGATACAGTAAAACTGAAGTCAACCATCGGAATCTATAACTAGTGTCACAGGAATGGTTTAAAACTTAGACAGTAGGAAGAATCAGTCTTCTTGTACTTAAGTCGGCATTGTGCCTTTTGTATTTAATTCCGATGCAATTTCTGTGTTTCATCGTCAATAAGAACGTCCAAGGGATACAGTAAACCTGAAGTGAAGCATCGGAATCTATAACTAGTGTCACAGGAATGGATTAAAACATAGTCAGTAAGAAGATACAGTCCTCTTGTACTTAAGTCGGCATTGTGCCTTTCGTATTTGATTCCGATGCAATTTCTGTGTTTCATCGTCAATAAGAAGGTCCAAGGGATACAGTATACCTGAAGTGAAGCATCGGAATCTATAACTAGTGTCACAGGAATGGTCAGTAGGAAGAGTCAGTCTTCTTGTCCTTAAGACGGCATTGTGCATTTTGTATTTAATTCCGATGCAATTTCTGTGTTTCATCGTCAATAAGAAGGTCCAAGGGATTCAGTAAACCTGAAGTGAAGCATCGGAATCTATAACTAGTGTTACAGGAATGGTTCAAAGCATAGTCAGTAAGAAGTGTCGGTCTTCATGTACTTAAGTCGGCATTGTGACTTTCGTATTTAATTCGGATGCAATTTCTGTGTTTCATCGTCAATAAGAAGGTCCAAGGGATACAGTAAACCTGGAGTGAAGCATCGGAATCTATTACTAGTGTCACAGGAATGGTTCAGAACTTAGTCAGTAAGAAGTGCCGGTCTTCATGTCCTTAAGTCGGCATTGTGCCTTTTGTATTTAATTCCAATGCATTTTCTGTGTTTCATCGTCAATAAGAAGGGCCCAGGGATACAGTAAACTTGAAGTGTAGCATCGGAATCTATAACTCGTGTCACAGGAATGGTTCAAAACATTGTCAGTAAGAAGTGTCGGTCTTCATGTACTTAAGTCGGCATTGTGTCTTTTGTAATTAATTCCGATGCAATTTCTGTGTTTCATCTTCAATAAGAAGGTCCGAGGGATACAGTAAACCTGAAGTGAAACATCGGAATCTATAACTAGTGTCACAGGAATGGTCAGTAGGAAGAGTCAGTCTTCTTGTCCTTAAGTCGGCATTGTGCCTTTTGTATTTAATTCCGATGCAATTTCTGTGTTTCATCGTCAATAAGACGGTCCAAGGGATACAGTAAACCTGAAGTGAAGCATCGGAATCTATAACTAGTGTCACAGGAATGGTTCAAAACATAGTCAGTAAGAAGTGTCGGTCTTCATGTACTTAAGTCGGCATTGTGCCTTTTGTATTTAATTCCTATGCAATTTCTGTGTTTCATCGTCAATAAGAAGGTCCAAGGGATACAGTAAACCTTGAGTGAAGCATCGGAATCTATAACTAGTGACTCAGGAATGGTTCAAAACATAGTCAGTAAGAAGTGTCGGTCTTTATGTACTTAAGTCGGCATTGTGCCCTTTGTTTTTAATTCCGATGCAATTTCTGTGTTTCATCGTCAGTAAGAACGTCCAAGGGATACAGTAAACCTGAAGTGAAGCATCGGAATCTATAACTAGTGTCACAGAAAGGGTCAGTAGGAAGAGTCAGTCTTCTTGTCCTTAAGTCGGCATTGTGCTTTTTGTATTTAATTCTGACGCAATTTCTGTGTTTCATCGTCAATAAGAAGGTCCAAGGGATACAGTAAACCTGAAGTGAGGCATCGGAATCTATGACTAGTGTTACAGGAATGGTTCAAGGCATAGTCAGTAAGAAATGTCGGTCTTCACAAACTTAAGTCGGCATTGTGCCTTTTGTATTTAAATCCGATGCTATTTCTGTGTTTCATCGTCAATAAGGAGGTCCAAGGGATACAGTGAGACTGAAGTCAAACATCGGAATCTACACTCCTGGAAATTGAAATAAGAACACCGTGAATTCATTGTCCCAGGAAGGGGAAACTTTATTGACGCATTCCTGTGGTCAGATACATCACATGATCACACTGACAGAACCACAGGCACATAGACACAGGCAGCAGAGCATGCACAATGTCGGCACTAGTACAGTGTATATCCACATTTCGCAGCAATGCAGGCTGCTATTCTCCCATGGAGACGATCGTAGAGATGCTGGATGTAGTTCTGTGGAACGGCTTGCCATGCCATTTCCACCTGGCGCCTCAGTTGGACCAGCGTTCGTGCTGGACGTGCAGACCGCGTGAGACGACGCTTCATCCAGTCCCAAACATGCTCAATGGGGGACAGATCCGGAGATCTTGCTGGCCAGGGTAGTTTACTTACACCTTCTAGAGCACGTTGGGTGGCACGGCATACATGCTGACGAGCATTTTCCTGTTGGAACAGCAAGTTCCCTTGCTGGTCTAGGAATGGTAGAACGATGGGTTCGATGACGGTTTGGACGTACCGTGCACTATTCAGTGTCCCTTCGACGATCACCAGTGGTGTACGGCCAGTGTAGGAGATCGCTCCCCACACCATGATGCCGGGTGTTGGCCCTATGTGCCTCGGCCGTATGCAGTCCTGATTGTGGCGCTCACCTGCACGGCGCCAAACACGCATACGACCATCATTGGCACCAAGGCAGAAGCGACTCTCATCGCTGAAGACGACACGTCTCCATTCGTCCCTCCATTCACGCCTGTCGCGACACCACTGGAGGCGGGCTGCACGATGTTGGGGCGTGAGCGGAATACGGCCTAACGGTGTGCGGGACCGTAGCCCAGCTTCATGGAGACGGTTGCGAATGGTCCTCGCCGATACCCCAGGAGCAACAGTGTCCCTAATTTGCAGGGAAGTGGCGGTGCGGTCCCCTACGGCACTGCGTAGGATCCTACGTTCTTGGCGTGCATCCGTGCGTCGCTGCGGTCCGGTCCCAGGTCGACGGGCACGTGCACCTTCCGCCGACCACTGGCGACAACATCGATGTACTGTGGAGACCTCACGCCCCACGTGTTGAGCAATTCGGCAGTACGTCCACCCGGCCTCCCGCATGCCCACTATATGCCCTCGCTCAAAGTCCGTCAACTGCACATACGGTTCACGTCCACGCTGTCGCGGCATGCTACCAGTGTTAAAGACTGCGATGGAGCTCCGAATGCCACGGCAAACTGGCTGACACTGACGGCGGCGGTGCACAAATGCTGCGCAGCTAGCGCCATTCGACGGCCAACACCGCGGTTCCTGGTGTGTCCGCTGTGCCGTGCGTGTGATCATTGCTTGTACAGCCCTCTCGCAGTGTCCGGAGCAAGTATGGTGGGTCTGACACACCGGTATCAAAGTGTTCCTTTTTCCATTTCCAGGAGAGTATAACTAGTGTCACAGGAATGGTTCAAAACATAGACAGTAAGAAGAGTCAGTCGTCTTTTACTTAAGTCGGCATTGTGCCTTTTCTATTGAATTCCGATGCAATTTCAGTGTTTCATCGTCAATAAGAAGGTCAGAGGGATACAGTAAACCTGAAGTGAAGCATCGGAATCTATAACTAGTGTCACAGGAATGGTTCAAAAGATAGTCAGTAAGAAGAGTCAGACTTCTTGTAATTAAGTCGGCATTGTGCCTTTAGTATTTTATTCCGATGCAATTTCTGTGTTTCATCATCAATAAGAAGGTCAGAGGGATACAGTAAACCTGAAGTGAAGCGTCGGAATCTATAACTAGTGTCACATGAACGGTTCAAAACATAGTCAGTAAGAAGAGTCAGTCTTTTTGTACTTAAGTCGGCATTGTGCCTTTTGTATTTAATTCCGACGCAATTTCTGTGTTTAATCGTCAATAAGAAAGTCAAAGGGATGCAGAAAACCTGAAGTGAAGCTTCGGAATGTCTAACTAGTGTCACAGGATTGGTTAAAAACAAAGACAGTAAGAAGAGTCAGTCTTCTTGTACTTAAGTCGGCATTGTGCCTTTTGTATTTAATTCCGATGCAATTTCTGTGTTTCATCGTCAATAAGAAGGTCCAAGGGATACAGTAAACCTGAAGTGAAGCATCGGAATCTATAACTAGTGTCACAGGTATGGTTCAAAACATTGTCAGTAAGGAGAGTCAGTCTCTTGTACTTAAGTCGGCTTTGTGAATTTTGTATTTAATTCCGATGCAATTTCTGTGTTTCATCGTCAATAAGAAGGTCCAAGGGATACAGTAAAACTGAAGTCAAACATCGGAATCTATAACTAGTGTCACAGGAATGGTTCAAAGCTTAGACAGTAGGAAGAGTCAGTCTTCTTGTACTTAAGTCGGCATTGTGCCTTTTGTATTTAATTCCGATGCAATTTCTGTGTTTCATCGTCAATAAGAACGTCCAAGGGATACAGTAAACCTGAAGTGAAGCTTCGGAATCTATAACTAGTGTCACAGGAATGGTTCAAAACATTGTCAGTAAGAAGAGTCAGTCTCTTGTACTTAAGACGGCTTTGTGCCTTTTGTATTTAATTCCGATGCAATTTCTGTGTTTCATCGTCAATAAGAAGGTCCAAGGAAAACAGTAAAACTGAAGTCAAGCATCGGAATCTATAACTAGTGTCACAGGAATGGTTCAAAACTTAAACAGTAGGAAGAGTCAGTCTTCTTGTACTTAAGTCGGCATTGTGCCTTTTGTATTTAATTCCGATGCAATTTCTGTGATTCATCGTCAATAAGAACGTCCAAGAAATACAGTAAACCTGAAGTGAAGCATCGGAATCTATAACTAGTGTCACAGGAATGGATTAAATCATAGTCAGTAAGAAGATACAGTCTTCTTGTACTTAAGTCGGCATTGTGCCTTTCGTATTTGATTCCGATGCAATTTCTGCGTTTCATCGTCAATAAGAAGGTCCAAGGGATACAGTATACCTGAAGTGAAGCATCGGAATCTATAACTAGTGTCACAGGAATGGTCAGTAGGAAGAGTCAGACTTCATGTCCTTAAGACGGCATTGTGCCTTTTGTATATAATTCCGATGCAATTTCTGTTTTTCATCGTCAATACGAAGGTCCAAGGGATACAGTAAACCTGAAGTGAAGCATCGGAATCTATAACTAGTGTTACAGGAATGATTCAAAGCATAGTCAGTAAGAAGTGTCGGTCTTCATGTATTTAAGTCGGCATTGTGCCTTTCGTATTTAATTCGGATGCAATTTCTGCGTTTCATCGTCAATAAGAAGGTCCCAGGGATACAGTAAACCTGGAGTGAAGCATCGGAATCTATTACTAGTGTCACAGGAATGGTTCAGAAATTAGTCAGTATGAAGTGTCGGTCTTCATGTCCTTAAGTCGTCATTGTGCCTTTTGTATTTAATTCCAATGCATTTTCTGTGTTTCATCGTCAATAAGAAGGTCCCAGGGATACAGTAAACTTGAAGTGTAGCATCGGAATCTATAACTCGTGTCACAGGAATGGTTCAAATCATTGTCAATAAGAAGTGTCGGTCTTCATGTACTTAAGTCGGCATTGTGTCTTTTGTAATTAATTCCGATGCAATTTCTGTGTTTCATCGTCAATAAGAAGGTCCGAGGGATACAGTAAACCTGAAGTGAAGCATCGGAATCTATAACTAGTGTCACAGGAATGGTTCAAAACATAGTCAGTAAGAAGTGTCGGTCTTCATGTACTTAAGTCGGCATTGTGCCTTTTGTATTTAATTCCTATGCAATTTCTGTGTTTCATCGTCAATAAGAAGGTCCAAGGGATACAGTAAACCTAGAGTGAAGCATCGGAATCTATAACTAGTGTCTCAGGAATGGTTCAAAACATAGTCAGTAGGATGTGTCGGTCTTTATGTACTTAAGTCGGCATTGTGCCTTTTGTTTTTAATTCCGATGCAATTTCTGTGTTTCATCGTCAATATGAAGGTCCAAGGGATACAGTAAACCTGAAGTGAAGCATCGGAATCTATAACTAGTGTCACAGAAAGGGTCAGTAGGAAAAGTCAGTCTTCTTGTCCTTAAGTTGGCATTGTGCTTTTTGTATTTAATTGTGATGCAATTTCTGTGTTTCATCGTCAATACGAAGGTCCAAGGGATACAGTAAACCTGAAGTGAAGAATCGGAATCTATAACTAGTGTTACAGGAATGGTTCAAAGCATAGTCAGTAAGAAGTGTCGGTCTTCATAAACTTAAGTCGGCATTGTGCCTTTTGTATTTAATTCCGAAGCAATTTCTGTGTTTCATCGTCAATAAGAAGGTCCAAGGGATACAGTAAACCTGGAGTGAAGCATCGAAATTTATAACTGGTGTCACATGAATGGTTCAAATCATAGTCAGTAAGAAGTGTCGGTCTTCATGTACTTAAGTCGGCATTGTGCCTTTGGTATTTAAATCCGATGCTATTTCTGTGTTTCATCGTCAATAAGGAGGTCCAAGGGATACAGTAAAGTTGAAGTCAAACATCGGTTCTATAACTAGAGTCACAGGAATGGTTCAAAACATAGACAGTAAGAAGAGTCAGTCTTCTTTTACTTAAGTCGGCATTGTGCCTTTTCTATTGAATTCCAATGCAATTTCAGTGTATCATCGTCAATAAGAAGGTCCGAGGGATACAGTAAACCTGAAGTGAAGCATCGGAATCTATAAGTAGTGTCACAGGAATGGTTCAAAAGATAGTCAGTAAGAAGAGTCAGATTTCTTGTAATTAAGTCGGCATTGTGCCTTTTGTATTTAATTCCGATGCAATTTCTGTGGTTCATCATCAATAAGAAGGTCAGAGGGATACAGTAAACCTGAAGTGAAGCATCGGAATCTATAACTAGTGTCACTTGAACGGTTCAAAACATAGTCAGTAAGAAGAGTCAGTCTTTATGTACTTAAGTCGGCATTGTGCCTTTTGTATTTAATTCCGATGCAATTTCTGTGTTTCGTCGTCAATAAGAACGTCCAAGGGATACGGTAAACCTTGAGTGTAGCATCGGAATCTATAACTAGTGTCACACGAATCGATTAAAACATAGTCAGTAAGAAGAAACAGTCTTCTTGTACTTAAGTCGGCATTGTGCCTTTCGTATTTGATTCCGATGCAATTTCTGTGTTTCATCGTCAATAAGAAGGTCCAAGGGATACAGTATACCTGAAGTGAAGCATCGGAATCTATAACTAGTGTCACAGGAATGGTCAGTAGGAAGAGTCAGTCTTCTTGTCCTTAAGACGGCATTGTGCCTTTTGTATTTAATTCCGATGCAATTTCTGTGTTTCATCGTCAATAAGAAGGTCCAATGGATACAGTAAACCTGAAGTGAAGCATCGGAATCTATAACTAGTGTTACAGGAATGGTTCAAAGCATAGTCAGTAAGAAGTGTCGGTCTTCATGTACTTAAGTCGGCATTGTGCCATCCGTATTTAATTCGGATGCCATTTCTGTGTTTCACAGTCAATAAGAAGGTCCAAGGGATACAGTAAACCTGGAGTAAAGCACCGAAATCTATAACTAGTGGCACAGGAATGGTTCAGAACTTAGTCAGTAAGAAGTGTCGGTCTTCATGTCCTTAAGTCGGCATTGTGCCTTTTGTATTTAACTCCAATGCATTTTCTGTGTTTCATCGTCAATAAGAAGGGCCCAGGGATACAGTAAACTTGAAGTGTAGCATCGGAATCTATAACTCGTGTCACAGGAATGGTTCAAAACATTGTCAGTAAGAAGTGTCGGTCTTCATGTACTTAAGTCGGCATTGTGTCTTTTGTAATTAATTCCGATGCAATTTCTGTGTTTCATCGTCAATAAGAAGGTCCAAGGGATACATTAAACCTGAACTGAAGCATCGGAATCTATAACTAGTGTCACAGAAAGGGTCAGTAGGAAGAGTCAGTCTTCTTGTCCTTAAGTCGGCATTGTGCCTTTTGTATTTAATTCCGATGCAATTTCTGTGTTTCATCGTCAATAAGAAGGTCCAAGCGGTACAGTAAACCTGAAGTGAAGCATCGGAATCTATAACTAGTGTTACAGGAATGGTTCAAAACATAGTCAGTAAGAAGTGTCGGCCTTCATAAACTTAAGTCGGCATTGTGCTTTTGTATTTAATTCCGAAGCAATTTCTGTGTTTCATCGTCAATAAGAAGGTCCAAGGGATACAGTAAACCTTGAGTGAAGCATCAGAATCTATAACTGGTGTCCCAGGAATGGTTCAAAACATAGTCAGTAGGAAGAGTCAGTCTTCTTGTACTTAAGTCGGCATTGTGCCTTTTGTATTTAAATCCGAGGCTATTTCTGTGTTTCATCGTCAATAAGGAGGTCCAAGGGATACAGTAAAACTGAAGTCAAACATCGGAATCTATAACTAGTGTCACAGGAATGGTTCAAAACATAGACAGTAAGAAGAGTCAGTCTTCTTTTACTTAAGTCGGCATTGTGCCTTTTCTATTGAATTTCGATGCAATTTCTGTGTTTCATCGTCAATAAGAACGTCCGAGGGATACAGTAAACCTGAAGTGAAGCATCGGAATCTGTAACTAGTGTCACAGGAATTGTTCAAAACCTTGTCAATAAGAAGAGTCAGTCTCTTGTACTTAAGACGGCTTTGGGCCTTTTGTATTTAATTCCGATGCAATTTCTGTGTTTCATCGTCAATAAGAACGTCCAAGGGATACAGTAAACCTGAAGTGAAGCATCGGAAACTATAACTAGTGTCACAGGAATGGTTCAAATCCTTGTCAGTAAGAACAGTCAGTCTCTTGTACTTAAGACGGCTTTAGGACTTTTGTATTTAATTCCGATGCAATTTCTGTGTTTCATCGTCAATAAGAAGGTCCAAGGGATACAGTAAAAATGAAGTCAAGCATCGGAATCTATAACTAGTGTCACAGGAATGGTTCAAAAGATAGTCAGTAAGAAGAGTCAGACTTCTTGTAATTGAGTCGGCATTGTGCCTTTAGTATTTAATTCCGATGCAATTTCTGTGTTTCATCATCAATAAGAAGGTCAGAGGGATACAGTAAACCTGAAGTGAAGCATCGGAATCTCTAACTAGTGTCACAGGATTGGTTCAAAACAAAGACAGTAAGAAGAGTCAGTCTTCTTGTACTTAAGTCGGCATTGTGCCTTTTGTATTTAATTTCAATGCAATTTCTGTGTTTCATCGTCAATAAGAACGTCCAAGGGATACAGTAAACCTGAAGTGAAGCATCGGAATCTATAACTAGTGTCACAGGAATGGTTAAAAACCTTGTCAATAAGAAGAGTCAGTCTCTTGTACTTATGACGGCTTTGGGCCTTTTGTATTTAATTCCGATGCAATTTCTGTGTTTCATCGTCAATAAGATGGTCGAAGGGATACAGTAAAACTGAAGTCAACCATCGGAATCTATAACTAGTGTCACAGGAATGGTTCAAAACTTAGACAGTAGGAAGAGTCAGTCTTCTTGTACTTAAGTCGGCATTGTGCCTTTTGTATTTAATTCCGATGCAATTTCTGTGTTTCATCGTCAATAAGAACGTCCAAGGGATACAGTAAACCTGAAGTGAAGCATCGGAATCTATAACTAGTGTCACAGGAATGGATTAAATCATAGTCAGTAAGAAGATACAGTCCTCTTGTACTTAAGTCGGCATTGTGCCTTTCGTATTTGATTCCGATGCAATTTCTGTGTTTCATCGTCAATAAGAAGGTCCAAGGGATACAGTATACCTGAAGTGAAGCATCGGAATCTATAACTAGTGTCACAGGAATGGTCAGTAGGAAGAGTCAGTCTTCTTGTCCTTAAGACGGCATTGTGCATTTTGTATTTAATTCCGATGCAATTTCTGTGTTTCATCGTCAATAAGAAGGTCCAAGGGATTCAGTAAACCTGAAGTGAAGCATCGGAATCTATAACTAGTGTTACAGGAATGGTTCAAAGCATAGTCAGTAAGAAGTGTCGGTCTTCATGTACTTAAGTCGGCATTGTGACTTTCGTATTTAATTCGGATGCAATTTCTGTGTTTCATCGTCAATAAGAAGGTCCAAGGGATACAGTAAACCTGGAGTGAAGCATCGGAATCTATTACTAGTGTCACAGGAATGGTTCAGAACTTAGTCAGTAAGAAGTGTCGGTCTTCATGTCCTTAAGTCGGCATTGTGCCTTTTGTATTTAATTCCAATGCATTTTCTGTGTTTCATCGTCAATAAGAAGGGCCCAGGGATACAGTAAACTTGAAGTGTAGCATCGGAATCTATAACTCGTGTCACAGGAATGGTTCAAAACATTGTCAGTAAGAAGTGTCGGTCTTCATGTACTTAAGTCGGCATTGTGTCTTTTGTAATTAATTCCGATGCAATTTCTGTGTTTCATCGTCAATAAGAAGGTCCGAGGGATACAGTAAACCTGAAGTGAAACATCGGAATCTATAACTAGTGTCACAGGAATGGTCAGTAGGAAGAGTCAGTCTTCTTGTCCTTAAGTCGGCATTGTGCCTTTTGTATTTAATTCCGATGCAATTTCTGTGTTTCATCGTCAATAAGACGGTCCAAGGGATACAGTAAACCTGAAGTGAAGCATCGGAATCTATAACTAGTGTCACAGGAATGGTTCAAAACATAGTCAGTAAGAAGTGTCGGTCTTCATGTACTTAAGTCGGCATTGTGCCTTTTGTATTTAATTCCTATGCAATTTCTGTGTTTCATCGTCAATAAGAAGGTCCAAGGGATACAGTAAACCTTGAGTGAAGCATCGGAATCTATAACTAGTGACTCAGGAATGGTTCAAAACATAGTCAGTAAGAAGTGTCGGTCTTTATGTACTTAAGTCGGCATTGTGCCCTTTGTTTTTAATTCCGATGCAATTTCTGTGTTTCATCGTCAGTAAGAACGTCCAAGGGATACAGTAAACCTGAAGTGAAGCATCGGAATCTATAACTAGTGTCACAGAAAGGGTCAGTAGGAAGAGTCAGTCTTCTTGTCCTTAAGTCGGCATTGTGCTTTTTGTATTTAATTCTGACGCAATTTCTGTGTTTCATCGTCAATAAGAAGGTCCAAGGGATACAGTAAACCTGAAGTGAGGCATCGGAATCTATGACTAGTGTTACAGGAATGGTTCAAGGCATAGTCAGTAAGAAATGTCGGTCTTCACAAACTTAAGTCGGCATTGTGCCTTTTGTATTTAATTCCGAAGCAATTTCTGTGTTTCATCGTCAATAAGAAGGTCCACGGGATACAGTAAATCTGGAGTGAAGCATCGGAATCTATAACTGGTGTCACAGGAATGGTTCAAAACATAGTCAGTAAGAAGTGTCGGTGTTCATGTACTTAAGTCGGCATTGTGCCTTTTGTATTTAAATCCGATGCTATTTCTGTGTTTCATCGTCAATAAGGAGGTCCAAGGGATACAGTGAGACTGAAGTCAAACATCGGAATCTACACTCCTGGAAATTGAAATAAGAACACCGTGAATTCATTGTCCCAGGAAGGGGAAACTTTATTGACGCATTCCTGTGGTCAGATACATCACATGATCACACTGACAGAACCACAGGCACATAGACACAGGCAGCAGAGCATGCACAATGTCGGCACTAGTACAGTGTATATCCACATTTCGCAGCAATGCAGGCTGCTATTCTCCCATGGAGACGATCGTAGAGATGCTGGATGTAGTTCTGTGGAACGGCTTGCCATGCCATTTCCACCTGGCGCCTCAGTTGGACCAGCGTTCGTGCTGGACGTGCAGACCGCGTGAGACGACGCTTCATCCAGTCCCAAACATGCTCAATGGGGGACAGATCCGGAGATCTTGCTGGCCAGGGTAGTTTACTTACACCTTCTAGAGCACGTTGGGTGGCACGGCATACATGCTGACGAGCATTTTCCTGTTGGAACAGCAAGTTCCCTTGCTGGTCTAGGAATGGTAGAACGATGGGTTCGATGACGGTTTGGACGTACCGTGCACTATTCAGTGTCCCCTCGACGATCACCAGTGGTGTACGGCCAGTGTAGGAGATCGCTCCCCACACCATGATGCCGGGTGTTGGCCCTATGTGCCTCGGCCGTATGCAGTCCTGATTGTGGCGCTCACCTGCACGGCGCCAAACACGCATACGACCATCATTGGCACCAAGGCAGAAGCGACTCTCATCGCTGAAGACGACACGTCTCCATTCGTCCCTCCATTCACGCCTGTCGCGACACCACTGGAGGCGGGCTGCACGATGTTGGGGCGTGAGCGGAATACGGCCTAACGGTGTGCGGGACCGTAGCCCAGCTTCATGGAGACGGTTGCGAATGGTCCTCGCCGATACCCCAGGAGCAACAGTGTCCCTAATTTG
Organism: Schistocerca americana; assembly: GCF_021461395.2. Lineage (NCBI taxonomy): Eukaryota > Metazoa > Arthropoda > Insecta > Orthoptera > Acrididae > Schistocerca > Schistocerca americana. Next base: position 25,161,976 of record NC_060121.1, on the reverse strand, counting down.
CAGGGAAGTGGCGGTGCGGTCCCCTACGGCACTGCGTAGGATCCTACATTCTTGGCGTGCATCCGTGCGTCGCTGCGGTCCGGTCCCAGGTCGACGGGCACGTGCACCTTCCGCCGACCACTGGCGACAACATCGATGTACTGTGGAGACCTCACGCCCCACGTGTTGAGCAATTCGGCAGTACGTCCACCCGGCCTCCCGCATGCCCACTATATGCCCTCGCTCAAAGTCCGTCAACTGCACATACGGTTCACGTCCACGCTGTCGCGGCATGCTACCAGTGTTAAAGACTGCGATGGAGCTCCGAATGCCACGGCAAACTGGCTGACACTGACGGCGGCGGTGCACAAATGCTGCGCAGCTAGCGCCATTCGACGGCCAACACCGCGGTTCCTGGTGTGTCCGCTGTGCCGTGCGTGTGATCATTGCTTGTACAGCCCTCTCGCAGTGTCCGGAGCAAGTATGGTGGGTCTGACACACCGGTATCAAAGTGTTCCTTTTTCCATTTCCAGGAGAGTATAACTAGTGTCACAGGAATGGTTCAAAACATAGACAGTAAGAAGAGTCAGTCGTCTTTTACTTAAGTCGGCATTGTGCCTTTTCTATTGAATTCCGATGCAATTTCAGTGTTTCATCGTCAATAAGAAGGTCAGAGGGATACAGTAAACCTGAAGTGAAGCATCGGAATCTATAACTAGTGTCACAGGAATGGTTCAAAAGATAGTCAGTAAGAAGAGTCAGACTTCTTGTAATTAAGTCGGCATTGTGCCTTTAGTATTTTATTCCGATGCAATTTCTGTGTTTCATCATCAATAAGAAGGTCAGAGGGATACAGTAAACCTGAAGTGAAGCGTCGGAATCTATAACTAGTGTCACATGAACGGTTCAAAACATAGTCAGTAAGAAGAGTCAGTCTTTTTGTACTTAAGTCGGCATTGTGCCTTTTGTATTTAATTCCGACGCAATTTCTGTGTTTAATCGTCAATAAGAAAGTGAAAGGGATGCAGAAAACCTGAAGTGAAGCTTCGGAATGTCTAACTAGTGTCACAGGATTGGTTAAAAACAAAGACAGTAAGAAGAGTCAGTCTTCTTGTACTTAAGTCGGCATTGTGCCTTTTGTATTTAATTCCGATGCAATTTCTGTGTTTCATCGTCAATAAGAAGGTCCAAGGGATACAGTAAACCGGAAGTGAAGCATCGGAATCTATAACTAGTGTCACAGGTATGGTTCAAAACATTGTCAGTAAGGAGAGTCAGTCTCTTGTACTTAAGTCGGCTTTGTGAATTTTGTATTTAATTCCGATGCAATTTCTGTGTTTCATCGTCAATAAGAAGGTCCAAGGGATACAGTAAAACTGAAGTCAAACATCGGAATCTATAACTAGTGTCACAGGAATGGTTCAAAGCTTAGACAGTAGGAAGAGTCAGTCTTCTTGTACTTAAGTCGGCATTGTGCCTTTTGTATTTAATTCCGATGCAATTTCTGTGTTTCATCGTCAATAAGAACGTCCAAGGGATACAGTAAACCTGAAGTGAAGCTTCGGAATCTATAACTAGTGTCACAGGAATGGTTCAAAACATTGTCAGTAAGAAGAGTCAGTCTCTTGTACTTAAGACGGCTTTGTGCCTTTTGTATTTAATTCCGATGCAATTTCTGTGTTTCATCGTCAATAAGAAGGTCCAAGGAAAACAGTAAAACTGAAGTCAAGCATCGGAATCTATAACTAGTGTCACAGGAATGGTTCAAAACTTAAACAGTAGGAAGAGTCAGTCTTCTTGTACTTAAGTCGGCATTGTGCCTTTTGTATTTAATTCCGATGCAATTTCTGTGATTCATCGTCAATAAGAACGTCCAAGAAATACAGTAAACCTGAAGTGAAGCATCGGAATCTATAACTAGTGTCACAGGAATGGATTAAATCATAGTCAGTAAGAAGATACAGTCTTCTTGTACTTAAGTCGGCATTGTGCCTTTCGTATTTGATTCCGATGCAATTTCTGCGTTTCATCGTCAATAAGAAGGTCCAAGGGATACAGTATACCTGAAGTGAAGCATCGGAATCTATAACTAGTGTCACAGGAATGGTCAGTAGGAAGAGTCAGTCTTCATGTCCTTAAGACGGCATTGTGCCTTTTGTATATAATTCCGATGCAATTTCTGTTTTTCATCGTCAATACGAAGGTCCAAGGGATACAGTAAACCTGAAGTGAAGCATCGGAATCTATAACTAGTGTTACAGGAATGATTCAAAGCATAGTCAGTAAGAAGTGTCGGTCTTCATGTACTTAAGTCGGCATTGTGCCTTTCGTATTTAATTCGGATGCAATTTCTGCGTTTCATCGTCAATAAGAAGGTCCCAGGGATACAGTAAACCTGGAGTGAAGCATCGGAATCTATTACTAGTGTCACAGGAATGGTTCAGAAATTAGTCGGTAAGAAGTGTCGGTCTTCATGTCCTTAAGTCGTCATTGTGCCTTTTGTATTTAATTCCAATGCATTTTCTGTGTTTCATCGTCAATAAGAAGGTCCCAGGGATACAGTAAACTTGAAGTGTAGCATCGGAATCTATAACTCGTGTCACAGGAATGGTTCAAATCATTGTCAATAAGAAGTGTCGGTCTTCATGTACTTAAGTCGGCATTGTGTCTTTTGTAATTAATTCCGATGCAATTTCTGTGTTTCATCGTCAATAAGAAGGTCCGAGGGATACAGTAAACCTGAAGTGAAGCATCGGAATCTATAACTAGTGTCACAGGAATGGTTCAAAACATAGTCAGTAAGAAGTGTCGGTCTTCATGTACTTAAGTCGGCATTGTGCCTTTTGTATTTAATTCCTATGCAATTTCTGTGTTTCATCGTCAATAAGAAGGTCCAAGGGATACAGTAAACCTAGAGTGAAGCATCGGAATCTATAACTAGTGTCTCAGGAATGGTTCAAAACATAGTCAGTAGGATGTGTCGGTCTTTATGTACTTAAGTCGGCATTATGCCTTTTGTTTTTAATTCCGATGCAATTTCTGTGTTTCATCGTCAATATGAAGGTCCAAGGGATACAGTAAACCTGAAGTGAAGCATCGGAATCTATAACTAGTGTCACAGAAAGGGTCAGTAGGAAAAGTCAGTCTTCTTGTCCTTAAGTTGGCATTGTGCTTTTTGTATTTAATTGTGATGCAATTTCTGTGTTTCATCGTCAATACGAAGGTCCAAGGGATACAGTAAACCTGAAGTGAAGAATCGGAATCTATAACTAGTGTTACAGGAATGGTTCAAAGCATAGTCAGTAAGAAGTGTCGGTCTTCATAAACTTAAGTCGGCATTGTGCCTTTTGTATTTAATTCCGAAGCAATTTCTGTGTTTCATCGTCAATAAGAAGGTCCAAGGGATACAGTAAACCTGGAGTGAAGCATCGAAATTTATAACTGGTGTCACATGAATGGTTCAAATCATAGTCAGTAAGAAGTGTCGGTCTTCATGTACTTAAGTCGGCATTGTGCCTTTTGTATTTAAATCCGATGCTATTTCTGTGTTTCATCGTCAATAAGGAGGTCCAAGGGATACAGTAAAGTTGAAGTCAAACATCGGTTCTATAACTAGAGTCACAGGAATGGTTCAAAACATAGACAGTAAGAAGAGTCAGTCTTCTTTTACTTAAGTCGGCATTGTGCCTTTTCTATTGAATTCCAATGCAATTTCAGTGTATCATCGTCAATAAGAAGGTCCGAGGGATACAGTAAACCTGAAGTGAAGCATCGGAATCTATAAGTAGTGTCACAGGAATGGTTCAAAAGATAGTCAGTAAGAAGAGTCAGATTTCTTGTAATTAAGTCGGCATTGTGCCTTTTGTATTTAATTCCGATGCAATTTCTGTGGTTCATCATCAATAAGAAGGTCAGAGGGATACAGTAAACCTGAAGTGAAGCATCGGAATCTATAACTAGTGTCACTTGAACGGTTCAAAACATAGTCAGTAAGAAGAGTCAGTCTTTATGTACTTAAGTCGGCATTGTGCCTTTTGTATTTAATTCCGATGCAATTTCTGTGTTTCGTCGTCAATAAGAACGTCCAAGGGATACGGTAAACCTTGAGTGTAGCATCGGAATCTATAACTAGTGTCACACGAATGGATTAAAACATAGTCAGTAAGAAGAAACAGTCTTCTTGTACTTAAGTCGGCATTGTGCCTTTCGTATTTGATTCCGATGCAATTTCTGTGTTTCATCGTCAATAAGAAGGTCCAAGGGATACAGTATACCTGAAGTGAAGCATCGGAATCTATAACTAGTGTCACAGGAATGGTCAGTAGGAAGAGTCAGTCTTCTTGTCCTTAAGACGGCATTGTGCCTTTTGTATTTAATTCCGATGCAATTTCTGTGTTTCATCGTCAATAAGAAGGTCCAATGGATACAGTAAACCTGAAGTGAAGCATCGGAATCTATAACTAGTGTTACAGGAATGGTTCAAAGCATAGTCAGTAAGAAGTGTCGGTCTTCATGTACTTAAGTCGGCATTGTGCCTTTCGTATTTAATTCGGATGCCATTTCTGTGTTTCACAGTCAATAAGAAGGTCCAAGGGATACAGTAAACCTGGAGTAAAGCACCGAAATCTATAACTAGTGGCACAGGAATGGTTCAGAACTTAGTCAGTAAGAAGTGTCGGTCTTCATGTCCTTAAGTCGGCATTGTGCCTTTTGTATTTAATTCCAATGCATTTTCTGTGTTTCATCGTCAATAAGAAGGTCCCAGGGATACAGTAAACTTGAAGTGTAGCATCGGAATCTATAATTCGTGTCACAGGAATGGTTCAAGGCATAGTCAGTAAGAAGTGTCGTTCTTCATAAACTTACGTCGGCATTGTGCCTTTTGTATTTAATTCCGAAGCAATTTCTGTGTTTCATCGTCAATAAGAAGGTCCAAGGGATACAGTAAACCTGGAGTGTAGCATCGGAATCTATAACTGGTGTCATAGGAATGGTTCAAAACATTGGCAGTAAGAAGTGTCGGTCTTCATGTACGTAAGTCGCCATTGTGCTTTTGTATTTAAATCCGATGCTATTTCTGTGTTTCATCGTCAATAAGGAGGTCCAAGGGATACAGTAAAACTGAAGTCAAACATCGGAATCTATAACTAGTGTCACAGGAATGGTTCAAAACATAGACAGTAAGAAGAGTCAGTCTTATTTTACTTAAGTCGGCATTGTGCCTTTTCTATTGAATTCCGATGCAATATCAGTGTTTCATCGTCAATAAGAGGGTCAGAGGGATACAGTAAACCTGAAGTGAAGCATCGGAATCTATAACTAGTGTCACATGAACGGTTCAAACATAGTCAGTAAGAAGAGTCAGTCTTTTTGTACTTAAGTCGGCATTGTGCCTTTTGTATTTAATTCCGACGCAATTTCTGTGTTTCATCGTCAATAAGAAGGTCCAAGAGATGCAGTAAACCTGAAGTGAAGCACCGGAATCTCTAACTAGTGTCACCGGATTGGTTAAAAAAAAAACAGTAAAAAGAGTCAGTCTTCTTGTACTTAAGTCGGCATTGTACGTTTTGTATTTAATTCCGATGCAATTTCTGTGTTTCATCTTCAATAAGAAGGTCCAAGAGATACAGTAAACCTGAAGTGAAGTATCGGAATCTATAACTAGTGTCACAGGAATGGTTCAAAACATTGTCAGTGAGAAGAGTCAGTCTCTTGTACTTAAGTCGGCTTTGTGTCTTTTGTATTTAATTCCGATGCAATTGCTGTGTTTCATCGTCAATAAGAAGGTCCAAGGGATACAGTAAAACTGTAGTCAAACATCGGAATCTATAACTAGTGTCACAGGAATGGTTCAAAGCTTAGACAGTAGGAAGAGTCAGTCTTCTTGTACTTAAGTCGGCATTGTGCCTTTTGTATTTAATTCCGATGCAATTTCTGTGTTTCATCGTCAATAAGAACGTCCAAGGGATACAGTAAACCTAAAGTGAAGCATCGGAATCTATAACTAGTGTCACAGGAATGGTTCAAAACATTGTCAGTAAGAAGAGTCAGTCTCTTGTACTTAAGACGGCTTTGTGCCTTTTGTATTTAATTCCGATGCAATTTCTGTGTTTCATCGTCAATAAGAAGGTCCAAGGGATACAGTAAAACTGAAGTCAAGCATCAGAATCTATAACTAGTGTCACAGGAATGGTTCAAAACTTAGACAGTAGGAAGAGTCAGTCTTCTTGTACTTTAGTCGGCATTGTGCCTTTTGTATTTAATTCCGATGCAATTTCTGTGTTTCATCGTCAATAAGAACGTCCAAGGGATACAGTAAACCTGAAGTGAATTATCGGAATCTATAACTAGTGTCACAGGAATGGATTAAAACATAGTCAGTAAGAAGATACAGTCTTCTTGTACTTAAGTCGGCATTGTGCCTTTCGTATTTGATTCCGATGCAATTTCTGTGTTTCATCGTCAATAAGAAGGTCCAAGGGATACAGTATACCTGAAGTGAAGCATCGGAATCTATAACTAGTGTCACAGGAATGGTCAGTAGGAAGAGTCAGTCTTCTTGTCCTTAAGTCGGCATTGTGCCTTTTGTATTTAATTCCGATGCAATTTCTGTGTTTCATCGTCAATAAGAAGGTCCAAGGGATACAGTAAACCTGAAGTGAAGCATCGGAATCTACAACTAGTGTCACAGGAATGGTTCAAAACATAGTCAGCAAGAAGTGTTGGTCTTCATGTACTTAAGTCGGCATTGTGCCTTTTGTATTTAATTCCTATGCAATTTCTGTGTTTCATCGTCAATAAGAAGGTCCAAGGGATACAGTAAACCTAGAGTGAAGCATCGGAATCTGTAACTAGTGTCTCAGGAATGGTTCAAATCATAGTCAGTAAGAAGTGTCGGTCTTTATGTACTTAAGTCGGCATTGTGCCTTTTGTTTTTAATTCCGATGCAATTTCTGTGTTTCATCGTCAATAAGAAGGTCCAAGGGATACAGTAAACCTGAAGTGCAACATCGGAATCTACAACTAGTGTCACAGAAAGGGTCAGTAGGAAGAGTCAGTCTTCTTGTCCTTAAGTCGGCATTGTGCTTTTTGTATTTAATTCCGATGCAATTTCTGTGTTTCATCGTCAATAAGAAGGTCCAAGGATACAGTAAACCTGAAGTGAAGCATCGGAATCTATAACTAGTGTTACAGGAATGGTTCAAAGCATAGTCAGTAAGAAGTGTCGGTCTTCATAAACTTAAGTCGGCATTGTGCCTTTTGTATTTAATTCCGAAGCAATTTCTGTGTTTCATCGCCAATAAGAAGGTCCAAGGGATACAGTAAACCTGGAGTGAAGCATCGGAATCTATAACTGGTGTCCCAGGAATGGTTCAAAACATAGTCAGTAAGAAGTGTCGGTCTTCATGTACCTAAGTCGGCATTGTGCCTTTCGTATTTAATTCCGATGTGATTTCTGTCTTTTATCGTCAATAAGAAGGTCCAAGGGATACAGTAAACCTGAAGTGAAGCATCGCAATCTATAACTAGTGTCACAGGAATGGTTCAAAACATAGTCAGTAAGAAGTGTCGGTCTTCATGTACTTATGTCGGCATTGTGCCTTTTGTATTTAAATTAGATGCTATTTCTGTGTTTCATCGTCAATAAGAAGGTCCAAGGGATACAGTAAACCTGAAGTGATGCATCGGAATCTATAACTAGTTTCACAGGAATGGTCAGTAGGAGGAGTCAGTCATCTTGTCCTTAAATCGGCATTGTGCCTATTGTATTTAATTCCGATGCAATTTCTGTGTCTCATCGTCAATAAGAAGGTCCAAGGGATACAGTAAAACTGAAGTCAAACATCGGAATCTATAACTAGTGTCACAGGAATGGTCAGTAGGAAGAGTCATTCTTCTTGTACTTAAGTCGGCATTGTGCCTTTTTTATTTAATTCCGATGCAATTTCTGTGTTTCATCGTCAATAAGAACGTGCAAGGGATACAGTAAACCTGAAGTGAAGCATAGGAATCTATAACTAGTGTCACAGGAATGGATCAAAGCATAGTCAGTAAGAAGAGTCAGTCTCTTCTACTTAAGTCGGCATTGTGCCTTTTGTAAATAATTCATATGCAATTTCTGTGTTTCAACGTCAATCAGAAGGTCCAAGGGATACAGTAAAACTGACGTCAAGCATCGGAATCTATAACTAGTGTCACAGGATTGGTTCAAAACATAGACAGTAAGAAGATACGGTCTTCTTGTACTTAAGTCGGCATTGTGCATTTTGTATTTGATTCCGATGCAATTTCTGTGTTTCATCGTCAATAAGAAGGTCCAAGGGATACAGTATACCTGAAGTGAAGCATCGGAATCCAAAACTAGTGTCACAGGAATGGTCAGTAGGAAGAGTAAGTCATCTTGTCCTTAAGACGGCATTGTGCCTTTTGTATTTAATTCCGATGCAATTTCTGTGTTTCATCGTCAATAAGAAGGTCCGAGGGATACAGTAAACCTGAAGTGAAGCATCGGAATCTATAACTAGTGTCACAGGAATGGTCAGTAGGAAGAGTCAGTCTTCTTGTCCATAAGTCGGCATTGAGCCTTTTGTATTTAATTCCGATGCAATTTATGTGTTTCATCGTCAATAAGAAGGTCCAAGGGATACAGTAAACCTGAAGTGAAGCATCGGAATCTATAACTAGTGTTACATGAATGGTTCAAAACATAGTCAGTAAGAAGTGTCGGTCTTCATGTACTTAAGTCGGCATTGTGCCTTTTGTATTTAATTTCTATGCAATTTCTGTGTTTCATCGTCAATAAGAAGGTCCAAAGGATACAGTAAACTTAGAGTGCAGCATCGGAATCTATAACTAGTGTCTCAGGAATGGTTCAAAACATAGTCAGTAAGAAGTGTCGGTCTTCGTGTACTTAGGTCGGCATTGTGCCTTTTGTTTTTAATTCCGATGCAATTTCTGTGTTTCATCGTCAATAAAAAGGTCCAAGGGATACAGAAAACCTGAATTGAAGCATCGGAATCTATAACTAGTGTCACAGGACTGGTTCAATACATTGTCAGTAAGAAGTGTCGGTCTTCATGTACTTAAGTCGGCATTGTGCCTTTTGTATTTAATTCCGATGCAATTTCTGTGTTTCATCGTCAATATGAAGGTCCAAGGGATACAGTAAACCTGAAGTGAAGCATCGGAATCAATAACTAGTGTCACAAGAATGGTCAGTAGGAAGAGTCTGTCTTCTTGTCCTTAAGTCGGCATTGTGCCTTTTGTATTTAATTCCGATGCAATTTCTGTGTTTCATCGTCAATAAGAAGGTCCAAGGGATACAGTACACCTGAAGTGAAGAATCGGAATCTATAAATAGTGTCACAGGAATGGTCAGTAGGAAGAGTCAGTCTTCTTGTCCTTAAGTCGGCATTGTGCCTTTTGTATGTAATTCCAATGCAATTTCTGTGTTTCATCGTCAATAAGAAGGTCCAAGGGATACAGTAAACCTGAAGTGAAGCATCGGAATCTATAAGTAGTGTCACAGGAATGGTCAGTAGGAAGAGTCAGTCTTCTTGTCCTTAAGTCTGCATTGTGCCTTTTGTATTTAATTCCGATGCAATTTCTGTGTTTCATCGTCAATAAGAGGGTCCAAGGGATACCGTAAACCTGAACTGAAGCTTCGGAATCTATAACTAGTGTCACAGGGATGGTTCAAAACATAGTCAGTAAGAAGTGTCGGTCTTCATGTACTTAAGTCGGCATTGTGGCTTTTGTATTTAATTCCGATGCAATTTCAGTGTTTCATCGTCAATAAGAATTTCCAAGGCATACAGTAAACCTTGAGTGAAGCATCGGAATCTATAACTAGTGTCACAGGAATGGTCAGTAGGAAGAATCAGTCAGCTAGTCCTTAAGGCGGCATTGTGCCTTTTGTACTTAATTCCGATGCAATTGCTGTGTTTCATCGTCAATAAGAAGGTCCAAGGGATACAGTAAACCTGAAGTGAAGCATCGGAATCTATAACTAGTGTCACAGGAATGGTCAGTAGGAAGAGTCAGTCTGCTTGTCCTTAAGTCGGCATTGTGCCTTTTGTATTTAATTACGATGCAATTTCTGTGTTTCATCGACAATAAGAGGGTGCAAGGGATATAGTAAACCTGAAGTGAAGCGTGGGGACCTATTACTAGTGTCACAGAAATGGTTCAAAACATAGTCAGTAAGAAGTGTCGGTCTTCATGTACTTAAGTCGGCATTGTGCCTTTTGTATTTAATTCCGATGCAATTTCTGTGTTTCATCGTCAATAAGAAGGTCCAAGGGATACAGTAAACCTGAAGTAAAGCATCGGAATCTTTAACTAGTGTCACAGGATTGGTCAGTAGGAAGAGTCAGTCATCTTGTCCTTAAGTCGGCATTGTGCCTTTTGTATTTAATTCCGATGCAACTTCTGTGTTTCATCGTCAATAAGAAGGTCCAAGGGATACAGTAAACCTGAAGTGAAGCATCGGAATCTATAACTAGTGTCACAGGAATGGTTCAAAACATAGTTAAGAAGAAGTGTCGGCCTTCATGTACTTAAGTCGGCATTGTGGCTTTTGTATTTAATTCCAATGCAATTTCTGTGATTCATAGTCAATAAGAAGGTCCAAGGGATACAGTAAACATGAAGTGAAGCATCGGAATCTATAACTAGAGTCACAGGAATGGTCAGTAGGAAGAGTCAATCTTCTGGTCCTTAAGTCGGCATTGTGCCTTTTGTATTTAATTCCGATGCAATTTCTGTGTTTCATCGTCAATAAGAGGGTCCAAGGGATACCGTAAACCTGAACTGAAGCATCGGAATCTATAACTAGTGTCACAGGAATGGTTCAAAACATAGTCAGTAAGAAGTGTCGGCCTTCATGTACTTAAGTCGGCATTGTGCCTTTTGTATTTAATTCCGATGCAATTTCTGTGTTTCATCGTCAATAAGAAGGTCCAAGGGATACAGTAAACCTTGAGTGAAGCATCGGAATCTATAACTAGTGTCACAGGAATGGTCAGTAGGAAGAATCAGTCTGCTTGTCCTTAAGTCGGCATTGTGCTTTTTGTATTTAATTCCGATGCAATTTCTGTGTTTCATCGTCAATAAGAAGGTCCAAGGGATACAGTAAACCTGAAGTTAAGCATCGGAATCTATAACTAGTGTCACAGGAATGGTCAGTAGGAAGAGTCAGTCTTCTTGTCCTTAACTCGGCATTGTGCCTTTTGTATTTAATTCCGATGCAATTTCTGTGTTTCATCGTCAGTAAGAAGGTGCAAGGGATACAGTGAACCTGAAGTGAAGCATCGGGATTTATAACTAGTGTCACAGGAATGGTTCAAAACATAGTCAGTAAGAAGTGTCGGTCTTCATGTACCTAAGTCGGCATTGTGCCTTTTGTATTTAGTTCCGATGCAATTTCTGTGTTTCAACGTCAATAAGAAGGTCCAAGGGATACAGTAAACCTGAAGTGAAGCATCGGAATCTTTAACTAGTGTCACAGGATTGGTCAGTAGGAAGAGTCAGTCTTGTTGTCCTTAAGTCGGCATTGTGGCTTTTGTATTTAATTCCGATGCGACTTCTGTGTTTCATCGTCAATAAGAAGGTACAAGGGATACAGTAAACCTGAAGTGATGCATCGGAATCTATAACTAGTGTCACAGGAATGGTTCATATCATAGTCAGTAAGAAGTGTCGGTCTTCATGCACTTCAGTCGGCATTGTGCCTTTTGTATTTAATTCCGATGCAATTTCTGTTTTTCATCGTCAATAAGAGGGTCCAAGGGATACAGTAAATCTGAAGTGAAGCATCGGAATCTATAACTAGTGTCACAGGAATGGTCAGTAGGAAGAGTCAGTCTTCTTGTCCTTAAGTCGGCATTGTGCCTTTGTATTTAATTCCGATGCAACTTCTGTGTTTCATCGTCAATAAGAAGGTACAAGGGATACAGTAAACCAGAAGTGATGCATCGGAATCTATAACTAGTGTCACAGGAATGGTTCAAATCATAGTCAGTAAGAAGTGTCGGTCTTCATGTACTTAAGTCGGCATTGTGCCTTTTGTATTTCATTCCGATGCAATTTCTGTGTTTCATCGTCAATAAGAAGGTCCAAGGGATACAGTAAACCCGAAGTGAAGCATCGGAATCTATAACTAGTGTCACAGGAATGGTCAGTAGGAAGAGTCAGTCTTCTTGTCCTTAAGTCGGCATTGTGCATTTTGTATTTGATTCCGATGCAATTTCTGGGTTTCATCGCCAATAAGAAGGTCCAAGGGATACAGTAGACCTGGAGTGAAGCAATGGAATCTATAACTGGTGTCACAGGATTGGTCAGCAGGAAGAGTCAATCTTCATGTCCTTATGTCGGCATTCAACCTTCTGTATTTAATTCTGATGCAATTTCTGTGTTTCATCGTCAATAAGAAGGTCCAAGGGATACAGTAAACCTGAAGTGAAACATCGGAATCTATAACTAGTGTCACAATAATGGTTCAAAACATAGTCAGTAAGAAGTGTCGGTCTTCATGTACTTAAGTCGGCATTGTGTCTTTTGTATTTAATTCCGATGCAATTTCTGTGTTTCATCGTCAATAAGAAGGTCCAAGATGTACAGTAAACCTGAAGTGAAGCATCGGAATCTATAACTAGTGTCACAGGAATGGTCAGTAGGAAGAGTCTGTCTCCTTGTCTTTAAGTCGGCGCTGTGCATTTTATATTTAATTCAGATGCAATTTCTGTGTTTTATCGTCAATAAGAAGGTCCAAGGGACACAGTACAATTGAAGTGAAGCATCGGAATCTATAACTAGAGTCACTGGAATGGTTCAAAACATAGTCAATAAGAAGTGTCGGTCTTCAAGTACTTTAGTCGGCATTGTGCCTTTTGTATTCAATTCCGATGCAATTTCTGTGTTTCATCGTCAATAAGAAGTTCCAAGGGATACAGTAAACATTGAGTGAAGCATCGGAATCTATAACTAGTGTCACAGGAATGGTTCAAAACATAGTCAGTAAGAAGTGTTGGTCTTCATGTACTTAAGTCGGCATTTTGCCTTTGGTATTTAATTCCGATGCAATTTCTGTGTTTCATCGTCGATTAGAAGGTCCGAGGGATACAGTAAACCTGAAGCGAAGCATCAGAATCTATAACTAGTGTCACAGGAATGGTTCAAAACATAGTCAGTAAGAAGCGTCGGTCTTCATGTACTTAGATCGGCATTGTGAATTTTGTATTTAATTCCGATGCAATTTCTGTGTTTCATCATCAATAAGAAGGTCCAAGGGATACAGTAAACCTGAAGTGAAGCATCGGAATCTGTAACTAGTGTCACAGGAATGGTCAGTAGGAAGAGTCAGTCTTCTTGTCCTTAAGTCGGCGTATTGCCTATTGTGTTTTATTCCGATGCAACTTCCGTGTTTCATCGTCAATAAGAGGGTCCAAGGGATACAGTAAACCTGGCGTGAAGCATCGGAATCTATAACTAGTGTCACAGGAATGGTTCAAATCATAGTCAGTAAGAAGTGTCGGTCTTCATGTACGTAAGTCGGCATTGTGCCATTTGTATTTAATTCCGATGCAATATTTGTGTTTCATCGTCAATAAGAAGGTCCAAGGGATACAGTAAACCTGAAGTGAAGCATCGGAATCTATAGCTAGTGTCACAGGAATGGCCAGTAGGAAGAGTCAGTCTTCTTGTCCTCAATTCGGCATTGTGCCTTTTGTATTTAATTCCGATGCAATTTCTGTGTTTCATCGTCAATAAGAAGGTCCAAGGGATACAGTAAACCTGAAGTGAAGCATCGGAATCTATAACTAGTGTTACAGGAATGTTTAAAAACATAGTCAGTAAGAAGTGTCGGTCTACATGTACTTAAGTCGGCTTTCTGCTTTTTGTATTTAATTCCGATGCAATATCTGTGTTTCTTTGTCAATACGAAGGTCCAAGGGATACAGTAAACCTGAAGTGAAGCATCGGAATCTGTAACTAGTGTCACAGGAATGGTTCAAATCATAGTCAGTAAGAAGTGTCGGTCTTCATGTACTTAAGTCGGCATTGTGCCTTTTGTATTTAATTCCGATGCAATTTCTGTATTTCATCGTCAATAAGAAGGTCCAAGGGATACAGTAAACCTGAAGTGAAGCATCGTAATCTATAACTAGTGTCACAGGAATGGTCAGTAGTAAGAGTCAGTCTTCTTGTCCTTAAGTCGGCATTGTGCCTTTTGTATTTAATTACGATGCAATTTCTGTGTTTCATCGTCAATAAGAAGGTCCAAGGGATACAGTAAACCTGAAGTGAAGCATCGGAATCCATAACTAGTGTCACAGGAATGGTTCAAAACTTAGTCACGAAGAAGTGTCCTCCTTCAAGAACTTAAATCGGCATTGTGCCTTTTGTATTTAATTCCGATGCAATTTCTGTGTTTCATCGTCAATAAGAAGGTCCAAGAGATACAGTAAACAGAAGTGAAGCATTGGAATCTATAACTAGTGTCACAGGAATGGTCAGTGGGAGGAGTCAGTCTTCTTGTACTTAAGTCGGCATTGTGCCTTTAGTATTTATTTCCGACGCAATTTCTGTGTTTCATCGTCAATAAGAAGGTCCAAGGGATACAGTAAACCTGATGTGAAGCATCGGAATCTATAACTAGTGTCACAGGAATGGTTCAAAACATAGTCAGTAGGAAGTGTCGGTCTTCATGTACTTAAGTCGGCATTGTGCCTTTTGTATTTAATTCCGATGCAATTTCTGTTACTCATCGTCAATAAGAAGGTCCAAGGGATACAGTAAACCTGAAGTGAAGCATCGGAATCCATAACTAGTGTCACAGGAATGGTTCAGAACTTAGTCACGAAGAAGTGGCCTCCTTCATGAACTTAAATCGGCATTGTGCCTTTTGTATTTAATTCCGATGCAATATCTGTGTTTCATCGACAATAAGAAGGTCCAAGGGATACAGTAAACCTGGTGTGAAGAATCGGAATCTATAACTACAGTCACAGGAATGGTCAGTAGGAAGAGTCAGTCCTCTTGTCCTTAAGTCGGCATTGTGCCTTTGTATTTAATTCCGATGCAACTTCTGTGTTTCATCGTCAATAAGAAGGTACAAGGGAAACAGTAAACCAGAAGTGATGCATCGGAATCCATAACTAGTGTCACAGGAATGGTTCAAATCATAGTCAGTAAGAAGTGTCTGTCTTCATGTACTTAAGTCGGCATTGTGCCTTTTGTATTTAATTCCGATGCAATTTCTGTGTTTCATCGTCAATAAGAAGGTCCAAGGGATACAGTAATCCTGAAGTGAAGCATCGGAATCTATAACTAGTGTCACAGGACTGGTCAGTAGGAAGAGTCAGTCTTCTAGTCCTTAGGTCGGCATTGTGCATTTTGTATTTGATTCCGATGCAATTTCTGGGTTTCATCGCCAATAAGAAGGTCCAAGGGATACAGTAGACCTGGAGTGAAGCAGTGGAATCTATAACTAGTGTCACAGGAATGGTCAGCAGGAAGAGTCAATCTTCATGTCCTTATGTCGGCATTCAACCTTCTGTATTTAATTCTGATGCAATTTCTGTGTTTCATCGTCAATAAGAAGGTCCAAGGGATACAGTAAACCTGAAGTGAAACATCGGAATCTATAACTAGTGTCACAGGAATGGTTCAAAACATAGTCAGTAAGAAATGTCGGTCTTCATGTACTTAAGTCGGCATTGTGCCTTTTGTATTTAATTCCGATGCAATTTCTGTGTTTCATCGTCAATAAGAAGGTCCAAGATGTACAGTAAACCTGAAGTGAAGCATCGGAATCTATAACTAGTGTCACAGGAATGGTCAGTAGGAAGAGTCAGTCTTCTTGTCCTTAAGTCGGCGCTGTGCATTTTATATTTAATTCAGATGCAATTTCTGTGTTTCATCGTCAATAAGAAGGTCCAAGGGATACAGTACACCTGAAGTGAAGCATCGGAATCTATAACTAGTGTCACTGGAATGGTTCAAAACATAGTCAGTAAGAAGTGTCGGTCTTCAAGTACTTTAGTCGGCATTGTGCCTTTTGTATTCAATACCGATGCTATTTCTGTGTTTCATCATCAATAAGAAGGTCCAAGGGATACAGTAAACCTGAAGTGAAGCATCGGAATCTGTAACTAGTGTCACAGGAATGGTCAGTAGGAAGAGTCAGTCTTCTTGTCCTTAAGTCGGCGTATTGCCTTTTGCATTTAATCCCGATGCAATTTCTGTGTTTCATCGTCAATAAGAAGGTCCAAGGGATACAGTAAACCTGGCGTGAAGCATCGGAATCTATAACTAGTGTCACAGGAATGGTTCAAATCATTGTCAGTAAGAAGTGTTGGTCTTCATGTACGTAAGTCGGCATTGTGCCTTTTGAATTTAATTCCGATGCAATATGTGTGTTTCATCGTCAATAAGAAGGTCCAACTGATACAGTAAACCTGAAGTGAAGCATCGGGATCTATAGCTAGTGTCACAGGAATGGCCAGTAGGAAGAGTCAGTCTTTTTGTCCTTAATTCGGCATTGTGCCTTTTGTATTTAATTCCGATGCAATTTCTGTGTTTCATCGTCAATAAGAAGGTCCAAGGGATACAGTAAACCTGAAGTGAAGCATCGGAATCTGTAACTAGTGTTACAGGAATGGTTCAAAACATAGTCAGTAAGAAGTGTCGGTCTACATGTACTTAAGTCGGCTTTCTGCCTTTTGTATTTAATTCCGATGCAATTTCTGTGTTTCTTCGTCAATACGAAGGTCCAAGGGATACAGTAAACCTGAAGTGAAGCATCGGAATCTATAACTAGTGTCACAGGAATGGTTCAAATCATAGTCAGTAAGAAGTGTCGGTCTTCAAGTACTTAAGTCGGCATTGTGCCTTTTGTATTTAATTCCGATGCAATTTCTGTATTTCATCGTTAATAAGAAGGTCCAAGGGATACAGTAAACCTGAAGTGAAGCATCGTAATCTATAACTAGTGTCACAGAAATGGTCAGTAGTAACAGTCAGTCTTCTTGTCCTTAAGTCGGCATTGTGCCTTTTGTATTTAATTCCGATGCAATTTCTGTGTTTCATCGTCAATAAGAAGGTCCTAGGGATACAGTAAACCTGAAGTGCAGCATCGGAATCTATACCTAGTGTCACAGGAATTATCAGTAGGAAGAGTCAGTCTTCTTGTCCTTAAGTCGGCATTGTGCTTCTTGTATTTAATTCCCATGCAATTTCTGTGTTTCAACGTCAACAAGAAGGTCCAAGGGATACAGTAAACCTGAAGCGGAGCATCGGAATCTATAACTAGTGTTACAGGAATGGTTCAAAACATAGTCAGTAAGTAGTGTCGGTCTTCATGTACTTAAGTCGGCATTCTGCCTTTTGCATTTAATTCCGATGCAATTTCTGTGTTTCATCGTCAATAAGAACTTTCAAGGGATACAGTAAACCAGGAGTGAAGCATCGGAATCTATAACTAGTGTCTCAGGAATGGTTGAAATCATAGTCAGTAAGAAGTGTCGGTCTTCATGTACTTAAGTCGGCATTGTGGCCTTTGTATTTAATTCCGATGCGATTTCTGTGTTTCATCATCATTAAGAAGATCCAAGGGATACAGTAAGCCTGAAGTGGAGCATCGGAATCCATAACTAGTGTCACAGGAATGGTTCAAAACTTAGTCACGAAGAAGTGTCCGCCTTCATGAACTTAAATCGGAATTGTGCCTTTTGTATTTAATTCCGATGCAATTTCTGTGTTTCATCGTCAATAAGAAGGTCCAAGGGATACAGTAAACCTGAAGCGAAGCAACGGAATCCATAACTAGTGTCACAGGAATGGTTTAATACTTAGTCACGAAGAAGTGTCCTCCTTCGTGAGCTTAAATCGGCATTGTGCCTTTTGTATTTTATTCCGATGCAATTTCTATGTTTCATCGTCAATAAGAAGGTCCAAGAGATACAGTAAACAGAAGTGAAGCATTGGAATCTAAAACTAGTGTCACAGGAATGGTCAGTGGGAAGAGTCAGTCTTCTTGTACTTATGTTGGCATTGTGCCTTTAGTATTTAATTCCGATGCAATATCTGTGCTTCATCGTCAATAAGAAGGTCCAAGGGATACAGTAAACCTGATGTGAAGCATCGGAATCAATAACTAGTGTCACAGGAATGGTTCAAAACATAGTCAGTAGGAAGTGTCGGTCTTCATGTACTTAAGTCGGCATTGTGCCTTTTGTATTTAATTCCGATGCAATTTCTGTGACTCATCGTCAATAAGAAGGTCCAAGGTATACAGTAAACCCGAAGTGAAGCATCGGAATCTATAACTAGTGTCAGAGGAATGGTTCAAAGCTTAGACAGTAGGAAGAGTCAGTCTTCTTGTACTTAAGTCGGCATTGTGCCTTTTGTATTTAAGTCCGATGCAATATCTGTGTTTCATCGACAATAAGAAGGTCCAAGGGATACAGTAAACCTGGTGTGAAGAATCGGAATCTATAACTACTGTCACAGGAATGGTCAGTAGGAAGCGTCAGTCTTCTTGTCCTTAAGTCGGCATTGTGCCTTTTGTATTTAATTCCGATGCAATGTCTGTGTTTCATCGTCAATAAGAAGGTCCTAGGGATACAGTAAACCTGAAGTGAAGCATCGGAATCTATAACTAGTGTTACAGGAATGGTTCAAAACATAGTCAGTAAGAAGTGTCGGTCTTCATGTACTTAAGTCGGCATTGTGCCTTTTGTATTTAATTCCGATGCGATTTCTGTGTTTCATCGTCAATAAGAAGGTCCAAGAGATACGGTAAACCTGAAGTGAAGCATCGGAATCAATAACTAGTGTCACAGGAATGGTTCAAACTTAGACATTAGGAAGAGTCAGTCTTTCTGTACTTAAGTCGGCATTGTGCTTTTGTATTTAATTCCGATGCAATTTCTGTGTTTCATCGTCAATAAGAAGATCCAAGGGATACAGTAAACCTGGAGTGAAACATCGGAACCTATAACTAGTGTCACAGGAATGGTTTAAATCCTAGACAGTAGGAAGAGTCAGTCTTCTTGTACTTAAGTCGGCATTGTGATTTTTGTATTTAATTCCGATGCAATTTCTGCGTTTCATCGTCAATAAGAAGGTCCAGGGGATACAGTAAACCTGAAGTGAAGCATCAGAATATATAACTAGTGTCACAGGAATGGTTCATAACATAGTCAGTAAGAAGTGTCGGTCTTCGTGTACTTAAGTCGGCATTGTGCCTTTTGTATCTAATTCCGATGCAATTTCTGTGTTTCATCGTCAATAAGAAGGTCCAAGGGATACAGTAAACCTGAAGTGAAGCATCGGAATCTATAACTAGTGTCACAGGAATGGTCAGTAGGAAGAGTCAGTCTTCTTGTCCTTAAGTCGGCAATGTGCCTTTTGTATTTAAATCCCATGCAATTTCTGTGTTTCATCGTCAATAAGAAGGTCCAAGGGATACAGTAAACCTGGAGTGAATCATCGGAATCTATAACTAGTGTCACAGGAATGGTTCAAAACATAGTCAGTAAGAAGTGTCGGTCTTCATGTACTTAAGTCGGCATTGTGCCTTTTGCATTTAATTCCGTTGCAATTTCTGTGTTTCATCGTCAATAAGAAGGTCCAAGGGATACAGTAAACCTGAAGTGAAGCATCGGAATCTATATCTAGTGGTACAGGATTGGTTCAAAACATAGTCAGTAAGAAGTGTCGGTCTTCATATACTTAAGTCGGCATTGTGCCTTTTGTATTTAATTCCGATGCAATTTCTGTGTCTCATCGTCAATAAGAAGGTCCAAGGGATACGGTAAACCTGAAGTGAAGCATCGGAAACTATAACTAGTGTCACAGGAATGGTTCAAAACTTATACATTAGGAAGAATCAGTCTTCTTGTACTTAAGTCGGCATTGTGCTTTTGTATTTAATTCCGATGCAATTTCTGTGTTTTATCGTCAATAAGAAGGTCCAAGGGATACAGTAAACCTGGAGTGAAGCATCGGAATCTATACCTAGTGTCACAGGAACGGTTCAAATCCTAGACAATAGGAAGAGTCAGTCTTCTTGTACTTAAGTCGGCATTGTGTCTTTTGTATTTAATTCCGATGCAATTTCTGTGTTTCATCGTCAATAAGAAGGTCCAAGGGACACAGTAAACCAGAAGTGAAGCATCGGAATCTATAACAAGTGTCACGGGAATGGTTCATAAGATAGTCAGTAAGAAGTGTCGGTCTTCATGTACTTAAGTCGGCATTGTGCTTTTTGTATGTAATTCCGATGCAATCTCTGTGTTTCAGCGTCAATAAGAAGGTCCAAGAGATACAGTACACCTGAAGTGAAGCATCGGAATCTATAACTAGTGTCACAGGAATGGTCAGTAGGAAGAGTCAGTCTTCTTGTCCTTAAGCCGGCATTGTGGCTTTTGTATTTAATTCCCATGCAATTTATGTGTTTCATCGTCAATAAGAAGGTCCAAGGGATACAGTAAACCTGAAGTGAAGCATCTGAATCTATAACTAGTGTTACAGGAATGGTTCAAATCTTAGTCAGAAAGAAGTGTCGGTCTTCATGTACTTAAGTCTGCGTCGTGCCTTTTGTGTTTAATTCCGATGCAATTTCTGTGTTTCGTCGTCAATAAGAAGGTCAAGGGATACAGTAAACCTGGAGTGAAGCATCGGAATCTATAACTAGTATCACAGGAATGGTTCAAAATACAGTCAGTAAGAAGTGTCGGTCTTCATGTACTTGAGTCGGTATTGTGCCTTTTGCATTTAATTCCGATGCAATTTCTGTGTTTCATCGTCAATAAGAAGGTCCAAGCGATACAGTAAACCTGAAGTGAAGCATCGGAAACTATAATAAGTGTCACAGGAATGATTCAAAAAATAGTCAGTAAGAAGTGTCGGTCTTCATGTACTTAAGTCGACATTGTGCCTCTTGTATTTAATTCCGATGCAATTTCTGTGTTTCATCGTCAATAAGAAGGTCCAAGGGATACAGTAAACCTGAAGTAAAGCATCGGAATCTATAACTAGTGTCACAGGAATGGTTCAATACATAGTCAGTAAGAACTGTCGGTCTTCATGTACTTAAGTCGGCAATGTGCCTTTTGTATTTAATTCCGATGCAATTTCTGTGTTTCATCGTCAATAAGAAGGTCCAAAGGATACAGTAAACCTGAAGTGAAGCATCGGAAACTATAACTAGTGTCACAGGAGTGGTCAGTAGGAAGAGTCAGTCTCCTTGTACTTCAGTCGGCATTGTGCCTTTTGTATTTAATTCCGATGCAATTTCTGTGTTTCATCGTCAATAAGAAGGTCCAAGGGATACAGTAAACCTGAAGTGAAGCATCGGAATCTATAACTAGTGTCACAGAAATGGTTCAAAACATAGTCAGTAAGAAGTGTCGGTCTTCATGTACTTAAGTCGGCATTGTGCCTTTTGTATATAATTCCGATGCAATTTCTGTCTTTCATCGTGAATAAGAAGGTCCAAGGTATACAGTAAACCTGAAGTGAAGCATCGGAATCTATAACTAGTGTCACAGGAATGGTTCAAACATAGTCAGTAAGAACTGTCGGTCTTCATGTACTTAAGTCGGCATTGTTCCTTTTGTATTTAATTCCGATTCAATTTCTGTGTTTCATCGTCAATAAGAAGGTCCAAGGGATACAGTAAACCTGGAGTGAAGCATCGGAATCTATAACTTGTGTCACAGGAATGGTCAGTAGGAAGAGTCAGTCTTCTTGTCCTTAAGTCGGCATTGTGCCTTTTGTATTTAATTCCGATGCAATTTCTGTGTTTCATCGTCAATAAGAAGGTCCAAGGGATACAGTAAACATGAAGTGAAACATCGGAATCTATAACTGGTGTTACAGGAATGGTTCAAAGCAAAGTCAGTAAGAGGTGTCGGTCTTCATGTACTTAAGTCGGGGTCGTGCCTTTTGTATTTAATTCCGATGCAATTTCTGTGTTTCATCGTCAATAAGAAGGTCCAAGGGATACAGTAAACATGAAGTGAAACATCGGAATCTATAACTGGTGTTACAGGAATGGTTCAAAACAAAGTCAGTAAGAGGTGTCGGTCTTCATGTACTTAAGTCGTGATTGTGCCTTTTGTATTTAATTCCGATGCAATTTCCGTGTTTCATCGTCAATAAGAAGGTCCAAGGGATACAGTAAACCTGAAGTGAAGCATCGGAATATATAACTAGTGTCACAGGAATGGTTCAAAAATTAGACCGTAGGAAGAGTCAGTCTTCTTGTACTTAAGTCGGCATTGTGCCTTTTGTATTTAATTCCGATGCAATTTCTGTGTTTCATCGTCAATAAGAAGGTAGAAGGGATACAGTAAACCTGTTGAGAAGAATCGGAATCTATAACTACCGTCACAGGAATGGTCAGTAGGAAGAGTCAGTCTTCTTGTCCTTAAGTCGGCATTGTGCCTTTTGTATTTAATTCCGATGCAATTTCTGTGTTTCATCGTCAATAAGAAGGTCCAAGGGATACAGTAAATCTGAAGTGAAGCATCGGAATCTATAACTAGTGTCACAGGAATGGTCAGTAGGAAGAGTCAGTCTTCTTGTCCTTAAGTCGGCATTGTGCCTTTTGTATTTAAATTCCATGCAATTTCTGTGTTTCATCGTCAATAAGAAGGTCCAAGGGTTACAGTAAACCTGAAGTGAAGCATCGGAATCTATAACTAGTGTCACAGGAATGGTTCAAAACATAGTCAGTAAGAAGTGTCGGTCTTCATGTACTTAAGTAGGCATTGTGCCTTTTGTATATAATTCCGATGCAATTTCTGTCTTTCATCGTGATTAAGAAGGTCCAAGGGATACAGTAAACCTGAAGTGAAGCATCGGAATCTATAACTAGTGTCACAGGAATGGTTCAAAACATAGTCAGTAAGAACTGTGGGTCTTCATGTACTTAAGTCGGCTTTGTTCCTTTTGTATTTAATTCCGATTCAATTTCTGTGTTTCATCGTCAATAAGAAGGTCCAAGGGATACAGTAAACCTGAAGTGAAGCATCGGAAACTATAACTAGTGTCACAGGAATGGTTCAAAATATAGTCAGTAAGAAGTGTCGATCTCCATGTACTTAAGTCGGCATTGTGCCTTTTGTATTTGATTCCGATGCAATTTCTGTGTTCCATCGTCAATAAGATGGTCCAAATATACAGTAAACCTTAAGTGAAGCATCGGAATATATAACTAGTGTCACAGGAATGGTCAGTAGGAAGAGTCAGTCTTCTTGTCCTTAAGTCGGCATTGTGCCTTTTGTATTTAAATTCCGATGCAATTTCTGTGTTTCATCGTCAATAAGAAGGTCCAAGGGATACAGTAAACATGAAGTGAAACATCGGAATCTATAACTGGTGTTACAGGAATGGCTCAAAGCAAAGTCAGTAAGAGGTGTCGGTCTTCATGTACTTAAGTCGGGATCGTGCCTTTTGTATTTAATTCCGATGCAATTTCTGTGTTTCATCGTCAATAAGAAGGTCCAAGGGATACAGTAAACCTGAAGTGAAGCATCGGAATCTGTAACTAGTGTCACAGGAATGGTTCAAAACTTAGACAGTAGGAAGAGTCAGTCTTCATGTACTTAAGTCGGCATTGTGCCTTTTGTATTTAATTCTGATGCAATTTCGGTGTCTCATCGTCAATAAGAGGGTAGAAGGGATACAGTAAACCTGGTGTGAAGAATCGGAATCTATAACTACCGTCACAGGAATGGTCAGTAGGAAGAGTCAGTCTTCTTGTCCTTAAGTCGGCATTGTGCCTTTTGTATTTAATTCCGATGCAATTTCTGTGTTTCATCGTCAATAAGAAGGTCCAAGGGATACAGTAAACCTGGAGTGAAGCATCGGAATCTATAACTTGTGTCACAGGAATGGTCAGTAGGAAGAGTCAGTCTTCTTGTCCTTAAGTCGGCATTGTGCCTTTTGTATTTAATTCCGATGCAATTTCTGTGTTTCATCGTCAATAAGAAGGTCCAAGGGATACAGTAAACATGAAGTGAAACATCGGAATCTATAACTGGTGTTACAGGAATGGTTCAAAGCAAAGTCAGTAAGAGGTGTCGGTCTTCATGTACTTAAGTCGGGATCGTGCCTTTTGTATTTAATTCCGATGGAATTTCTGTGTTTCATCGTCAATAAGAAGGTCCAAGGGATACAGTAAACATGAAGTGAAACATCGGAATCTATAACTGGTGTTACAGGAATGGTTCAAAACAAAGTCAGTAAGAGGTGTCGGTCTTCATGTACTTAAGTCGGGATTGTGCCTTTTGTATTTAATTCCGATGCAATTTCTGTGTTTCATCGTCAATAAGAAGGTCCAAGGGATACAGTAAACCTGAAGTGAAGCATCGGAATATATAACTAGTGTCACAGGAATGGTTCAAAAATTAGACAGTAGGAAGAGTCAGTCTTCTTGTACTTAAGTCGGCATTGTGCCTTTTGTATTTAATTCCGATGCAATTTCTGTGTTTCATCGTCTATAAGAAGGTAGAAGGGATACAGTAAACCTGTTGAGAAGAATCGGAATCTATAACTACCGTCACAGGAATGGTCAGTAGGAAGAGTCAGTCTTCTTGTCCTTAAGTCGGCATTGTGCCTTTTGTATTTAATTCCGATGCAATTTCTGTGTTTCATCGTCAATAAGAAGGTCCAAGGGATACAGTAAATCTGAAGTGAAGCATCGGAATCTATAACTAGTGTCACAGGAATGGTCAGTAGGAAGAGTCAGTCTTCTTGTCCTTAAGTCGGCATTGTGCCTTTTGTATTTAAATTCCATGCAATTTCTGTGTTTCATCGTCAATAAGAAGGTCCAAGGGATACAGTAAACCTGAAGTGAAGCATCGGAATCTATAACTAGTGTCACAGGAATGGTTCAAAACATAGTCAGTAAGAAGTGTCGGTCTTCATGTACTTAAGTAGGCATTGTGCCTTTTGTATATAATTCCGATGCAATTTCTGTCTTTCATCGTGATTAAGAAGGTCCAAGGGATACAGTAAACCTGAAGTGAAGCATCGGAATCTATAACTAGTGTCACAGGAATGGTTCAAAACATAGTCAGTAAGAACTGTGGGTCTTCATGTACTTAAGTCGGCTTTGTTCCTTTTGTATTTAATTCCGATTCAATTTCTGTGTTTCATCGTCAATAAGAAGGTCCAAGGGATACAGTAAACCTGAAGTGAAGCATCGGAAACTATAACTAGTGTCACAGGAATGGTTCAAAATATAGTCAGTAAGAAGTGTCGATCTCCATGTACTTAAGTCGGCATTGTGCCTTTTGTATTTGATTCCGATGCAATTTCTGTGTTCCATCGTCAATAAGATGGTCCAAATATACAGTAAACCTTAAGTGAAGCATCGGAATATATAACTAGTGTCACAGGATTGGTCAGTAGGAAGAGTCAGTCTTCTTGTCCTTAAGTCGGCATTGTGCCTTTTGTATTTAAATTCCGATGCAATTTCTGTGTTTCATCGTCAATAAGAAGGTCCAAGGGATACAGTAAACATGAAGTGAAACATCGGAATCTATAACTGGTGTTACAGGAATGGTTCAAAGCAAAGTCAGTAAGAGGTGTCGGTCTTCATGTACTTAAGTCGGGATCGTGCCTTTTGTATTTAATTCCGATGCAATTTCTGTGTTTCATCGTCAATAAGAAGGTCCAAGGGATACAGTAAACCTGAAGTGAAGCATCGGAATCTGTAACTAGTGTCACAGGAATGGTTCAAAACTTAGACAGTAGGAAGAGTCAGTCTTCATGTACTTAAGTCGGCATTGTGCCTTTTGTATTTAATTCCGATGCAATTTCGGTGTCTCATCGTCAATAAGAAGGTAGAAGGGATACAGTAAACCTGGTGTGAAGAATCGGAATCTATAACTACCGTCACAGGAATGGTCAGTAGGAAGAGTCAGTCTTCTTGTCCTTAAGTCGGCATTGTGCCTTTTGTATTTAATTCCGATGCAATTTCTGTGTTTCATCGTCAATAAGAAGGTCCAAGGGATACAGTAAACATGAAGTGAAACATCGGAATCTATAACTAGTGTTACAGGAATAGTTCAAAACTTAGTCAGTAAGAAGTGTCGGTCTTCATGTACTTAAGTCGGCATTGTGCCTTTTGTATTTAATTCCGATGCAATTTCTATGTTTCATCGTCTATGAAAAGGTCCAAGGGATACAGTAAACCTGGAGTGAAGCATCGGAATCTATAACTTGTGTCACATGAATGGTCAGTAGGAAGAGTCAGTCTTCTTGTCCTTAAGTCGGCATTGTGCCTTTTGTATTTAATTCCGATGCAATTTCTGTGTTTCATCGTCAATAAGAAGGTCCAAGGGATAAAGTAGACATGAAGTGAAACATCGGAATCTATAACTGGTGTTACAGGAATGGTTCAAAACAAAGTCAGTAAGAGGTGTCGGTCTTCATGTACTTAAGTCGGGATTGTGCCTTTTGAATTTAATTCCGATGCAATTTCTGTGTTTCATCGTCAATAAGAAGGTCCAAGGGATACAGTAAACCTGAAGTGAAGCATCGGAATATATAACTAGTGTCACAGGAATGGTTCAAAACTTAGACAGTAGGAAGAGTCAGTCTTCTTGTACTTAAGTCGGCATTGTGCCTTTTGTATTTAATTCCGATGCAATTTCTGTGTTTCATCGTCAATAAGAAGGTAGAAGGGATACAGTAAACCTGTTGAGAAGAATCGGAATCTATAACTACCGTCAAAGGAATGGTCAGTAGGAAGAGTCAGTCTTCTTGTCCTTAAGTCGGCATTGTGCCTTTTGTATTTAATTCCGATGCAATTTCTGTGTTTCATCGTCAATAAGAAGGTCCAAGGGATACAGTAAATCTGAAGTGAAGCATCGGAATCTATAACTAGTGTCACAGGAATGGTCAGTAGGAAGAGTCAGTCTTCTTGTCCTAAAGTCGGCATTGTGCCTTTTGTATTTAAATTCCATGCAATTTCTGTGTTTCATCGTCAATAAGAAGGTCCAAGGGATACAGTAAACCTGAAGTGAAGCATCGGAATCTATAACTAGTGTCACAGGAATGGTTCAAAACATAGTCAGTAAGAAGTGTCGGTCTTCATGTACTTAAGTAGGCATTGTGCCTTTTGTATATAATTCCGATGCAATTTCTGTCTTTCATCGTGATTAAGAAGGTCCAAGTTATACAGTAAACCTGAAGTGAAGCATCGGAATCTATAACTAGTGTCACAGGAATGGTTCAAAACATAGTCAGTAAGAACTGTGGGTCTTCATGTACTTAAGTCGGCTTTGTTCCTTTTGTATTTAATTCCGATTCAATTTCTGTGTTTCATCGTCAATAAGAAGGTCCAAGGGATACAGTAAACCTGAAGTGAAGCATCGGAAACTATAACTAGTGTCACAGGAATGGTTCAAAATATAGTCAGTAAGAAGTGTCGATCTCCATGTACTTAAGTAGGCATTGTGCCTTTTGTATTTGATTCCGATGCAATTTCTGTGTTCCATCGTCAATAAGATGGTCCAAATATACAGTAAACCTGAAGTAAAGCATCGGAATATATAACTAGTGTCACAGGAATGGTCAGTAGGAAGAGTCAGTCTTCTTGTCCTTAAGTCGGCATTGTGCCTTTTGTATTTAATTCCGATGCTATTTCTGCGTTTCATCGTCAATAAGAAGGTCCAAGGGATACAGTAAACATGAAGTGAAGCATCGGAATCTATAACTAGTGTCACAGGAATGGTCAAAACATAGTCGGTAAGAAGTGTCGGTCTTCATGTACTTAAATTGGCATTGTGCCTTTTGTATTTAATTCCGATGCAATTTCTGTGTTTCATCGTCAATAAGAAGGTCCAAGGGATACAGTAAACCTGGAGTGAAGCATCGGAATCTATAACTTGTGTCATAGGAATGGTCAGTAGGAAGAGTCAGTCTTCTTGTCCTTAAGTCGGCATTGTGCCTTTTGTATTTAATTCCGATGCAATTTCTGTGTTTCATCGTCAATAAGAAGGTACACGGGATACAGTAAACATGAAGTGAAACATCGGAATCTATAACTGGTGTTACAGGAATGGTTCAAAACAAAGTCAGTAAGAGGTGTCGGTCTTCATGTACTTCAGTCGGGATTGTGCCTTTTGTATTTAATTCCGATGCAATTTCTGTGTTTCATCGTCAATAAGAAGGTCCAAGGGATACAGTAAACCTGAAGTGAAGCATCGGAATCTATAACTAGTGTCACAGGAATGGTTCAAAACTTAGACAGTAGGAAGAGTCAGTCTTCTTGTACTTAAGTCGGCATTGTGCCTTTTGTATTTAATTCCGATGCAATTTCAGTGTTTCATCGTCAATAAGAAGGTAGAAGGGATACAGTAAACTTGGTGTGAAGAATCGGAATCTATAACTACCGTCACAGGAATGGTCAGTAGGAAGAGTCAGTCTTCTTGTCCTTAAGTCGGCATTGTGCCTTTTGTATTTAATTCCGATGCAATTTCTGTGTTTCATCGTCAATAAGAAGGTCCAAGGGATACAGTAAACCTGAAGTGAAGCATCGGAATCTATAACTAGTGTCACAGGAATGGTCAGTAGGAAGAGTCAGTCTTCTTGTCCTTAAGTCGGCATTGTGCCTTTTGTATTTAAATTCCATGCAATTTCTGTGTTTCATCGTCAATAAGAAGGTCCAAGGGATACAGTAAACCTGAAGTGAAGCATCGGAATCTATAACTAGTGTTACAGGAATGGTTCAAAACTTAGTCAGTAAGAAGTGTCAGTCTTCATGTACTTAAGTCGCCATTCTGCCTTTTGTATTTAATTCCGATGCTATTTCTATGTTTCATCGTCTATGAGAAGGTCCAAGGGATACAGTAAACCTGGAGTGAAGCATCGGAATCTATAACTTGTGTCACAGGAATGGTCAGTAGGGAGAGTCAGTCTTCTTGTCCTTAAGTCGGCATTGTGCCTTTTGTATTTAATTCCGATGCAATTTCTGTGATTCATCGTCAATAAGAAGGTCCAAGGGATACAGTAAACATGAAGTGAAACATCGGAATCTATAACTGGTGTTACAGGAATGGTTCAAAACAAAGTCAGTAAGAGGTGTCGGTCTTTATGTACTTAAGTCGGGATTGTGCCTTTTGTATTTAATTCCGATGCAATTTCTGTGTTTCATCGTCAATAAGAAGGTCCAAGGGATACAGTAAACCTGAAGTGAAGCATCGGAATCTATAACTAGTGTCACAGGAATGGTTCAAAACTTAGACAGTAGGAAAGTCAGTCTTCTTGTACTTAAGTCGGCATTGTGCCTTTTGTATTTAATTCCGATGCAATTTCTGTGTTTCATCGTCAATAAGAAGGTAGAAGGGATACAGTAAACCAGGTGTGAAGAATCGGAATCCATAACTACCGTCACAGGAATGGTCAGTAGGAAGAGTCGGTCTTCTTGTCCTTAAGTCGGCATTGTGCCTTTTGTATTTAATTCCGATGCAATTTCTGTGTTTCATCGTCAATAAGAAGGTAGAAGGGATACAGTAAACCTGTTGAGAAGAATCGGAATCTATAACTACCGTCACAGGAATGGTCAGTAGGAAGAGTCAGTCTTCTTGTCCTTAAGTCGGCATTGTGCCTTTTGTATTTAATTCCGATGCAATTTCTGTGTTTCATCGTCAATAAGAAGGTCCAAGGGATACAGTAAATCTGAAGTGAAGCATCGGAATCTATAACTAGTGTCACAGGAATGGTCAGTAGGAAGAGTCAGTCTTCTTGTCCTTAAGTCGGCATTGTGCCTTTTGTATTTAAATTCCATGCAATTTCTGTGTTTCATCGTCAATAAGAAGGTCCAAGGGATACAGTAAACCTGAAGTGAAGCATCGGAATCTATAACTAGTGTCACAGGAATGGTTCAAAACATAGTCAGTAAGAAGTGTCGGTCTTCATGTACTTAAGTAGGCATTGTGCCTTTTGTATATAATTCCGATGCAATTTCTGTCTTTCATCGTGATTAAGAAGGTCCAAGGGATACAGTAAACCTGAAGTGAAGCATCGGAATCTATAACTAGTGTCACAGGAATGGTTCAAAACATAGTCAGTAAGAACTGTGGGTCTTCATGTACTTAAGTCGGCTTTGTTCCTTTTGTATTTAATTCCGATTCAATTTCTGTGTTTCATCGTCAATAAGAAGGTCCAAGGGATACAGTAAACCTGAAGTGAAGCATCGGAAACTATAACTAGTGTCACAGGAATGGTTCAAAATATAGTCAGTAAGAAGTGTCGATCTCCATGTACTTAAGTCGGCATTGTGCCTTTTGTATTTGATTCCGATGCAATTTCTGTGTTCCATCGTCAATAAGATGGTCCAAATATACAGTAAACCTTAAGTGAAGCATCGGAATATATAACTGGTGTCACAGGAATGGTCAGTAGGAAGAGTCAGTCTTCTTGTCCTTAAGTCGGCATTGTGCCTTTTGTATTTAAATTCCGATGCAATTTCTGTGTTTCATCGTCAATAAGAAGGTCCAAGGGATACAGTAAACATGAAGTGAAACATCGGAATCTATAACTGGTGTTACAGGAATGGTTCAAAGCAAAGTCAGTAAGAGGTGTCGGTCTTCATGTACTTAAGTCGGGATCGTGCCTTTTGTATTTAATTCCGATGCAATTTCTGTGTTTCATCGTCAATAAGAAGGTCCAAGGAATACAGTAAACCTGAAGTGAAGCATCGGAATCTGTAACTAGTGTCACAGGAATGGTTCAAAACTTAGACAGTAGGAAGAGTCAGTCTTCATGTACTTAAGTCGGCATTGTGCCTTTTGTATTTAATTTCGATGCAATTTCGGTGTCTCATCGTCAATAAGAAGGTAGAAGGGATACAGTAAACCTGGTGTGAAGAATCGGAATCTATAACTACCGTCACAGGAATGGTCAGTAGGAAGAGTCAGTCTTCTTGTCCTTAAGTCGGCATTGTGCCTTTTGTATTTAATTCCGATGCAATTTCTGTGTTTCATCGTCAATAAGAAGGTCCAAGGGATACAGTAAACCTGAAGTGAAGCATCGGAATCTATAACTAGTGTCACAGGAATGGTCAGTAGGAAGAGTCAGTCTTCTTGTCCTTAAGTCGGCATTGTGCCTTTTGTATTTAAATTCCATGCAATTTCTGTGTTTCATCGTCAATAAGAAGGTCCAAGGGATACAGTAAACCTGAAGTGAAGCATCGGAATCTATAACTAATGTTACAGGAATAGTTCAAAACTTAGTCAGTAAGAAGTGTCAGTCTTCATGTACTTAAGTCGGCATTGTGCCTTTTGTATTTAATTCCGATGCAATTTCTATGTTTCATCGTCTATGAAAAGGTCCAAGGGATACAGTAAACCTGGAGTGAAGCATCGGAATCTATAACTTGTGTCACAGGAATGGTCAGTAGGAAGAGTCAGTCTTCTTGTCCTTAAGTCGGCATTGTGCCTTTTGTATTTAATTCCGATGCAATTTCTGTGTTTCATCGTCAATAAGAAGGTCCAAGGGATACAGTAAACATGAAGTGAAACATCGGAATCTATAACTGGTGTTACAGGAATGGTTCAAAACAAAGTCAGTAAGAGGTGTCGGTCTTCATGTACTTAAGTCGGGATTGTGCCTTTTGAATTTAATTCCGATGCAATTTCTGTGTTTCATCGTCAATAAGAAGGGCCAAGGGATACAGTAAACCTGAAGTGAAGCATCGGAATATATAACTAGTGTCACAGGAATGGTTCAAAACTTAGACAGTAGGAAGAGTCAGTCTTCTTGTACTTAAGTCGGCATTGTGCCTTTTGTATTTAATTCCGATGCAATTTCTGTGTTTCATCGTCAATAAGAAGGTAGAAGGGATACAGTAAACCTGTTGAGAAGAATCGGAATCTATAACTACCGTCACAGGAATGGTCAGTAAGAAGAGTCAGTCTTCTTGTCCTTAAGTCGGCATTGTGCCTTTTGTATTTAATTCCGATGCAATTTCTGTGTTTCATCGTCAATAAGAAGGTCCAAGGGATACAGTAAATCTGAAGTGAAGCATCGGAATCTATAACTAGTGTCACAGGAATGGTCAGTAGGAAGAGTCAGTCTTCTTGTGCTTAAGTCGGCATTGTGCCTTTTGTATTTAAATTCCATGCAATTTCTGTGTTTCATCGTCAATAAGAAGGTCCAAGGGATACAGTAAACCTGAAGTGAAGCATCGGAATCTATAACTAGTGTCACAGGAATGGTTCAAAACATAGTCAGTAAGAAGTGTCGGTCTTCATGTACTTAAGTAGGCATTGTGCCTTTTGTATATAATTCCGATGCAATTTCTGTCTTTCATCGTGATTAAGAAGGTCCAAGTAATACAGTAAACCTGAAGTGAAGCATCGGAATCTATAACTAGTGTCACAGGAATGGTTCAAAACATAGTCAGTAAGAACTGTGGGTCTTCATGTACTTAAGTCGGCTTTGTTCCTTTTGTATTTAATTCCGATTCAATTTCTGTGTTTCATCGTCAATAAGAAGGTCCAAGGGATACAGTAAACCTGAAGTGAAGCATCGGAAACTATAACTAGTGTCACAGGAATGGTTCAAAATATAGTCAGTAAGAAGTGTCGATCTCCATGTACTTAAGTCGGCATTGTGCCTTTTGTATTTGATTCCGATGCAATTTCTGTGTTCCATCGTCAATAAGATGGTCCAAATATACAGTAAACCTGAAGTAAAGCATCGGAATATATAACTAGTGTCGCAGGAATGGTCAGTAGGAAGAGTCAGTCTTCTTGTCCTTAAGTCGGCATTGTGCCTTTTGTATTTAATTCCGATGCTATTTCTGCGTTTCATCGTCAATAAGAAGGTCCAAGGGATACAGTAAACATGAAGTGAAGCATCGGAATCTATAACTAGTGTCACAGGAATGGTCAAAACATAGTCGGTAAGAAGTGTCGGTCTTCATGTACTTAAATTGGCATTGTGCCTTTTGTATTTAATTCCGATGCAATTTCTGTGTTTCATCGTCAATAAGAAGGTCCAAGGGATACAGTAAACCTGGAGTGAAGCATCGGAATCTATAACTTGTGTCATAGGAATGGTCAGTAGGAAGAGTCAGTCTTCTTGTCCTTAAGTCGGCATTGTGCCTTTTGTATTTAATTCCGATGCAATTTCTGTGTTTCATCGTCAATAAGAAGGTCCACGGGAAACAGTAAACATGAAGTGAAACATCGGAATCTATAACTGGTGTTACAGGAATGGTTCAAAACAAAGTCAGTAAGAGTTGTCGCTCTTCATGTACTTAAGTCGGGATTGTGCCTTTTGTATTTAATTCCGATGCAATATCTGTGTTTCATCGTCAATAAGAAGGTCCAAGGGATACAGTACACCTGGAGTGAAGCATCGGAATCTATAACTTGTGTCACAGGAATGGTCAGTAGGAAGAGTCAGTCTTCTTGTCCTTAAGTCAGCATTGTGCCTTTTGTATTTATTTCCGATGCAATTTCTGTGTTTCATCGTCAATAAGAAGGTCCAAGGGATACAGTAAACATGAAGTGAAACATCGGAATCTATAACTGGTGTTACAGGAATGGTTCAAAACAAAGTCAGTAAGAGGTGTCGGTCTTCATGTACTTCAGTCGGGATTGTGCCTTTTGTATTTAATTCCGATGCAATTTCTGTGTTTCATCGTCAATAAGAAGGTCCAAGGGATACAGTAAACCTGAAGTGAAGCATCGGAATCTATAACTAGTGTCACAGGAATGGTTCAAAACTTAGACAGTAGGAAGAGTCAGTCTTCTTGTACTTAAGTCGGCATTGTGCCTTTTGTATTTAATTCCGATGCAATTTCAGTGTTTCATCGTCAATAAGAAGGTAGAAGGGATACAGTAAACTTGGTGTGAAGAATCGGAATCTATAACTACCGTCACAGGAATGGTCAGTAGGAAGAGTCAGTCTTCTTGTCCTTAAGTCGGCATTGTGCCTTTTGTATTTAATTCCGATGCACTTTCTGTGTTTCATCGTCAATAAGAAGGTCCAAGGGATACAGTAAACCTGAAGTGAAGCATCGGAATCTATAACTAGTGTCACAGGAATGGTCAGTAGGAAGAGTCAGTCTTCTTGTCCTTAAGTCGGCATTGTGCCTTTTGTATTTAAATTCCATGCAATTTCTGTGATTCATCGTCAATAAGAAGGTCCAAGGGATACAGTAAACCTGAAGTGAAGCATCGGAATCTATAACTAGTGTTACAGGAATG
Source organism: Schistocerca americana (assembly GCF_021461395.2). Lineage (NCBI taxonomy): Eukaryota > Metazoa > Arthropoda > Insecta > Orthoptera > Acrididae > Schistocerca > Schistocerca americana. The sequence continues at coordinate 25,127,753 of NC_060121.1, read as the reverse complement.
GTTCAAAACTTAGTCAGTAAGAAGTGTCAGTCTTCATGTACTTAAGTCGAAATTCTGCCTTTTGTATTTAATTCCGATGCTATTTCTATGTTTCATCGTCTATGAGAAGGTCCAAGGGATACAGTAAACCTGGAGTGAAGCATCGGAATCTATAACTTGTGTCACAGGAATGGTCAGTAGGAAGAGTCAGTCTTCTTGTCCTTAAGTCGGCATTGTGCCTTTTGTATTTAATTCCGATGCAATTTCTGTGATTCATCGTCAATAAGAAGGTCCAAGGGATACAGTAAACATGAAGTGAAACATCGGAATCTATAACTGGTGTTACAGGAATGGTTCAAAACAAAGTCAGTAAGAGGTGTCGGTCTTCATGTACTTAAGTCGGGATTGTGCCTTTTGTATTTAATTCCGATGCAATTTCTGTGTTTCATCGTCAATAAGAAGGTCCAAGGGATACAGTAAACCTGAAGTGAAGCATCGGAATCTATAACTAGTGTCACACGAATGGTTCAAAACTTAGACAGTAGGAAAGTCAGTCTTCTTGTACTTAAGTCGGCATTGTGCCTTTTGTATTTAATTCCGATGCAATTTCTGTGTTTCATCGTCAATAAGAAGGTAGAAGGGATACAGTAAACCAGGTGTGAAGAATCGGAATCCATAACTACCGTCACAGGAATGGTCAGTAGGAAGAGTCGGGCTTCTTGTCCTTAAGTCGGCATTGTGCCTTTTGTATTTAATTCCGATGCAATTCCTGTGTTTCATCGTCAATAAGAAGGTCCAAGGGATACAGTAAATCTGAAGTGAAGCATCGGAATTTATAACTAGTGTCACAGGAATGGTCAGTAGGAAGAGTCAGTCTTCTTGTCCTTAAGTCGGCATTGTGCCTTTTGTGTTTAAATTCCATGCAATTTCTGTGTTTCATCGTCAATAAGAAGGTCCAAGGGATACAGTAAACCTGAAGTGAAGCATCGGAATCTATAACTAGTGTCACAGGAATGGTTCAAAACATAGTCAGTAAGAAGTGTCGGTCTTCATGTACTTAAGTCGGCATTGTGCCTTTTGTATATAATTCCGATGCAATTTCTGTCTTTCATCGTGAATAAGAAGGTCCAAGAGATACAGTAAACCTGAAGTGAAGCATCGGAATCTATAACTAGTGTCACTGGAATGGTTCAAAATATAGTCAGTAAGAAGTGTCGGTCTTCATGTAATTAAGTCGGCATTGTGCCTTTTGTATTTAATTCCGATGCAATTTCTGTGTTTCATCGTCAATAAGATGGTCCAAGGGATACAGTAAACCTGAAGTGTGCATCGGAATATCTAACTAGTGTCACAGGAATGGTCAGTAGGGAGAGTCAGTCTTCTTGTCCTTAAGTCGGCATTGTGCCTTTTGTATTTAATTCCGATGCAATTTCTGCGTTTCATCGTCAATAAGAAGGTCCAAGGGATACAGTAAACCTGAAGTGAAGCATCGGAATCTATAACTAGTGTCACAGGAATGGTCAAAACATAGTCGGTAAGAAGTGTCGGTCTTCATGTACTTTAGTCGGCATTGTGTCTTTTGTATTTAATTCCGATGCAATTTCTGTGTTTCATCGTCAATAAGAAGGTCCAAGGGATACAGTAAACCTGGAGTGAAGCATCGGAATCTTTAACTTGTGTCACAGGAATGGTCAGTAGGAGGAGTCAGTCTTCTTGTCCTTATGTCGGCATTGTGCCTTTTGTATTTAATTCCGATGCAATTTCTGTGTTTCATCGTCAATAAGAAGGTCCAAGGGATACAGTAAACATGAAGTGAAACATCGGAATCTATAACTGGTGTTACAGGAATGGTTCAAAACAAAGTCAGTAGAGGCGTCGGTCTTCATGTACTTAAGTCGGGATTGTGCCTTTTGTATTTAATTCCGATGCAATTTCTGTGTTTCATCGTCAATAAGAAGGTCCAAGGGATACAGTAAACCTGAAGTGAAGCATCGGAATCTATAACTAGTGTCACAGGAATTGTTCAAAACTTAGACAGTAGGAAGAGTCAGTCTTCTTGTACTTAAGTCGGCATTGTGCCTTTTGTATTTAATTCCGATGCAATTTCTGTGTTTCATCGTCAATAAGAAGGTAGAAGGGATACAGTAAACCTGGTGTGAAGAATCGGAATCTATAACTACCGTCACAGGAATGGTCAGTAGGAAGAGTCAGTCTTCTTGTCCTTAAGTCGGCATTGTGCCTCTTGTATTTAATTCCGATGCAATTTCTGTGTTTCATCGTCAATAGGAAGGTCCAAGGGATACAGTAAACCTGAAGTGAAGCATCGGAATCTATAACTAGTGTCACAGGAATGGACAGTAGGAAGAGTCAGTCTTCTTGTCCTTAAGTCGGCATTGTGCCTTTTGTATTCAAATTCCATGCAATTTCTGTGTTTCATCGTCAATAAGAAGGTCCAAGGGATACAGTAAACCTGAAGTGAAGCATCGGAATCTATAACTAGTGTTACAGGAATGGTTCAAAACTTAGTCAGTAAGAAGTGTCAGTCTTCATGTACTTAAGTCGGCATTGTGCCTTTTGTATTTAATTCCGATGCAATTTCTATGTTTCATCGTCTATGAGAAGGTCCAAGGGATACAGTAAACCTGAAGTGAAGCATCGGAATACATAAATAGTGTCACAGGAATGGTCAGTAGGAAGAGTCAGTCTTCTTGTCCTTAAGTCGGCATTGTGCCTTTTGTATTTAATTCCGATGCAATTTTTGTGTTTCATCGTCAATAAGAAGGTCCAAGGGATACAGTAAACCTGAAGTGAAGCTTCGGAATCTGTAACTGGTGTTACAGGAATGGTTCAAAACAAAGTCAGTAAGAAGTGTCGGTCTTCATGTACTTAAGTCGGCATTGTGCCTTTTGTATTTAATTCCGATGCAATTTCTGTGTTTCATCGTCAATAAGAAGGTCCAAGGGATACAGTAAACCTGAAGTGAAGCATCGGAATCTATAACTAGTGTCACAGGAATGGTTCAATACATAGTAAGTAAGAACTGTTGGTCTTCATGTACTTAAGTCGGCATTGTGCCTTTTGTATTTAATTCCGATGCAATTTCTGTGTTTCATCGTCAATAGGAAGGTCCAAGGGATACAGTAAACCTGAAGTGAAGCATCGGAAACTATAATTAGTGTCACAGGAGTGGTCAGTAGGAAGAGTCAGTCTTCTTGTACTTAAGTCGGCAATGTGCCTTTTGTAGTTAATTCCGATGCAATTTCTGTGTTTCATCGTCAATAAGAAGGTCCAAGGGATACAGTAAACCTGAAGTGAAGCATCGGAATCTATAACTAGCGTCACAGGAATGGCCAGCAGGATGAGTCAGTCTTCTTGTCCTTATGTCGGCATTCGGCCATTTGTATTTAATTCCGATGCAATTTCTGTGTTTCATCGTCAATAAGAAGGTCCAACGGATACAGTAAACCTGAAGTGAAGCATCGGAATCTATAACTAGTGTCACAGGAATGGTTCAAAACTTGGACAGTAGGAAGAGTCAGTCTTCTTGTACTTAAGTCGGCATTGTGCCTTTTGTATTTAATTCCGATGCAATTTCTGTGTTTCATCGTCAATAAGAAGGTAGAAGGGATACAGTAAACCTGGTGTGAAGCATCGTAATCTATAACTAGTGTCACAGGAATGGTTCAAGACTTAGACATTAGGAAGAGTCAGTCTTCTTGTACTTAAGTCGGCATTGTGCTTTTGTATTTAATTCCGACGCAATTTCTGTGTTTCATCGTCAATAAGAAGGTCCAAGGGATACAGTAAACCTGGAGTGAAGCATCGGAATCTATAACTAGTGTCACAGGAATGGTTCAAAACCTAGACAGTAGGAAGAGTCAGTCTTCTTGTACTTAAGTCGGCATTGTGACTTTTGTATTTAATTTCGATGCAATTTCTCTGTTTCATCGTCAATAAGAAGGTCCAAGGGATACAGTAAACCTGAAGTGAAGCATCGGAATCAATAACTAGTGTCACAGGAATGGTTCATAACATAGTCAGTAAGAAGTGTCGGTCTTCATGTACTTAAGTCGGCATTGTGCCTTTTGTATTTAATTCCGATGCAATTTCTGTGTGCATCGTCAATAAGAAGGTCCAAGGGATACAGTAAACATGAAGTGAAGAATCGGAATCTATAACTGGTGTTACAGGAATGGTTCAAAACAAAGTCAGTAGAGGCGTCGGTCTTCATGTACTTAAGTCGGGATTGTGCCTTTTGTATTTAATTCCGATGCAATTTCTGTGTTTCATCGTCAATAAGAAGGTCCAAGGGATACAGTAAACCTGAAGTGAAGCATCGGAATCTATAACTAGTGTCACAGGAATTGTTCAAAACTTAGACAGTAGGAAGAGTCAGTCTTCTTGTACTTAAGTCGGCATTGTGCCTTTTGTATTTAATTCCGATGCAATTTCTGTGTTTCATCGTCAATAAGAAGGTAGAAGGGATACAGTAAACCTGGTGTGAAGAATCGGAATCTATAACTACCGTCACAGGAATGGTCAGTAGGAAGAGTCAGTCTTCTTGTCCTTAAGTCGGCATTGTGCCTCTTGTATTTAATTCCGATGCAATTTCTGTGTTTCATCGTCAATAGGAAGGTCCAAGGGATACAGTAAACCTGAAGTGAAGCATCGGAATCTATAACTAGTGTCACAGGAATGGACAGTAGGAAGAGTCAGTCTTCTTGTCCTTAAGTCGGCATTGTGCCTTTTGTATTCAAATTCCATGCAATTTCTGTGTTTCATCGTCAATAAGAAGGTCCAAGGGATACAGTAAACCTGAAGTGAAGCATCGGAATCTATAACTAGTGTTACAGGAATGGTTCAAAACTTAGTCAGTAAGAAGTGTCAGTCTTCATGTACTTAAGTCGGCATTGTGCCTTTTGTATTTAATTCCGATGCAATTTCTATGTTTCATCGTCTATAAGAAGGTCCAAGGGATACAGTAAACCTGAAGTGAAGCATCGGAATACATAACTAGTGTCACAGGAATGGTCAGTAGGAAGAGTCAGTCTTCTTGTCCTTAAGTCGGCATTGTGCCTTTTGTGTTTAATTCCGATGCAATTTTTGTGTTTCATCGTCAATAAGAAGGTCCAAGGGATACAGTAAACCTGAAGTGAAGCTTCGGAATCTGTAACTGGTGTTACAGGAATGGTTCAAAACAAAGTCTGTAAGAAGTGTCGGTCTTCATGTACTTAAGTCGGCATTGTGCCTTTTGTATTTAATTCCGATGCAATTTCTGTGTTTCATCGTCAATAAGAAGGTCCAAGGGATACAGTAAACCTGAAGTGAAGCATCGGAATCTATAACTAGTGTCACAGGAATGGTTCAATACATAGTAAGTAAGAACTGTCGGTCTTCATGTACTTAAGTCGGCATTGTGCCTTTTGTATTTAATTCCGATGCAATTTCTGTGTTTCATCGTCAATAGGAAGGTCCAAGGGATACAGTAAACCTGAAGTGAAGCATCGGAAACTATAATTAGTGTCACAGGAGTGGTCAGTAGGAAGAGTCAGTCTTCTTGTACTTAAGTCGGCATTGTGCCTTTTGTAGTTAATTCCGATGCAATTTCTGTGTTTCATCGTCAATAAGAAGGTCCAAGGGATACAGTAAACCTGAAGTGAAGCATCGGAATCTATAACTAGCGTCACAGGAATGGCCAGCAGGATGAGTCAGTCTTCTTGTCCTTATGTCGGCATTCGGCTATTTGTATTTAATTCCGATGCAATTTCTGTGTTTCATCGTCAATAAGAAGGTCCAACGGATACAGTAAACCTGAAGTGAAGCATCGGAATCTATAACTAGTGTCACAGGAATGGTTCAAAACTTGGACAGTAGGAAGAGTCAGTCTTCTTGTACTTAAGTCGGCATTGTGCCTTTTGTATTTAATTCCGATGCAATTTCTGTGTTTCATCGTCAATAGGAAGGTAGAAGGGATACAGTAAACCTGGTGTGAAGCATCGTAATCTATAACTAGTGTCACAGGAATGGTTCAAGACTTAGACATTAGGAAGAGTCAGTCTTCTTGTACTTAAGTCGGCATTGTGCTTTTGTATTTAATTCCGACGCAATTTCTGTGTTTCATCGTCAATAAGAAGGTCCAAGGGATACAGTAAACCTGGAGTGAAGCATCGGAATCTATAAGTAGTGTCACAGGAATGGTTCAAAACCTAGACAGTAGGAAGAGTCAGTCTTCTTGTACTTAAGTCGGCATTGTGACTTTTGTATTTAATTTCGATGCAATTTCTCTGTTTCATCGTCAATAAGAAGGTCCAAGGGATACAGTAAACCTGAAGTGAAGCATCGGAATCAATAACTAGTGTCACAGGAATGGTTCATAACATAGTCAGTAAGAAGTGTCGGTCTTCATGTACTTAAGTCGGCATTGTGCCTTTTGTATTTAATTCCGATGCAATTTCTGTGTGCATCGTCAATAAGAAGGTCCAAGGGATACAGTAAACATGAAGTGAAGAATCGGAATCTATAACTAATGTCACAGGAATGGTCAGTAGGAAGAGTCAGTGTTCTTGTCCTTAAGTCGGCATTGTGCCTTTTGTATTTAAATTCCATGCAATTTCTGTGTTTCATCGTCAATAAGAGAGTCCAAGGGAAACAGTAAACCTGAAGTGAAGCATCGGAATCTATAACTAGTGTTACATTAATGGTTCAAAACTTAGTCAGTAAGAAGTTTCGGTCTTCATGTACTTAACTCGGCGTCGTGCCTTTTGTGTTTAATTCCGGTGCAATTTCTGTGTTTCATCGTCAATAAGAAGGTCCAAGGGATACAGTAATCCTGACGTGAACCATCAGAATCTATAACTAGTGTCACATGAATGGTTCAAACCATAGTCAGTAAGAAGTGTCGGTCTTCATGTACTTAAGTCAGCATTGTGCCTTTTGTATTTAATTCCGATGCAATTCCTATGTTTCATCGTCTAGGAGAAGGTCCACGGGATACAGTAAACCTGAAGTGAAGCATCGGAATCCATAACTAGTGTCACAGGAATGGTCAGTAGGAAGAGTGAGTCTTCTTGTCCTTAAGCCGGCATTGTGCCTTTTGAATTTATTTCCGATGCAAATTTTGTGTTTCATCGTCAATAAGAAGGTCCAAGGGATACAGTAAACCTGAAGTGAAGCATCGGAATCTATAACTGGTGTTACAGGAATGGTTCAAAACAAAGTCAGTAAGAAATGTCGGTCTTCAAGTACTTCAGTAGGCATTGTGCCTTTTGTATTTAATTCCGATGCAATTTCTGTGTTTCATCGTCAATAAGAAGGTCCAAGGGATACAGTAAACCTGAAGAGAAGCATCGGAATCTATAACTAGTGTCACAGGAATGGTTCAATACATAGTAAGTAAGAACTGTCGATCTTCATGTACTTAAGTCGGCATTGTGCCTTTTGTATTTAATTCCGATGCAATTTCTGTGTTTCATCGTCAATAAGAAGGTCCAAGGGATACAGTAAACCTGAAGTGAAGCATCGGAAACTATAACTAGTGTCACAGGAGTGGTCAGTAGGAAGAGTCAGTCTTCTTGTACTTTGGTCGGCATTGTGCCTTTTGTATTTAATTCCGATGCAATTTCTGTGTTTCATCGTCAATAAGAAGGTCCAAGGGATACAGTAAACCTGAAGTGAAGCATCGGAATCTATAACTAGCGTCACAGGAATGGCCAGCAGGATGAGTCAGTCTTCTTGTCCTTATGTCGGCATTCTGCCATTTGTATTTAATTCCGATGCAATTTCTGTGTTTCATCGTCAATAAGAAGGTCCAAGGGATACAGTAAACCTGAAGTGAAGCATCGGAATCCATAACAAGTGTCACTGGAATGGTTCAAAACATAGTCAGTAAGAAGTGTCGGTCTTCATGTACTTAAGTCGGCATTGTGCCTTTTGTATATAATTCCGATGCAATTTCTGTGTTTCATCGTGATTAAGAAGGCCCAAGGGATACAGTAAGCCTGAAGTGAAGCATCGGAATCTATAACTAGTGTCACAGGAATGGTTCAAAACATAGTCAGTAAGAACTGTCGGTCTTCATGTACTTAAGTCGGCATTGTGCCTTTTGTATATAATTCCGATGCAATTTCTATGTTTCATCGTCAATAAGAAGGTCCAAGGGATACAGTAAACCTGAAGTGAAGCATCGGAATCTATAACTAGTGTCACAGGAATGGTTCAAAATATAGTCAGTAAGAAGTGTCGGTCTTCATGTACTTAAGTCGGCATTGTGCCTTTTGTATTTAATTCCGATGCAATTTCTGTGTTTCATCGTCAATAAGAAGGTCCAAGGGATACAGTAAACCTGAAGTGAAGCATCGGAATCTATAACTAGTGTCACAGGAATGGTTAGTAGGAAGAGTCAGTCTTCTTGTCCTTAAGTCGGCATTGTGCCTTTTGAATTTAATTCCGATGCAATTTCAGTGTTTCATCGTCAATAAGAAGGTCCAAAGGATACAGTAAACCTGAAGTGAAGCATCGGAATCTATAAGTAGTGTCACAGGAATGGTTCAAAACGTAGTCAGTAAGAAGTGTCGGTCTTCAAGTACTTTAGTCGGCTTTGTGCCTTTTGTATTTAATTCCGATGCAATTTCTGTGTTTCATCGTCAATAAGAAGGTCCAAGGGATACAGTAAACCTGGAGTGAAGCATCGGAATCTATAACTTGTGTCACAGGACTGGTCAGTAGGAAGAGTCAGTCTTCTTGTCCGTAAGTCGGCATTGTGCCTTTTGTATTTAATTCCGATGCAATTTCTGTGTTTCATCGTCAATAAGAAGGTCCAAGGAATACAGTAAACCTGAAGTGAAGCATCGGAATCTATAACTAGTGTCACAGGAGTGGTCAGTAGCAAGAGTCAGTCTTCTTGTCCTTAAGTCGGCATTGTGCCTTTTGTATTTAATTCCGATGCAATTTCTGTGTTTCATCGTCAATAAGAAGGTCCAAGGGATGCAGTAAACCTGAAGTGAAAGATCGGAATCTATAACTAGTGTTGCAGGAATGATTCAAAGCATAGTCAGTAAGAAGTGTCGGTCTTCATGTACTAAAGTCGGCATTGTGCCTTTTGTATTTAATTCCGATGCATTTTCTGTGTTTCATCGTCAATAAGAAGGTCCAAGGGATTTAGTAAAACTGGAGTGAACCAACGGAATCTATAACTAGTGTCACAGGAATGGTTCAAAACATAGTCAGTAAGAAGTGTCGGGCTTCATGTAGTTAAGTCGGCATTGTGCCTTTTTTATTTAATTCCGATGCAATTTCTGTGTTTCGTCGTCAATAAGAAGGTCCAAGGGATACAGTAAACCTGAATTGATGCATCGGAAACTATAACTACTGTCACAGGAATGGTCAGTAGGAAGAGTCAGTCTTCTTGTCCTTAAGGCGGCATTGTGCCTTTTGTATTTAATTCCGATGCAATTTCTGTGTTTCATCGTCAATAAGTAGGTCAAAGGGATATAGTAAACCTGAAGTAAAGCATCGGAATCGATAACTAGTGTTACAGGTATGGTTCAAAACATAGTCAGTAAGAAGTGTCGGTCTTCATGTACTTAAGTCGGCGTTGTGACTTTTGTATATAATTCCGATGCAATTTCTGTGTTTCATCGTCATTAAGAAGGTCCAAGGGATACAGTAAACCTGGAGTGAAGCATCGGAATCTATTACTTGTGTCACAGGAATGGTCAGTAGGAAGAGTCAGTCTTCTTGTCCTTAAGTCGGCATTGTGCCTTTTGTATTTAATTCCGATGCAATTTCTGTGTCTCATCGTCAATAAGAAGGTCCAAGGGATACAGTAAACCTGTAGTGAAGCATCGGAATCTATAACTAGTGTAACAGGAAAGGTCAGTATGATGAGTCCGTCTTCTTGTCCTTAAGTCGGCATTGTGCCTTTTGTATTTAATTTCGATGCAATTTCTGTGTTTCATCGTCATTAAGAAGGTCCAAGGGATACAGTAAACCTGAAGTGAAGGATCGGAATCTATAACTAGTGTTGCAGGAATGGATCAAAGCTTAGTCAGTTATAAGTGTCGGTCTTCATGTACTTAAGTCGGCATTGTGCCTTATGTATTTAATTCCGATACAATTTCTGTGTTTTATCGTCAATAAGAAGGTTCAAGGGATACAGTAATCCTGGAGTGAAGCATCAGAATCTATAACTAGTGTCACAGGAATGGTTAAAAACATAGTCAGTAAGAAGTGTCGGGCTTCATGTACTTAAGTCGGCATTGTGACTTTTGTATTTAATTCCGATGCAATTTCTGTGTTTCATCGTCAATAAGAAGGTCCAAGGGATACAGTAAACCTGAAGTGAAGCATCGGAATCTATAACTAGTGTCACAGGAATGGTCAGTAGGAAGAGTCAGTCTTCTTGTCCTTAAGTCGGCATTGTGCCTTTTGTAATTAATTCCGATGCAATTTCTGTGTTTCATCGTCAATAAGAAGGGCCAAGGGATACGGTAAACCAGAAGTGAAGCATCGGAATCTATAACTAGTGTCACAGGAATGGTCAGTAGGAAGAGTCAGTCTTCTTGTCCTTAAGTTGGCATTGTGCGTTTTGTATTTAATTCCCATGCAATTTCTGTGATTCATCGTCAATAAGAAGGTCCAAGGGATACATTAAACATGTAGTGAAACATCGGAATCTATAACTGGTGTTACAGGAATGGTTCAAAACAAAGTCAGTAAGAGGTGTCGGTCTTCATGTACTTAAGTCGGGATTGTGCCTTTTGTATTTAATTCCGATGCAATTTCTGTGTTTCATCGTCAATAAGAAGGTCTAAGGGATACAGTAAACCTGGAGTGAAGCATCGGAATCTATAACTTGTGTCACAGGAATGGTCAGTAGGAAGAGTCAGTCTTCTTGTCCTTAAGTCGGCATTGTGCCTTTTGTATTTAATTCCGATGCAATTTCTGTGTTTCATCGTCAATAAGAAGGTCCAAGGGATACAGTAAACATGAAGTGAAACATCGGAATCTATAACTGGTGTTACAGGAATGGTTCAAAACAATGTCAGTAAGAGGTGTCGGTCTTCATGTACTTAAGTCGGGATTGTGCCTTTTGTATTTAATTTCGATGCAATTTCTGTGTTTCATCGTCAATAAGAAGGTCCAAGGGATACAGTAAACCTGAAGTGAAGCATCGGAATCTATAACTAGTGTCACAGGAATGGTTCAAAACTTAGACAGTAGGAAGAGTCAGTCTTCTTGTACTTAAGTCGGCATTGTGCCTTTTGTATTTAATTCCGATGCAATTTCTGTGTTTCATCGTCAATATGTAGGTAGAAGGGATACAGTAAACCCGGTGTGAAGAATCGGAATCTATAACTACCGTCACAGGAATGGTCAGTAGGAAGAGTCAGTCATCTTGTCCTTAAGTCGGCATTGTGCCTTTTGTATTTAATTCCGATGCAATTTCTGTGTTTCATCGTCAATAAGAAGGTCCAAGGGATACAGTAAACCTGAAGTGAAGCATCGGAATCTATAACTAGCGTCACAGGAATGGTCAGTAGGAAGAGTCAGTCTTCTTGTACTTAAGTCGGCATTGTGCCTTTTGTATTTAAATTCCATGCAATTTCTGCGTTTCATCGTCAATAAGAAGGTCCAAGGGATACAGTAAACCTGAAGTGAAGCATCGGAATCTATAACTAGTGTTACAGGAATGGTTCAAAACTTAGTCAGTAAGAAGTGTCAGTCTTCATGTACTTAAGTCGGCATTCTGCCTTTTGTATTTAATTCCGATGCTATTTCTATGTTTCATCGTCTATGAGAAGGTCCAAGGGATACAGTAAACCTGGAGTGAAGCATCTTAATCTATAAGTTGTGTCACAGGAATGGTCAGTAGGAAGAGTCAGTCTTCTTGTCCTTAAGTCGGTATTGTGCCTTTTGCATTTAATTCCGATGCAATTTCTGTGTTTCATCGTCAATAAGAAGGTCCAAGGGATACAGTAAACATGAAGTGAAACATCGGAATCTATAACTGGTGTTACAGGAATGGTTCAAAACAAAGTCAGTAAGAGATGTCGGTCTTCATGTACTTAAGTCGGGATTGTGCCTTTTGTATTTAATTCCGATGCAATTTCTGTGTTTCATCGTCAATAAGAAGGCCCAAGGGATACAGTAAACCTGAAGTGAAGCATCGGAATCTATAACTAGTGTCACAGGAATGGTTCAAAACTTAGACAGTAGGAAGAGTCAGTCTTCTTGTACTTAAGTCGGCATTGTGCCTTTTATATTTAATTCCGATGCAATTTCCGTGTTTCATCGTCAATAAGAAGGTAGAAGGGATACAGTAAACCTGGTGTGAAGAATCGGAATCTATAACTACCGTCACAGGAATGGTCAGTAGGAAGAGTCAGTCTTCTTGTCCTTAAGTCGGCATTGTGCCTTTTGTATTTAATTCCGATGCAATTTCTGTGTTTCATCGTCAATAAGTAGGTCCAAGGGATACAGTAAATCTGAAGTGAAGCATCGGAATCTATAACTAGTGTCACAGGAATGGTCAGTAGGAAGAGTCAGTCTTCTTGTCCTTAAGTCGGCATTGTGCCTTTTGTATTTAAATTCCATGCAATTTATGTGTTTCATCGTCAATAAGAAGGTCCATGGGATACAGTAAACCTGAAGTGAAGCATCGGAATCTATAACTAGTGTCACAGGAATGGTTCAAAACATAGTCAGTAAGAAGTGTCGTTCTTCATGTACTTAAGTCGGCATTGTGCCTTTTGTATATAATTCCGATGCAATTTCTGTCTTTCGTCGTGAATAAGAAGGTCCAAGGGATACAGTAAACCTGAAGTGAAGCATCGGAATCTATAACTAGTGTCACAGGAATGGTTCAAAATATAGTCAGTAAGAAGTGTCGGTCTTCATGTACTTATGTCGGCATTGTGCCTTTTGTATTTAATTCCGATGCAATTTCTGCGTTTCATCGTCAATAAGAAGGTCCAAGGGATACAGTAAACCTGAAGTGAAGCATCGGAAACTATAATTAGTGTCACAGGAGTGGTCAGTAGGAAGAGTCAGTCTTCTTGTACTTAAGTCGGCATTGTGCCTTTTGTAGTTAATTCCGATGCAATTTCTGTGTTTCATCGACAATAAGAAGGTCCAAGGGATACAGTAAACCTGAAGTGAAGCATCGGAATCTATAACTTGCGTCACAGGAATGGCCAGCAGGATGAGTCAGTCTTCTTGTCCTTATGTCGGCATTCTGCCATTTGTATTTAATTCCGATGCAATTTCTGTGTTTCATCGTCAATAAGAAGGTCCAACGGATACAGTAAACCTGAAGTGAAGCATCGGAATCTATAACTAGTGTCACAGGAATGGTTCAAAACTTGGACAGTAGGAAGAGTCAGTCTTCTTGTACTTAAGTCGGCATTGTGCCTTTTGTATTTAATTCCGATGCAATTTCTGTGTTTCATCGTCAATAAGAAGGTAGAAGGGATACAGTAAACCTGGTGTGAAGCATCGTAATCTATAACTAGTGTCACAGGAATGGTTCAAGACTTAGACATTAGGAAGAGTCAGTCTTCTTGTACTTAAGTCGGCATTGTGCTTTTGTATTTAATTCCGACGCAATTTCTGTGTTTCATCGTCAATAAGAAGGTCCAAGGGATACAGTAAACCTGGAGTGAAGCATCGGAATCTATAACTAGTATCACAGGAATGGTTCAAAACCTAGACAGTAGGAAGAGTCAGTCTTCTTGTACTTAAGTCGGCATTGTGACTTTTGTATTTAATTCCGATGCAATTTCTGTGTTTCATCGTCAATAAGAAGGTCCAAGGGATACAGTAAACCTGAAGTGAAGCATCGGAATCTATAACTAGTGTCACAGGAATGGTTCAAAACTTAGACAGTAGGAAGAGTCAGTCTTCTTGTACTTAAGTCGGCATTGTGCCTTTTGTATTTAATTCCGATGCAATTTCTGTGTTTCATCGTCAATATGTAGGTAGAAGGGATACAGTAAACCCGGTGTGAAGAATCGGAATCTATAACTACCGTCACAGGAATGGTCAGTAGGAAGAGTCAGTCATCTTGTCCTTAAGTCGGCATTGTGCCTTTTGTATTTAATTCCGATGCAATTTCTGTGTTTCATCGTCAATAAGAAGGTCCAAGGGATACAGTAAACCTGAAGTGAAGCATCGGAATCTATAACTAGCGTCACAGGAATGGTCAGTAGGAAGAGTCAGTCTTCTTGTACTTAAGTCGGCATTGTGCCTTTTGTATTTAAATTCCATGCAATTTCTGCGTTTCATCGTCAATAAGAAGGTCCAAGGGATACAGTAAACCTGAAGTGAAGCATCGGAATCTATAACTAGTGTTACAGGAATGGTTCAAAACTTAGTCAGTAAGAAGTGTCAGTCTTCATGTACTTAAGTCGGCATTCTGCCTTTTGTATTTAATTCCGATGCTATTTCTATGTTTCATCGTCTATGAGAAGGTCCAAGGGATACAGTAAACCTGGAGTGAAGCATCTTAATCTATAAGTTGTGTCACAGGAATGGTCAGTAGGAAGAGTCAGTCTTCTTGTCCTTAAGTCGGTATTGTGCCTTTTGCATTTAATTCCGATGCAATTTCTGTGTTTCATCGTCAATAAGAAGGTCCAAGGGATACAGTAAACATGAAGTGAAACATCGGAATCTATAACTGGTGTTACAGGAATGGTTCAAAACAAAGTCAGTAAGAGATGTCGGTCTTCATGTACTTAAGTCGGGATTGTGCCTTTTGTATTTAATTCCGATGCAATTTCTGTGTTTCATCGTCAATAAGAAGGCCCAAGGGATACAGTAAACCTGAAGTGAAGCATCGGAATCTATAACTAGTGTCACAGGAATGGTTCAAAACTTAGACAGTAGGAAGAGTCAGTCTTCTTGTACTTAAGTCGGCATTGTGCCTTTTATATTTAATTCCGATGCAATTTCCGTGTTTCATCGTCACTAAGAAGGTAGAAGGGATACAGTAAACCTGGTGTGAAGAATCGGAATCTATAACTACCGTCACAGGAATGGTCAGTAGGAAGAGTCAGTCTTCTTGTCCTTAAGTCGGCATTGTGCCTTTTGTATTTAATTCCGATGCAATTTCTGTGTTTCATCGTCAATAAGTAGGTCCAAGGGATACAGTAAATCTGAAGTGAAGCATCGGAATCTATAACTAGTGTCACAGGAATGGTCAGTAGGAAGAGTCAGTCTTCTTGTCCTTAAGTCGGCATTGTGCCTTTTGTATTTAAATTCCATGCAATTTATGTGTTTCATCGTCAATAAGAAGGTCCATGGGATACAGTAAACCTGAAGTGAAGCATCGGAATCTATAACTAGTGTCACAGGAATGGTTCAAAACATAGTCAGTAAGAAGTGTCGTTCTTCATGTACTTAAGTCGGCATTGTGCCTTTTGTATATAATTCCGATGCAATTTCTGTCTTTCGTCGTGAATAAGAAGGTCCAAGGGATACAGTAAACCTGAAGTGAAGCATCGGAATCTATAACTAGTGTCACAGGAATGGTTCAAAATATAGTCAGTAAGAAGTGTCGGTCTTCATGTACTTATGTCGGCATTGTGCCTTTTGTATTTAATTCCGATGCAATTTCTGCGTTTCATCGTCAATAAGAAGGTCCAAGGGATACAGTAAACCTGAAGTGAAGCATCGGAAACTATAATTAGTGTCACAGGAGTGGTCAGTAGGAAGAGTCAGTCTTCTTGTACTTAAGTCGGCATTGTGCCTTTTGTAGTTAATTCCGATGCAATTTCTGTGTTTCATCGACAATAAGAAGGTCCAAGGGATACAGTAAACCTGAAGTGAAGCATCGGAATCTATAACTTGCGTCACAGGAATGGCCAGCAGGATGAGTCAGTCTTCTTGTCCTTATGTCGGCATTCTGCCATTTGTATTTAATTCCGATGCAATTTCTGTGTTTCATCGTCAATAAGAAGGTCCAACGGATACAGTAAACCTGAAGTGAAGCATCGGAATCTATAACTAGTGTCACAGGAATGGTTCAAAACTTGGACAGTAGGAAGAGTCAGTCTTCTTGTACTTAAGTCGGCATTGTGCCTTTTGTATTTAATTCCGATGCAATTTCTGTGTTTCATCGTCAATAAGAAGGTAGAAGGGATACAGTAAACCTGGTGTGAAGCATCGTAATCTATAACTAGTGTCACAGGAATGGTTCAAGACTTAGACATTAGGAAGAGTCAGTCTTCTTGTACTTAAGTCGGCATTGTGCTTTTGTATTTAATTCCGACGCAATTTCTGTGTTTCATCGTCAATAAGAAGGTCCAAGGGATACAGTAAACCTGGAGTGAAGCATCGGAATCTATAACTAGTATCACAGGAATGGTTCAAAACCTAGACAGTAGGAAGAGTCAGTCTTCTTGTACTTAAGTCGGCATTGTGACTTTTGTATTTAATTTCGATGCAATTTCTCTGTTTCATCGTCAATAAGAAGGTCTAAGGGATACAGTAAACCTGAAGTGAAGCATCGGAATCAATAACTAGTGTCACAGGAATGGTTCATAACATAGTCAGTAAGAAGTGTCGGTCTTCATGTACTTAAGTCGGCATTGTGCCTTTTGTATTTAATTCCGATGCAATTTCTGTGTTTCATCGTCAATAAGAGAGTCCAAGGGAAACAGTAAACCTGAAGTGAAGCATCGGAATCTATAACTAGTGTTACATTAATGGTTCAAAACTTAGTCAGTAAGAAGTTTCGGTCTTCATGTACTTAACTCGGCGTCGTGCCTTTTGTGTTTAATTCCGGTGCAATTTCTGTGTTTCATCGTCAATAAGAAGGTCCAAGGGATACAGTAAACCTGACGTGAACCATCAGAATCTATAACTAGTGTCACATGAATGGTTCAAACCATAGTCAGTAAGAAGTGTCGGTCTTCATGTACTTAAGTCAGCATTGTGCCTTTTGTATTTAATTCCGATGCAATTCCTATGTTTCATCGTCTAGGAGAAGGTCCACGGGATACAGTAAACCTGAAGTGAAGCATCGGAATCCATAACTAGTGTCACAGGAATGGTCAGTAGGAAGAGTCAGTCTTCTTGTCCTTAAGCCGGCATTGTGCCTTTTGTATTTATTTCCGATGCAATTTTTGTGTTTCATCGTCAATAAGAAGGTCCAAGGGATACAGTAAACCTGAAGTGAAGCATCGGAATCTATAACTGGTGTTACAGGAATGGTTCAAAACAAAGTCAGTAAGAAATGTCGGTCTTCAAGTACTTCAGTAGGCATTGTGCCTTTTGTATTTAATTCCGATGCAATTTCTGTGTTTCATCGTCAATAAGAAGGTCCAAGGGATACAGTAAACCTGAAGAGAAGCATCAGAATCTATAACTAGTGTCACAGGAATGGTTCAATACATAGTAAGTAAGAACTGTCGATCTTCATGTACTTAAGTCGGCATTGTGCCTTTTGTATTTAATTCCGATGCAATTTCTGTGTTTCATCGTCAATAAGAAGGTCCAAGGGATACAGTAAACCTGAAGTGAAGCATCGGAAACTATAACTAGTGTCACAGGAGTGGTCAGTAGGAAGAGTCAGTCTTCTTGTACTTTGGTCGGCATTGTGCCTTTTGTATTTAATTCCGATGCAATTTCTGTGTTTCATCGTCAATAAGAAGGTCCAAGGGATACAGTAAACCTGAAGTGAAGCATCGGAATCTATAACTAGCGTCACAGGAATGGCCAGCAGGATGAGTCAGTCTTCTTGTCCTTATGTCGGCATTCTGCCATTTGTATTTAATTCCGATGCAATTTCTGTGTTTCATCGTCAATAAGAAGGTCCAAGGGATACAGTAAACCTGAAGTGAAGCATCGGAATCTATAACAAGTGTCACTGGAATGGTTCAAAACATAGTCAGTAAGAAGTGTCGGTCTTCATGTACTTAAGTCGGCATTGTGCCTTTTGTATATAATTCCGATGCAATTTCTGTGTTTCATCGTGATTAAGAAGGCCCAAGGGATACAGTAAGCCTGAAGTGAAGCATCGGAATCTATAACTAGTGTCACAGGAATGGTTCAAAACATAGTCAGTAAGAACTGTCGGTCTTCATGTACTTAAGTCGGCATTGTGCCTTTTGTATATAATTCCGATGCAATTTCTATGTTTCATCGTCAATAAGAAGGTCCAAGGGATACAGTAAACCTGAAGTGAAGCATCGGAATCTATAACTAGTGTCACAGGAATGGTTCAAAACATAGTCAGTAAGAAGTGTCGGTCTTCATGTACTTAAGTCGGCATTGTGCCTTTTGTATTTAATTCCGATGCAATTTCTGTGTTTCATCGTCAATAAGAAGGTCCAAGGGATACAGTAAACCTGAAGTGAAGCATCGGAATCTATAACTAGTGTCACAGGAATGGTTAGTAGGAAGAGTCAGTCTTCTTGTCCTTAAGTCGGCATTGTGCCTTTTGTATTTAATTCCGATGCAATTTCAGTGTTTCATCGTCAATAAGAAGGTCCAAAGGATACAGTAAACCTGAAGTGAAGCATCGGAATCTATAAGTAGTGTCACAGGAATGGTTCAAAACGTAGTCAGTAAGAAGTGTCGGTCTTCAAGTACTTTAGTCGGCTTTGTGCCTTTTGTATTTAATTCCGATGCAATTTCTGTGTTTCATCGTCAATAAGAAGGTCCAAGGGATACAGTAAACCTGGAGTGAAGC
Source organism: Schistocerca americana (assembly GCF_021461395.2). Classification (NCBI taxonomy): domain Eukaryota; kingdom Metazoa; phylum Arthropoda; class Insecta; order Orthoptera; family Acrididae; genus Schistocerca; species Schistocerca americana. Next base: position 25,109,083 of record NC_060121.1, on the reverse strand, counting down.
ATCGGAATCTATAACTTGTGTCACAGGACTGGTCAGTAGGAAGAGTCAGTCTTCTTGTCCGTAAGTCGGCATTGTGCCTTTTGTATTTAATTCCGATGCAATTTCTGTGTTTCATCGTCAATAAGAAGGTCCAAGGGATACAGTAAACCTGAAGTGAAGCATCGGAATCTATAACTAGTGTCACAGGAGTGGTCAGTAGGAAGACTCAGTCTTCTTGTCCTTAAGTCGGCATTGTGCCTTTTGTATTTAATTCCGATGCAATTTCTGTGTTTCATCGTCAATAAGAAGGTCCAAGGGATGCAGTAAACCTGAAGTGAAAGATCGGAATCTATAACTAGTGTTGCAGGAATGATTCAAAGCATAGTCAGTAAGAAGTGTCGGTCTTCATGTACTAAAGTCGGCATTGTGCCTTTTGTATTTAATTCCGATGCATTTTCTGTGTTTCATCGTCAATAAGAAGGTCCAAGGGATTTAGTAAAACTGGAGTGAACCATCGGAATCTATAACTAGTGTCACAGGAATGGTTCAAAACATAGTCAGTAAGAAGTGTCGGGCTTCATGTAGTTAAGTCGGCATTGTGCCTTTTTTATTTAATTCCGATGCAATTTCTGTGTTTCGTCGTCAATAAGAAGGTCCAAGGGATACAGTAAACCTGAATTGATGCATCGGAAACTATAACTACTGTCACAGGAATGGTCAGTAGGAAGAGTCAGTCTTCTTGTCCTTAAGGCGGCATTGTGCCTTTTGTATTTAATTCCGATGCAATTTCTGTGTTTCATCGTCAATAAGTAGGTCAAAGGGATATAGTAAACCTGAAGTAAAGCATCGGAATCGATAACTAGTGTTACAGGTATGGTTCAAAACATAGTCAGTAAGAAGTGTCGGTCTTCATGTACTTAAGTCGGCGTTGTGACTTTTGTATATAATTCCGATGCAATTTCTGTGTTTCATCGTCATTAAGAAGGTCCAAGGGATACAGTAAACCTGGAGTGAAGCATCGGAATCTGTTACTTGTGTCACAGGAATGGTCAGTAGGAAGAGTCAGTCTTCTTGTCCTTAAGTCGGCATTGTGCCTTTTGTATTTAATTCCGATGCAATTTCTGTGTCTCATCGTCAATAAGAAGGTCCAAGGGATACAGTAAACCTGTAGTGAAGCATCGGAATCTATAACTAGTGTAACAGGAAAGGTCAGTATGATGAGTCCGTCTTCTTGTCCTTAAGTCGGCATTGTGCCTTTTGTATTTAATTTCGATGCAATTTCTGTGTTTCATCGTCAATAAGAAGGTCCAAGGGATACAGTAAACCTGAAGTGAAGGATCGAAATCTATAACTAGTTTTGCAGGAATGGATCAAAGCTTAGTCAGTTATAAGTGTCGGTCTTCATGTACTTAAGTCGGCATTGTGCCTTATGTCTTTAATTCCGATACAATTTCTGTGTTTTATCGTCAATAAGAAGGTTCAAGGGATACAGTAATCCTGGAGTGAAGCATCAGAATCTATAACTAGTGTCACAGGAATGGTTAAAAACATAGTCAGTAAGAAGTGTCGGGCTTCATGTACTTAAGTCGGCATTGTGACTTTTGTATTTAATTCCGATGCAATTTCTGTGTTTCATCGTCAATAAGAAGGTCCAAGGGATACAGTAAACCTGAAGTGAAGCATCGGAATCTATAACTAGTGTCACAGGAATGGTCAGTAGGAAGACTCAGTCTTCTTGTCCTTAAGTCGGCATTGTGCCTTTTGTAATTAATTCCGATGCAATTTCTGTGTTTCATCGTCAATAAGAAGGGCCAAGGGATACGGTAAACCAGAAGTGAAGCATCGGAATCTATAACTAGTGTCACAGGAATGGTCAGTAGGAAGAGTCAGTCTTCTTGTCCTTAAGTTGGCATTGTGCGTTTTGTATTTAATTCCCATGCAATTTCTGTGATTCATCGTCAATAAGAAGGTCCAAGGGATACAGTAAACATGTAGTGAAACATCGGAATCTATAACTGGTGTTACAGGAATGGTTCAAAACAAAGTCGGTAAGAGGTGTCGGTCTTCATGTACTTAAGTAGGGATTGTGCCTTTTGTATTTAATTCCGATGCAATTTCTGTGTTTCATCGTCAATAAGAAGGTCTAAGGGATACAGTAAACCTGGAGTGAAGAATCGGAATCTATAACTTGTGTCACAGGAATGGTCAGTAGGAAGAGTCAGTCTTCTTGTCCTTAAGTCGGCATTGTGCCTTTTGTATTTAATTCCGATGCAATTTCTGTGTTTCATCGTCAATAAGAAGGTCCAAGGGATACAGTAAACCTGAAGTGAAGCATCGGAATCTATAACTAGCGTCACAGGAATGGTCAGTAGGAAGAGTCAGTCTTCTTGTCCTTAAGTCGGCATTGTGCCTTTTGTATTTAAATTCCATGCAATTTCTGCGTTTCATCGTCAATAAGAAGGTCCAAGGGATACAGTAAACCTGAAGTGAAGCATCGGAATCTACAACTAGTGTTACAGGAATGGTTCAAAACTTAGTCAGTAAGAAGTGTCAGTCTTCATGTACTTAAGTCGGCATTCTGCCTTTTGTATTTAATTCCGATGCTATTTCTATGTTTCATCGTCTATGAGAAGGTCCAAGGGATACAGTAAACCTGGAGTGAAGCATCGGAATCTATAACTTGTGTCACAGGAATAGTCTGTAGGAAGAGTCAGTCTTCTTGTCCTTAAGTCGGTATTGTGCCTTTTGTATTTAATTCCGATGCAATTTCTGTGTTTCATCGTCAATAAGAAGGTCCAAGGGATACAGTAAACCTGGAGTGAAGCATCGGAATCTATAACTTGTGTCACAGGAATAGTCAGTAGGAAGAGTCAGTCTTCTTGTCCTTAAGTCGGCATTGTGCCTTTTGTATTTAATTCCGATGCAATTTCTGTGTTTCATCGTCAATAAGAAGGTCCAAGGGATACAGTAAACATGAAGTGAAACATCGGAATCTATAACTGGTGTTACAGGAATGGTTCAAAACAAAGTCAGTAAGAGATGTCGGTCTTCATGTACTTAAGTCGGGATTGTGCCTTTTGTATTTAATTCCGATGCAATTTCTGTGTTTCATCGTCAATAAGAAGGCCCAAGGGATACAGTAAACCTGAAGTGAAGCATCGGAATCTATAACTAGTGTCACAGGAATGGTTCAAAACTTAGACAGTAGGAAGAGTCAGTCTTCTTGTACTTAAGTCGGCATTGTGCCTTTTGTATTTAATTCCGATGCAATTTCCGTGTTTCATCGTCAATAAGAAGGTAGAAGGGATACAGTAAACCTGGTGTGAAGAATCGGAATCTATAACTACCGTCACAGGAATGGTCAGTAGGAAGAGTCAGTCTTCTTGTCCTTAAGTCGGCATTGTGCCTTTTGTATTTAATTCCGATGCAATTTCTGTGTTTCATCGTCAATAAGTAGGTCCAAGGGATACAGTAAATCTGAAGTGAAGCATCGGAATCTATAACTAGTGTCACAGGAATGGTCAGTAGGAAGAGTCAGTCTTCTTGTCCTTAAGTCGGCATTGTGCCTTTTGTATTTAAATTCCATGCAATTTATGTGTTTCATCGTCAATAAGAAGGTCCATGGGATACAGTAAACCTGAAGTGAAGCATCGGAATCTATAACTAGTGTCACAGGAATGGTTCAAACATAGTCAGTAAGAAGTGTCGTTCTTCATGTACTTAAGTCGGCATTGTGCCTTTTGTATATAATTCCGATGCAATTTCTGTCTTTCGTCGTGAATAAGAAGGTCCAAGGGATACAGTAAACCTGAAGTGAAGCATCGGAATCTATAACTAGTGTCACAGGAATGGTTCAAAATATAGTCAGTAAGAAGTGTCGGTCTTCATGTACTTATGTCGGCATTGTGCCTTTTGTATTTAATTCCGATGCAATTTCTGCGTTTCATCGTCAATAAGAAGGTCCAAGGGATACAGTAAACCTGAAGTGAAGCATCGGAATCTATAACTAGTGTCACAGGAATGGTCAAAACATAGTCGGTAAGAAGTGTCGGTCTTCATGTACTTAAGTCGGCATTGTGCTTTTTGTATTTAATTCCGATGCAATTTCTGTGTTTCATCGTCAATAAGAAGGTCCAAGGGATACAGTAAACATGAAGTGAAACATCGGAATCTACAACTGGTGTTACAGGAATGGTTCAAAACAAAGTCAGTAAGAGGTGTCGGTCTTCATGTACTTAAGTCGGGATTGTGCCTTTTGTATTTAATTCCGATGCAATTTCTGTGTTTCATCGTCAATAAGAAGGTCCAAGGGATACAGTAAACCTGAAGTGAAGCATCGGAATCTATAACTAGTGTCACAGGAATGGTTCAAAACTTAGACAGTAGGAAGAGTCAGTCTTCTTGTACTTAAGTCGGCATTGTGCCTTTTGTATTTAATTCCGATGCAATTTCTGTGTTTCATCGTCAATAAGAAGGTAGAAGGGATACAGTAAACCTGGTGTGAAGAATCGGAATCTATAACTACCGTCACAGGAATGGTCAGTAGGAAGAGTCAGTCTTCTTGTCCTTAAGTCGGCATTGTGCCTTTTGTATTTAATTCCGATGCAATTTCTGTGTTTCATCGTGAATAGGAAGGTCCAAGGGATACAGTAAACCTGAAGTGAAGCATCGGAATCTATAAGTAGTGTCACAGGAATGGTCAGTAGGAAGAGTCAGTCTTCTTGTCCTTAAGTCGGCATTGTGTCTTTTGTATTTAAATTCCATGCTATTTCTGTGATTCATCGTCAATAAGAAGGTCCAAGGGATACAGTAAAGCTGAAGTGAAGCATCGGAATCTATAACTAGTGTTACAGGAATGGTTCAAAACTTAGTCAGTAATTAGTGTCAGTCTTCATGTACTTAAGTCGGCATTCTGCCATTTGTATTTAATTCCGATGCAATTTCTGTGTTTCATCGTCAATAAGAAGGTCCAAGGGATACAGTAAACCTGAAGTGAAGCATCGGAATCTATAACTAGTGTCACAGGAATGGTTCAAAACTTAGACAGTAGGAAGAGTCAGTCTTCTTCTACTTATGTCGGCATTGTGCCTTTTGTATTTAATTCCGATGCAATTTCTGTGTTTCATCGTCAATAAGAAGGTAGAAGGGATACAGTGAACCTGGTGTGAAGCATCGTAATCTATAACTAGTGTCACAGGAATGGTTCAAAACTTAGACAATAGGAAGAGTCAGTCTTCTTGTACTTAAGTCGGCATTGTGCTTTTGTATTTAATTCCGACGCAATTTCTGTGTTTCATCGTCAATAAGAAGGTCCAAGGGATACAGTAAACCTGGAGTGAAGCATCGGAATCTATAACTAGTGTCACAGGAATGGTTCATAACATAGTCAGTAAGAAGTGTCGGTCTTCATGTACTTAAGTCGGCATTGTGCCTTTTGTATTTAATTCCGATGCAATTTCTGTGTGCATCGTCAATAAGAAGGTCCAAGGGATACAGTAAACATGAAGTGAAGAATCGGAATCTATAACTAATGTCACAGGAATGGTCAGTCGGAAGAGTCAGTCTTCTTGTCCTTAAGTCGGCATTGTGCCTTTTGTATTTAAATTCCATGCAACTTCAGTGTTTCATCGTCAATAAGAGAGTCCAAGGGATACAGTAAACCTGAAGTGAAGCATCGGAATCTATAACTAGTGTTACATTAATGGTTCAAAACTTAGTCAGTAAGAAGTGTCGGTCTTCATGTACTTAAGTCGGCGTCGTGCCTTTTGTGTTTAATTCCGGTGCAATTTCTGTGTTTCATCGTCAATAAGAAGGTCCAAGGGATACAGTAAACCTGAAGTGAACCATCAGAATCTATAACTAGTGTCACAGGAATGGTTCAAACCATAGTCAGTAAGAAGTGTCGGTCTTCATGTACTTAAGTGAGCATTGTGCCTTTTGTATTTAATTCCGATGCAATTCCTATGTTTCATCGTCTAGGAGAAGGTCCAAGGGATACAGTAAACCTGAAGTGAAGCATCGGAATCCATAACTAGTGTCACAGGAATGGTCAGTAGGAATAGTCAGTCTTCTAGTCCTTAAGCCGGCATTGTGCCTTTTGTATTTATTTCCGATGCAATTTTTGTGTTTCATCGTCAATAAGAAGGTCCAAGGGATACAGTAAACCTGAAGTGAAGCATCGGAATCTATAACTGGTGTTACAGGAATGGTTCAAAACAAAGTCAGTAAGAAATGTCGGTCTTCATGTACTTCAGTAGGCATTGTGCCTTTTGTATTTAATTCCGATGCAATTTCTGTGTTTCATCGTCAATAAGAAGGTCCAAGGGATACAGTAAACCTGAAGAGAAGCATCGGAATCTATAACTAGTGTCACAGGAATGGTTCAATACATAGTAAGTAAGAACTGTCGGTCTTCATGTACTTAAGTCGGCATTGTGCCTTTTGTATTTAATTCCGATGCAATTTCTGTGTTTCATCGTCAATAAGAAGGTCCAAGGGATACAGTAAACCTGAAGTGAAGCATCGGAAACTATAACTAGTGTCACAGGAGTGGTCAGTAGGTAGAGTCAGTCTTCTTGTACTTAGGTCGGCATTGTGCCTTTTGTATTTAATTCCGATGCAATTTCTGTGTTTCATCGTCAATAAGAAGGTCCAAGGGATACCGTAAACCTGAAGTGAAGCATCGGAATCTATAACTAGCGTCACAGGAATGGCCAGCAGGATGAGTCAGTCTTCTTGTCCTTATGTCGGCATTCTGCCATTTGTATTTAATTCCGATGCAATTTCTGTGTTTCATCGTCAATAAGAAGGTCCAAGGGATACAGTAAACCTGAAGTGAAGCATCGTAATCTATAACAAGTGTCACTGGAATGGTTCAAAACATAGTCAGTAAGAAGTGTCGGTCTTCTTGTACTTAAGTCGGCATTGTGCCTTTTGTATATAATTCCGATGCAATTTCTGTGTTTCATCGTGATTAAGAAGGTCCAAGGGATACAGTAAGCCTGAAGTGAAGCATCGGAATCTATAACTAGTGTCACAGGAATGGTTCAAATCATATTCAGTAAGAACTGTCGGTCTTCATGTACTTAAGTCGGCATTGTGCCTTTTGTATATAATTCCGATGCAATTTCTATGTTTCATCGTCAATAAGAAGGTCCAAGGGATACAGTTAACCTGAAGTGAAGCATCGGAAACTATAACTAGTGTCACAGGAATGGTTCAAAATATAGTCAGTAAGAGGTGTCGGTCTTCATGTACTTAAGACGGCATTGTGCCTTTTGTATTTAATTCCGATGCAATTTCTGTGTTTCATCGTCAATAGGAAGGTCCAAGGGATACAGTAAACCTGAAGTGAAGCATCGGAATCTATAACTAGTGTCACAGGAATGGTCAGTAGGAAGAGTCAGTCTTCTTGTCCTTAAGTCGGCGTTGTGCCTTTTGTATTTAAATTCCATGCAATTTCTGTGTTTCATCGTCAATAAGAAGGTCCAAGGGATACAGTAAAGCTGAAGTGAAGCATCGGAATCTATAACTAGTGTTACAGGAATGGTTCAAAACTTAGTCAGTAATTAGTGTCAGTCTTCATGTACTTAAGTCGGCATTGTGCCTTTTGTATTTAATTCCGATGCAATTTCTATGTTTCATCGTCTATGAGAAGGTCCAAGGGATACAGTAAACCTGAAGTGAAGCATCGGAATACATAACTAGTGTCACAGGAATGGTCAGTAGGAAGAGTCAGTCTTCTTGTCCTTATGTCGGCATTCTGCCATTTGTATTTAATTCCGATGCAATTTCTGTGTTTCATCGTCAATAAGAAGGTCCAAGGGATACAGTAAACCTGAAGTGAAGCATCGGAATCTATAACTAGTGTCACAGGAATGGTTCAAAACTTAGACAGTAGGAAGAGTCAGTCTTCTTCTACTTAAGTCGGCATTGTGCCTTTTGTATTTAATTCCGATGCAATTTCTGTGTTTCATCGTCAATAAGAAGGTAGAAGGGATACAGTAAACCTGGCGTGAAGCATCGTAATCTATAACTAGTGTCACAGGAATGGTTCAAAACTTAGACATTAGGAAGAGTCAGTCTTCTTGTACTTAAGTCGGCATTGTGCTTTTGTATTTAATTCCGACGCAATTTCTGTGTTTCATCGTCAATAAGAAGGTCCAAGGGATACAGTAAACCTGGAGTGAAGCATCGGAATCTATAACTAGTGTCACAGGAATGGTTCAAAACCTAGACAGTAGGAAGAGTCAGTCTTCTTGTACTTAAGTCGGCATTGTGACTTTTGTATTTAATTCCGATGCAATTTCTCTGTTTCATCGTCAATAAGAAGGTCCAAGGGATACAGTAAACCTGAAGTGAAGCATCGGAATCTATAACTAGTGTCACAGGAATGGTTCATAACATAGTCAGTAAGAAGTGTCGGTCTTCATGTACTTAAGTCGGCATTGTGCCTTTTGTATTTAATTCCGATGCAATTTCTGTGTGCATCGTCAATAAGAAGGTCCAAGGGATACAGTAAACATGAAGTGAAGAATCGGAATCTATAACTAATGTCACATGAATGGTCAGTAGGAAGAGTCAGTCTTCTTGTCCTTAAGTCGGCATTGTGCCTTTTGTATTTAAATTCCATGCAACTTCAGTGTTTCATCGTCAATAAGAGAGTCCAAGGGATACAGTAAACCTGAAGTGAAGCATCGGAATCTATAACTAGTGTTACATTAATGGTTCAAAACTTAGTCAGTAAGAAGTGTCGGTCTTCATGTACTTAAGTCGGCGTCGTGCCTTTTGTGTTTAATTCCGGTGCAATTTCTGTGTTTCATCGTCAATAAGAAGGTCCAAGGGATACAGTAAACCTGAAGTGAACCATCAGAATCTATAACTAGTGTCACAGGAATGGTTCAAACCATAGTCAGTAAGAAGTGTCGGTCTTCATGGACTTAAGTGAGCATTGTGCCTTTTGTATTTAATTCCGATGCAATTCCTATGTTTCATCGTCTAGGAGAAGGTCCAAGGGATACAGTAAACCTGAAGTGAAGCATCGGAATCCATAACTAGTGTCACAGGAATGGTCAGTAGGAATAGTCAGTCTTCTAGTCCTTAAGCCGGCATTGTGCCTTTTGTATTTATTTCCGATGCAATTTTTGTGTTTCATCGTCAATAAGAAGGTCCAAGGGATACAGTAAACCTGAAGAGAAGCATCGGAATCTATAACTAGTGTCACAGGAATGGTTCAATACATAGTAAGTAAGAACTGTCGGTCTTCATGTACTTAAGTCGGCATTGTGCCTTTTGTATTTAATTCCGATGCAATTTCTGTGTTTCATCGTCAATAAGAAGGTCCAAGGGATACAGTAAACCTGAAGTGAAGCATCGGAAACTATAACTAGTGTCACAGGAGTGGTCAGTAGGTAGAGTCAGTCTTCTTGTACTTAGGTCGGCATTGTGCCTTTTGTATTTAATTCCGATGCAATTTCTGTTTTTCATCGTCAATAAGAAGGTCCAAGGGATACCGAAAACCTGAAGTGAAGCATCGGAATCTATAACTAGCGTCACAGGAATGGCCAGCAGGATGAGTCAGTCTTCTTGTCCTTATGTCGGCATTCTGCCATTTGTATTTAATTCCGATGCAATTTCTGTGTTTCATCGTCAATAAGAAGGTCCAAGGGATACAGTAAACCTGAAGTGAAGCATCGTAATCTATAACAAGTGTCACTGGAATGGTTCAAAACATAGTCAGTAAGAAGTGTCGGTCTTCTTGTACTTAAGTCGGCATTGTGCCTTTTGTATATAATTCCGATGCAATTTCTGTGTTTCATCGTGATTAAGAAGGTCCAAGGGATACAGTAAGCCTGAAGTGAAGCATCGGAATCTATAACTAGTGTCACAGGAATGGTTCAAATCATATTCAGTAAGAACTGTCGGTCTTCATGTACTTAAGTCGGCATTGTGCCTTTTGTATATAATTCCGATGCAATTTCGATGTTTCATCGTCAATAAGAAGGTCCAAGGGATACAGTTAACCTGAAGTGAAGCATCGGAAACTATAACTAGTGTCACAGGAATGGTTCAAAATATAGTCAGTAAGAGGTGTCGGTCTTCATGTACTTAAGACGGCATTGTGCCTTTTGTATTTAATTCCGATGCAATTTCTGTGTTTCATCGTCAATAGGAAGGTCCAAGGGATACAGTAAACCTGAAGTGAAGCATCGGAATCTATAACTAGTGTCACAGGAATGGTCAGTAGGAAGAGTCAGTCTTCTTGTCCTTAAGTCGGCGTTGTGCCTTTTGTATTTAAATTCCATGCAATTTCTGTGTTTCATCGTCAATAAGAAGGTCCAAGGGATACAGTAAAGCTGAAGTGAAGCATCGGAATCTATAACTAGTGTTACAGGAATGGTTCAAAACTTAGTCAGTAATTAGTGTCAGTCTTCATGTACTTAAGTCGGCATTGTGCCTTTTGTATTTAATTCCGATGCAATTTCTATGTTTCATCGTCTATGAGAAGGTCCAAGGGATACAGTAAACCTGAAGTGAAGCATCGGAATACATAACTAGTGTCACAGGAATGGTCAGTAGGAAGAGTCAGTCTTCTTGTCCTTATGTCGGCATTCTGCCATTTGTATTTAATTCCGATGCAATTTCTGTGTTTCATCGTCAATAAGAAGGTCCAAGGGATACAGTAAACCTGAAGTGAAGCATCGGAATCTATAACTAGTGTCACAGGAATGGTTCAAAACTTAGACAGTAGGAAGAGTCAGTCTTCTTCTACTTAAGTCGGCATTGTGCCTTTTGTATTTAATTCCGATGCAATTTCTGTGTTTCATCGTCAATAAGAAGGTAGAAGGGATACAGTAAACCTGGTGTGAAGCATCGTAATCTATAACTAGTGTCACAGGAATGGTTCAAAACTTAGACATTAGGAAGAGTCAGTCTTCTTGTACTTAAGTCGGCATTGTGCTTTTGTATTTAATTCCGACGCAATTTCTGTGTTTCATCGTCAATAAGAAGGTCCAAGGGATACAGTAAACCTGGAGTGAAGCATCGGAATCTATAACTAGTGTCACAGGAATGGTTCAAAACCTAGACAGTAGGAAGAGTCAGTCTTCTTGTACTTAAGTCGGCATTGTGACTTTTGTATTTAATTCCGATGCAATTTCTCTGTTTCATCGTCAATAAGAAGGTCCAAGGGATACAGTAAACCTGAAGTGAAGCATCGGAATCTATAACTAGTGTCACAGGAATGGTTCATAACATAGTCAGTAAGAAGTGTCGGTCTTCATGTACTTAAGTCGGCATTGTGCCTTTTGTATTTAATTCCGATGCAATTTCTGTGTGCATCGTCAATAACAAGGTCCAAGGGATACAGTAAACATGAAGTGAAGAATCGGAATCTATAACTAATGTCACAGGAATGGTCAGTAGGAAGAGTCAGTCTTCTTGTCCTTAAGTCGGCATTGTGCCTTTTGTATTTAAATTCCATGCAATTTCTGTGTTTCATCGTCAATAAGAGAGTCCAAGGGATACAGTAAACCTGAAGTGAAGCATCGGAATCTATAACTAGTGTTACATTAATGGTTCAAAACTTAGTCAGTAAGAAGTGTCGGTCTTCATTTACTTAAGTCGGCGTCGTGCCTTTTGTGTTTAATTCCGGTGCAATTTCTGTGTTTCATCGTCAATAAGAAGGTCCAAGGGATACAGTAAACCTGAAGTGAACCATCAGAATCTATAACTAGTGTCACAGGAATGGTTCAAACCATAGTCAGTAAGAAGTGTCGGTCTTCATGTACTTAAGTGAGCATTGTGCCTTTTGTATTTAATTCCGATGCAATTCCTATGTTTCATCGTCTAGGAGAAGGTCCAAGGGATACAGTAAACCTGGAGTGAAGCATCGGAATCTATAACTTGTGTCACAGGAATGGTCAGTAGGAAGAGTCAGTCTTCTTGTCCTTAAGTCGGTATTGTGCCTTTTGTATTTAATTCCGATGCAATTTCTGTGTTTCATCGTCAATAAGAAGGTCCATGGGATACAGTAAACATGAAATGAAACATCGGAATCTATAACTGGTGTTACAGGAATGGTTCAAAACAAAGTCAGTAAGAGGTGTCGGTCTTCATGTACTTAAGTCGGGATTGTGCCTTTTGTATTTAATTCCGATGCAATTTCTGTGTTTCATCGTCAATAAGAAGGCCCAAGGGATACAGTAAACCTGAAGTGAAGCATCGGAATCTATAACTAGTGTCACAGGAATGGTTCAAAACTTAGACAGTAGGAAGAGTCAGTCTTCTTGTACTTAAGTCGGCATTGTGCCTTTTGTATTTAATTCCGATGCAATTTCTGTGTTTCATCGTCAATAAGAAGGTAGAAGGGATACAGTAAACCTGGTGTGAAGAATCGGAATCAATAACTACCGTCACAGGAATGGTCAGTAGGAAGAGTCAGTCTTCTTGTCCTTAAGTCGGCATTGTGCCTTTTGTATTTAATTCCGATGCAATTTCTGTGTTTCATCGTCAATAAGTAGGTCCAAGGGACACAGTAAATCTGAAGTGAAGCATCGGAATCTATAACTAGTGTCACAGGAATGGTCAGTAGGAAGAGTCAGTCTTCTTGTCTTTAAGTCGGCATTGTGCCTTTTGTATTTAAATTCCATGCAATTTATGTGTTTCATCGTCAATAAGAAGGTCCATGGGATACAGTAAACCTGAAGTGAAGCATCGGAATCTATAACTAGTGTCACAGGAATGGTTCAAAACATAGTCAGTAAGAAGTGTCGTTCTTCATGTACTTAAGTCGGCATTGTGCCTTTTGTATATAATTCCGATGCAATTTCTGTCTTTCGTCGTGAATAAGAAGGTCCAAGGGATACAGTAAACCTGAAGTGAAGCATCGGAATCTATAACTAGTGTCACAGGAATGGTTCAAAATATAGTCAGTAAGAAGTGTCGGTCTTCATGTACTTATGTCGGCATTGTGCCTTTTGTATTTAATTCCGATGCAATTTCTGCGTTTCATCGTCAATAAGAAGGTCCAAGGGATACAGTAAACCTGAAGTGAAGCATCGGAATCTATAACTAGTGTCACAGGAATGGTCAAAACATAGTCGGTAAGAAGTGTCGGTCTTCATGTACTTAAGTCGGCATTGTGCTTTTTGTATTTAATTCCGATGCAATTTCTGTGTTTCATCGTCAATAAGAAGGTCCAAGGGATACAGTAAACATGAAGTGAAACATCGGAATCTATAACTGGTGTTACAGGAATGGTTCAAAACAAAGTCAGTAAGAGGTGTCGGTCTTCATGTACTTAAGTCGGGATTGTGCCTTTTGTATTTAATTCCGATGCAATTTCTGTGTTTCATCGTCAATAAGAAGGTCCAAGGGATACAGTAAACCTGAAGTGAAGCATCGGAATCTATAACTAGTGTCACAGGAATGGTTCAAAACTTAGACAGTAGGAAGAGTCAGTCTTCTTGTACTTAAGTCGGCATTGTGCCTTTTGTATTTAATTCCGATGCAATTTCTGTGTTTCATCGTCAATAAGAAGGTAGAAGGGATACAGTAAACCTGGTGTGAAGAATCGGAATCTATAACTACCGTCACAGGAATGGTCAGTAGGAAGAGTCAGTCTTCTTGTCCTTAAGTCGGCATTGTGCCTTTTGTATTTAATTCCGATGCAATTTCTGTGTTTCATCGTCAATAGGAAGGTCCAAGGGATACAGTAAACCTGAAGTGAAGCATCGGAATCTATAACTAGTGTCACAGGAATGGTCAGTAGGAAGAGTCAGTCTTCTTGTCCTTAAGTCGGCATTGTGCCTTTTGTATTTAAATTCCATGCAATTTATGTGTTTCATCGTCAATAAGAAGGTCCATGGGATACAGTAAACCTGAAGTGAAGCATCGGAATCTATAACTAGTGTCACAGGAATGGTTCAAAACATAGTCAGTAAGAAGTGTCGTTCTTCATGTACTTAAGTCGGCATTGTGCCTTTTGTATATAATTCCGATGCAATTTCTGTCTTTCGTCGTGAATCAGAAGGTCCAAGGGATACAGTAAACCAGAAGTGAAGCATCGGAATCTATAACTAGTGTCACAGGAATGGTTCAAAATATAGTCAGTAAGAAGTGTCGGTCTTCATGTACTTATGTCGGCATTGTGCCTTTTGTATTTAATTCCGATGCAATTTCTGCGTTTCATCGTCAATAAGAAGGTCCAAGGGATACAGTAAACCTGAAGTGAAGCATCGGAATCTATAACTGGTGTCACAGGAATGGTCAAAACATAGTCGGTAAGAAGTGTCGGTCTTCATGTACTTAAGTCGGCATTGTGCTTTTTGTATTTAATTCCGATGCAATTTCTGTGTTTCATCGTCAATAAGAAGGTCCAAGGGATACAGTAAACATGAAGTGAAACATCGGAATCTATAACTGGTGTTACAGGAATGGTTCAAAACAAAGTCAGTAAGAGGTGTCGGTCTTCATGTACTTAAGTCGGGATTGTGAGTTTTGTATTTAATTCCGATGCAATTTCTGTGTTTCATCGTCAATAAGAAGGTCCAAGGGATACAGTAAACCTGAAGTGAAGCATCGGAATCTATAACTAGTGTCACAGGAATGGTTCAAAACTTAGACAGTAGGAAGAGTCAGTCTTCTTGTATTTATGTCGGCATTGTGCCTTTTGTATTTAATTCCGATGCAATTTCTGTGTTTCATCGTCAATAAGAAGGTAGAAGGGATACAGTAAACCTGGTGTGAAGAATCGGAATCTATAACTACCGTCACAGGAATGGTCAGTAGGAAGAGTCAGTCTTCTTGTCCTTAAGTCGGCATTGTGCCCTTTGTATTTAATTCCGATGCAATTTCTATGTTTCATCGTCTATGAGAAGGTCCAAGGGATACAGTAAACCTGAAGTGAAGCATCGGAATACATAACTAGTGTCACAGGAATGGTCAGTAGGAAGAGTCAGTCTTCGTGTCCTTATGTCGGCATTCTGCCATTTGTATTTAATTCCGATGCAATTTCTGTGTTTCATCGTCAATAAGAAGGTCCAAGGGATACAGTAAACCTGAAGTGAAGCATCGGAATCTATAACTAGTGTCACAGGAATGGTTCAAAACTTAGACAGTAGGAAGAGTCAGTCTTCTTCTACTTAAGTCGGCATTGTGCCTTTTGTATTTAATTCCGATGCAATTTCTGTGTTTCATCGTCAATAAGAAGGTAGAAGGGATACAGTAAACCTGGTGTGAAGCATCGTAATCTATAACTAGTGTCACAGGAATGGTTCAAAACTTAGTCAGTAATTAGTGTCAGTCTTCATGTACTTAAGTCGGCATTGTGCCTTTTGTATTTAATTCCGATGCAATTTCTATGTTTCATCGTCTATGAGAAGGTCCAAGGGATACAGTAAACCTGAAGTGAAGCATCGGAATACATAACTAGTGTCACAGGAATGGTCAGTAGGAAGAGTCAGTCTTCGTGTCCTTATGTCGGCATTCTGCCATTTGTATTTAATTCCGATGCAATTTCTGTGTTTCATCGTCAATAAGAAGGTCCAAGGGATACAGTAAACCTGAAGTGAAGCATCGGAATCTATAACTAGTGTCACAGGAATGGTTCAAAACTTAGACAGTAGGAAGAGTCAGTCTTCTTCTACTTAAGTCGGCATTGTGCCTTTTGTATTTAATTCCGATGCAATTTCTGTGTTTCATCGTCAATAAGAAGGTAGAAGGGATACAGTAAACCTGGTGTGAAGCATCGTAATCTATAACTAGTGTCACAGGAATGGTTCAAAACTTAGACATTAGGAAGAGTCGGTCTTCTTGTACTTAAGTCGGCATTGTGCTTTTGTATTTAATTCCGACGCAATTTCTGTGTTTCATCGTCAATAGGAAGGTCCAAGGGATACAGTAAACCTGGAGTGAAGCATCGGAATCTATAACTAGTGTCACAGGAGTGGTTCAAAACCTAGACAGTAGGAAGAGTCAGTCTTCTTTTACTTAAGTCGGCATTGTGACTTTTGTATTTAATTCCGATGCAATTTCTCTGTTTCATCGTCAATAAGAAGGTCCAAGGGATACAGTAAACCTGAAGTGAAGCATCGGAATCTATAACTAGTGTCACAGGAATGGTTCATAACATAGTCAGTAAGAAGTGTCGGTCTTCATGTACTTAAGTCGGCATTGTGCCTTTTGTATTTAATTCCGATGCAATTTCTGTGTGCATCGTCAATAAGAAGGTCCAAGGGATACAGTAAACATGAAGTGAAGAATCGGAATCTATAACTAATGTCACAGGAATGGTCAGTAGGAAGAGTCAGTCTTCTTGTCCTTAAGTCGGCATTGTGCCTTTTGTATTTAAATTCCATGCAATTTCAGTGTTTCATCGTCAATAAGAGAGTCCAAGGGATACAGTAAACCTGAAGTGAAGCATCGGAATCTATAACTAGTGTTACATTAATGGTTCAAAACTTAGTCAGTAAGAAGTGTCGGTCTTCATGTACTTAAGTCGGCGTCGTGCATTTTGTGTTTAATTCCGGTGCAATTTCTGTGTTTCATCGTCAATAAGAAGGTCCAAGGGATACAGTAAACCTGAAGTGAACCATCAGAATCTATAACTAGTGTCACAGGAATGGTTCAAACCATAGTCAGTAAGAAGTGTCGGTCTTCATGTACTTAAGTGAGCATTGTGCCTTTTGTATTTAATTCCGATGCAATTCCTATGTTTCATCGTCTAGGAGAAGGTCCAAGGGATACAGTAAACCTGAAGCGAAGCATCGGAATCCATAACTAGTGTCACAGGAATGGTCAGTAGGAATAGTCAGTCTTCTAGTCCTTAAGCCGGCATTGTGCCTTTTGTATTTATTTCCGATGCAATTTTTGTGTTTCATCGTCAATAAGAAGGTCCAAGGGATACAGTAAACCTGAAGTGAAGCATCGGAATCTATAACTGGTGTTACAGGAATGGTTCAAAACAAAGTCAGTAAGAAATGTCGGTCTTCATGTACTTCAGTAGGCATTGTGCCTTTTGTATTTAATTCCGATGCAATTTCTGTGTTTCATCGTCAATAAGAAGGTCCAAGGGATACAGTAAACCTGAAGAGAAGCATCGGAATCTATAACTAGTGTCACAGGAATGGTTCAATACATAGTAAGTAAGAACTGTCGGTCTTCATGTACTTAAGTCGGCATTGTGCCTTTTGTATTTAATTCCGATGCAATTTCTGTGTTTCATCGTCAATAAGAAGGTCCAACGGATACAGTAAACCTGAAGTGAAGCATCGGAAACTATAACTAGTGTCACAGGAGTGGTCAGTAGGTAGAGTCAGTCTTCTTGTACTTAGGTCGGCATTGTGCCTTTTGTATTTAATTCCGATGCAATTTCTGTGTTTCATCGTCAATAAGAAGGTCCAAGGGATACCGTAAACCTGAAGTGAAGCATCGGAATCTATAACTAGCGTCACAGGAATGGCCAGCAGGATGAGTCAGTCTTCATGTCCTTATGTCGGCATTCTGCCATTTGTATTTAATTCCGATGCAATTTCTGTGTTTCATCGTCAATAAGAAGGTCCAAGGGATACAGTAAACCTGAAGTGAAGCATCGTAATCTATAACAAGTGTCACTGGAATGGTTCAAAACATAGTCAGTAAGAAGTGTCGGTCTTCTTGTACTTAAGTCGGCATTGTGCCTTTTGTATATAATTCCGATGCAATTTCTGTGTTTCATCGTGATTAAGAAGGTCCAAGGGATACAGTAAGCCTGAAGTGAAGCATCGGAATCTATAACTAGTGTCACAGGAATGGTTCAAAACATATTCAGTAAGAACTGTCGGTCTTCATGTACTTAAGTCGGCATTGTGCCTTTTGTATATAATTCCGATGCAATTTCTATGTTTCATCGTCAATAAGAAGGTCCAAGGGATACAGTTAACCTGAAGTGAAGCATCGGAAACTATAACTAGTGTCACAGGAATGGTTCAAAATATAGTCAGTAAGAGGTGTCGGTCTTCATGTACTTAAGACGGCATTGTGCCTTTTGTATTTAATTCCGATGCGATTTCTGTGTTTCATCGTCAATAGGAAGGTCCAAGGGATACAGTAAACCTGAAGTGAAGCATCGGAATCTATAACTAGTGTCACAGGAATGGTCAGTAGGAAGAGTCAGTCTTCTTGTCCTTAAGTCGGCGTTGTGCCTTTTGTATTTAAATTCCATGCAATTTCTGTGTTTCATCGTCAATAAGAAGGTCCAAGGGATACAGTAAAGCTGAAGTGAAGCATCGGAATCTAAAACTAGTGTTACAGGAATGGTTCAAAACTTAGTCAGTAATTAGTGTCAGTCTTCATGTACTTAAGTCGGCATTGTGCCTTTTGTATTTAATTCCGATGCAATTTCTATGTTTCATCGTCTATGAGAAGGTCCAAGGGATACAGTAAACCTGAAGTGAAGCATCGGAATACATAACTAGTGTCACAGGAATGGTCAGTAGGAAGAGTCAGTCTTCTTGTCCTTATGTCGGCATTCTGCCATTTGTATTTAATTCCGATGCAATTTCTGTGTTTCATCGTCAATAAGAAGGTCCAAGGGATACAGTAAACCTGAAGTGAAGCATCGGAATCTATAACTAGTGTCACAGGAATGGTTCAAAACTTAGACAGTAGGAAGAGTCAGTCTTCTTCTACTTAAGTCGGCATTGTGCCTTTTCTTTTTAATTCCGATGCAATTTCTGTGTTTCATCGTCAATAAGAAGGTAGAAGGGATACAGTAAACCTGGTGTGAAGCATCGTAATCTATAACTAGTGTCACAGGAATGGTTCAAAACTTAGACATTTGGAAGAGTCAGTCTTCTTGTACTTAAGTCGGCATTGTGCTTTTGTATTTAATTCCGACGCAATTTCTGTGTTTCATCGTCAATAAGAAGGTCCAAGGGATACAGTAAACCTGGAGTGAAGCATCGGAATCTATAACTAGTGTCACAGGAATGGTTCAAAACCTAGACAGTAGGAAGAGTCAGTCTTCTTGTACTTAAGTCGGCATTGTGACTTTTGTATTTAATTCCGATGCAATTTCTCTGTTTCATCGTCAATAAGAAGGTCCAAGGGATACAGTAAACCTGAAGTGAAGCATCGGAATCTATAACTAGTGTCACAGGAATGGTTCATATCATAGTCAGTAAGAAGTGTCGGTCTTCATGTACTTAAGTCGGCATTGTGCCTTTTGTATTTAATTCCGATGCAATTTCTGTGTGCATCGTCAATAAGAAGGTCCAAGGGATACAGTAAACATGAAGTGAAGAATCGGAATCTATAACTAATGTCACAGGAATGGTCAGTAGGAAGAGTCAGTCTTCTTGTCCTTAAGTCGGCATTGTGCCTTATGTATTTAAATTCCATGCAATTTCTGTGTTTCATCGTCAATAAGAGAGTCCAAGGGATAAAGTAAACCTGAAGTGAAGCATCGGAATCTATAACTAGTGTTACATTAATGGTTCAAAACTTAGTCAGTAAGAAGTGTCGGTCTTCATGTACTTAAGTCGGCGTCGTGCCTTTTGTGTTTAATTCCGGTGCAATTTCTGTGTTTCATCGTCAATAAGAAGGTCCAAGGGATACAGTAAACCTGAAGTGAACCATCAGAATCTATAACTAGTGTCACAGGAATGGTTCAAACCATAGTCAGTAAGAAGTGCCGGTCTTCATGTACTTAAGTGAGCATTGTGCCTTTTGTATTTAATTCCGATGCAATTCCTATGTTTCATCGTCTAGGAGAAGGTCCAAGGGATACAGTAAACCTGAAGTGAAGCATCGGAATCTATAACTAGCGTCACAGGAATGGCCAGCAGGATGAGTCAGTCTTCTTGTCCTTATGTCGGCATTCTGCCATTTGTATTTAATTCCGATGCAATTTCTGTGTTTCATCGTCAATAAGAAGGTCCAAGGGATACAGTAAACCTGAAGTGAAGCATCGTAATCTATAACAAGTGTCACTGGAATGGTTCAAAACATAGTCAGTAAGAAGTGTCGGTCTTCTTGTACTTAAGTCGGCATTGTGCCTTTTGTATATAATTCCGATGCAATTTCTGTGTTTCATCGTGATTAAGAAGGTCCAAGGGATACAGTAAGCCTGAAGTGAAGCATCGGAATCTATAACTAGTGTCACAGGAATGGTTCAAAACATATTCAGTAAGAACTGTCGGTCTTCATGTACTTAAGTCGGCATTGTGCCTTTTGTATATAATTCCGATGCAATTTCTATGTTTCATCGTCAATAAGAAGGTCCAAGGGATACAGTTAACCTGAAGTGAAGCATCGGAAACTATAACTAGTGTCACAGGAATGGTTCAAACCATAGTCAGTAAGAAGTGTCGGTCTTCATGTACTTAAGTGAGCATTGTGCCTTTTGTATTTAATTCCGATGCAATTTCTGTGTTTCATCGTCAATAAGATGGTCCAAGGGATACAGTAGACCTGAAGTGAAGCATCGGAATATATAACTAGTGTCACAGGAATGGTCAGTAGGAAGAGTGAGTCTTCTTGTCCTTAAGTCGGCATTGTGCATTTTATATTTAATTCCGATGCAATTTCTGCGTTTCATCGTCAATAAGAAGGTCCAAGGGATACAGTAAACCTGAAGTGAAGCATCGGAATCTATAACTAGTGTCACAGGAATGGTTCAAAACATAGTCAGTAAGAAGTGTCGGTCTTCATGTACTTAAGTCGGCATTGTGCCTTTTGTATTTAATTCCGATGCAATTTCTGTGTTTCATCGTCAATAAGAAGGTCCAAGGGATACAGTAAACCTGAAGTGAAGCATCGGAATCTATAACTAGTGTCACAGGAATGGTTAGTAGGAAGAGTCAGTCTTCTTGTCCTTAAGTCGGCATTGTGCCTTTTATATTTAATTCCGATGCAATTTCTGTGTTTCATCGTCAATAAGAAGGTCCAAAGGATACAGTAAACCTGAAGTGAAGCATCGGAATCTATAAGTAGTGTCACAGGA
The DNA here is from genome assembly GCF_021461395.2 of Schistocerca americana. Lineage (NCBI taxonomy): Eukaryota > Metazoa > Arthropoda > Insecta > Orthoptera > Acrididae > Schistocerca > Schistocerca americana. The sequence goes on along the minus strand of NC_060121.1, from coordinate 25,088,121 downwards.
TTGGTTCAAAACGTAGTCAGTAAGAAGTGTCGGTCTTCAAGTACTTTAGTCGGCATTGTGCCTTTTGTATTTAATTCCGATGCAATTTCTGTGTTTCATCGTCAATAAGAAGGTCCAAGGGATACAGTAAACCTGGAGTGAAGCATCGGAATCAATAACTTGTGTCACAGGACTGGTCAGTAGGAAGAGTCAGTCTTCTTGTCCGTAAGTCGGCATTGTGCCTTTTGTATTTAATTCCGATGCGATTTCTGTTTTTCATCGTCAATAAGAAGGTCCAAGGGATACAGTAAACCTGAAGTGAAGCATCGGAATCTATAACTAGTGTCACAGGAGTGGTCAGTAGGAAGAGTCAGTATCTTGTCCTCAAGTCGGCATTGTGCCTTTTGTATTTAATTCCGATGCAATTTCTGTGTTTCATCGTCAATATGAAGGTCCAAGGGATGCAGTAAACCTGAAGTGAAGGATCGGAATTTATATCTAGTGTTGCAGGAATGGTTCAAAGCATAGTCAGTAAGAAGTGTCGGTCTTCATGTACTAAAGTCGGCATTGTGCCTTTTGTATTTAATTCCGATGCATTTTCTGTGTTTTATCGTCAATAAGAAGGTCCAAGGTATTTAGAAAAACTGGAGTGAAGCATCGGAATCTATAACTAGTGTCACAGGAATGGTTCAAAACATAGTCAGTAAGAAGTGTTGGGCTTCATGTAGTTAAGTCAGCATTGTGCCTTTTTTATTTAATTCCGATGCAATTTCTGTGTTTCGTCGTCAATAAGAAGGTCCAAGGGATACAGTAAACCTGAATTGATGCATCGGAATCTATAACTAGTGTCACAGGAATGGTCAGTAGGAAGAGTCAGTCTTCTTGTCCTTAAGTCGGCATTGTGCCTTTTGTATTTAATTCCGATGCAATTTCTGTGTTTCATCGTCAATAAGTAGGTCAAAGGGATATAGTAAACCTGAAGTGAAGCATCGGAATCGATAACTAGTGTTACAGGTATGGTTCAAAACATATTCAGTAAGAAATGTCGGTCTTCATGTACTTAAGTCGGCGTTGTGACTTTTGTATATAATTCCGATGCAATTTCTGTGTTTCATCGTCATTAAGAAGGTCCAAGGGATACAGTAAACCTGGAGTGAAGCATCGGAATCTATTACTTGTGTCACAGGAATGGTCAGTAGGAAGAGTCAGTCTTCTTGTCCTTAAGTCGGCATTGTGCCTTTTGTATTTAATTCCGATGCAATTTCTGTGTCTCATCGTCAATAAGAAGGTCCAAGGGATACAGTAAACCTGAAGTGAAGCATCGGAATCTATAACTAGTGTAACAGGAAAGGTCAGTATGATGAGTCCGTCTTCTTGTCCTTAAGTCGGCATTGTGCCTTTTGTATTTAATTTCGATGCAATTTCTGTGTTACATCGTCAATAAGAAGGTCCAAGGGATACAGTAAACCTGAAGTGAAGGATCGGAATCTATAACTAGTGTTGCAGGAATGGTTCAAAGCTTAGTCAGTAATAAGTGTCGGTCTTCATGTACTTAAGTCGGCATTGTGCCTTATGTATTTAATTCCGATACAATTTCTGTGTTTTATCGTCAATAAGACGGTTCAAGGGATACAGTAAACCTGGAGTGAAGCATCAGAATCTATAACTAGTGTCACAGGAATGGTTAAAAACATAGTCAGTAAGAAGTGTCGGGCTTCATGTACTTAAGTCGGCATTGTGCCTTTTGTATTTAATTCCGATGCAATTTCTGTGTTTCATCGTCAATAAGAAGGTCCAAGGGATACAGTAAATCTGAAGTGAAGCATCGGAATCTATAACTAGTGTCACAGGAATGGTCAGTAGGAAGAGTCAGTCTTCTTGTCCTTAAGTCGGCATTGTGCCTTTTGTAATTAATTCCGATGCAATTTCTGTGTTTATTCGTCAATAAGAAGGGCCAAGGGATACAGTAAACCAGAAGTGAAGCATCGGAATCTATAACTAGTGTCACAGGAATGGTCAGTAGGAAGAGTCAGTCTTCTTGTCCTTAAGTTGGCATTGTGCGTTTTGTATTTAATTCCCATGCAATTTCTGTGATTCATCGTCAATAAGAAGGTCAAAGGGATACAGTAAACCTGAAGTGAAGCATCGGAAACTATAACTAGTGTCACAGGAATGGTTCAAATCATAGTCAGTAAGAAGTGTCGGTCTTCATGTACTTAAGTCGGCATTGTGCCTTTTGTATTTAGTTCCGATGCAATTTCTGTGTTTCATCGTCAATAAGAAGGTCCAAGGGATACAGTAAACCTGGAGTGAGGCATCGGAATCTATAACTAGTGTCACAGGAATGGTTCAAAACATTGGCAGTAAGAAGTGTCGGTCTTCATGTACTTAAGTCGGCATTGTGACTTTTGTTTTTAAATTCCGATGGAATTTCTGTGTTTCATCGTCAATAAGAAGGTCCAAGGGATACAGTGAACCTGAAGTGAAGCATCGGAAACTATAACTAGTGCCACAGGAATGGTTCAAAACATAGTCAGTAAGAAGTGTCGTTCTTCATGTACTTAAGTCGGCATTGTGCCTTCTGTATTTAATTCCTATTTAATTTCTTTGTTTCATCGTCAATAAGAAGGTCCAAGGGATACAGTAAACCTGGAGTGAAGCATAGGAATCTATAACTAGTGTCACAGGAATGGTTCAAAGCATAGTCAGTAAGAAGTGTCGGTATTCATGTACTTAAGTCGGCATTGTGCCTTTTGTATTTAATTCCGATGCAATTTCTGTGTTTCATCGTCAATAAGAAGGTCCAAGGGATACAGTAAACCTGAAGTGAAGCATCGTAATCTATAACTAGTGTCACAGGAATGGTCAGTAGGTGGAGTCAGTCTTCTTGTCCTTAAGTCGGCATTGTGCCTTTTGTATTTAATTCCGATGCAATTTCTGTGTTTTATCGTCAATAAGAAGGTCCAAGGGATACAGTAAACCAGGAGTGAAACATCGGAATCTATAACTAGTGTCACAGGAATGATTGAAAACATTGTCAGTAAGAAGTGTCGGTCTTCATGTACTTAAGTCGGCATTGTGCCTTTTGTATTTAATTACGATGCAACTTCTGGGTTTCATCGTCAATAAGAAGGTCCAAGGGATACAGTAAACCTGAAGTGAAGCATCGGAATCTATAACTATTGTCACAGGAATGCATCAAAACATAGTCAGTAAGAAGTGTCGGTCTTCATGTACTTAAGTCGGTATTGTGCCTTTTGTATTTAATTCCGATGCAATTTCTGTGTTTCATCGTCAATAAGAAGGTCCAAGGGATACAGTAAACCTGAAGTGAAGCATCGGAATCTATAGCTAGTGTCACAGGAATGATCAGTAGGAAGAGTCAGTCTTCTTGTACTTAAGTCGACATTGTGCCTTTTGATTTTAATTCCGATGCAATTTCTGTGTTTCATCGTCAATAAGAAGGTCCAAGGGATACAGTAAACCTGAAGTGAAGGATCGGAATCTATAACTAGTGTTGCAGGAATGGTTCAGAGCATAGTCAGCAAGAAGTGTCGGTCTTCATGTACTTAAGTCGGCATTGTGCCTTTTGTATTTAATTCCGATGCAATTTCTGTGTTTCATCGTCAATAAGAAGGTCCAAGGGATACAGTAAACCTTGAGTGAAGCATCGGAATCTATAACTAGTGTCACAGGAATGGTCCAAAAATTAGTCAGTAAGAAGTGTCGGTCTTCATGTACTTAAGTCGGCATTGTGCCTTTTGTATTTAATTCCGATGCAATTTCTGTGTTTCATCGTCAATAAGAAGGTCCAAGGGATACAGTAAACCTGAAGTGAAGCATCGGAATCTATAACTAGTGTCACAGGAATGGTCAGTAGGAACAGTCAGTCTTCTTGTCCTTAAGTCGGCATTGTGCCTTTTGTATTTAATTCCGATGCAATTTCTGTGTTTCATCGTCAATAAGGAGGTCCAATGGATACAGAAAACCTGAAGTGAAGGATCGGAATCTGTAACTAGTGTTGCAGGAATGGTTCAAAGCATAGTCAGTAAGAAGTGTCGGTCTTCATGTACTTAAGTCGGCATTGTGCCTTTTGTATTTAATTCCGATGCAATTTCTGTGTTTCATCGTCAATAAGATGGTCCAAGGGATACAGTAAACCTTGAGTGAAGCATCGGAATCTATAACTAGTGTCACAGGAATGGTTCAAAACATAGTCAGTAAGAAGTGTCGGTCTTCATGTACTTAAGTCGGCATTGTGCCTTTTGTATTTAATTCCGATGCAATTTCTGTGTTTCATCGTCAATAAGAAGGTCCAAGGGATACAGTAAACCTGAAGTGAAGCATCGGAATCTAAAACTAGTGTCACAGGAATGGTCAGTAGGAAGAATCAGTCTTCTTGTCCTTAAGTCGGCATTGTGCTTTTTGTATATAATTCCGATGCAATTTCTGTGTTTCATCGTCAATATGAAGGTCCAAGGGATATAGTAAACATGAAGTGAAGCATCGGAATCTATAAGTAGTGTTACAGGAATGGTTCAAAACATAGTCAGTAAGAAGTGTCGGTCTTCATGTACTTAAGTCGGCGTTGTGCCTTTTGTATTTAATTCCGATGCAATTTCTGTGTTTCATCGTCAATAAGAAGGTCCAAGGGATACAGTGAACCTGGAGTGAAGCATCGGAATCTATAACTAGTGTCACAGGTATGGTTCAAAACATAGTCAGTAAGAAGTGTCGGTCTTCATGTACTTAAGTCGGCATTGTGCCTTTTGCATTTAATTCCGATGCAATTTCTGTGTTTCATCGTCAATAAGAAGTTCCAAGGGATACAGTAAATCTGAAGTGAAGCATCGGAATCTATAACTAGTGTCACGGGAATGGTCAGTAGGAAAAGTCAGTCTTCTTGCCCTTAAGTCGGCATTGTGCCTTTTGTATTTAATTCCGATGCAATTTCTGTGTTTCATCGTCAATAAGAGAGTCCAAGGGATACAGTAAACCTGAAGTGAAGCATCGGAATCTATAACTAGTGTTACATTAATGGTTCAAAACAAAGTCAGTAAGAAATGTCGGTCTTCATGTACTTCAGTAGGCATTGTGCCTTTTGTATTTAATTCCGATGCAATTTCTGTGTTTCATCGTCAATAAGAAGGTCCAAGGGATACAGTAAACCTGAAGAGAAGCATCGGAATCTATAACTAGTGTCACAGGAATGGTTCAATACATAGTAAGTAAGAACTGTCGGTCTTCATGTACTTAAGTCGGCATTGTGCCTTTTGTATTTAATTCCGATGCAATTTCTGTGTTTCATCGTCAATAAGAAGGTCCAAGGGATACAGCAAACCTGAAGTGAAGCATCGGAAACTATAACTAGTGTCACAGGAGTGGTCAGTAGGAAGAGTCAGTCTTCTTGTACTTGGTCGGCATTGTGCCTGTTGTATTTAATTCCGATGCAATTTCTGTGTTTCATCGTCAATAAGAAGGTCCAAGGGATACAGTAAACCTGGAGTGAAGCACAGGAATCTATAACTAGTGTCACAGGAATGGTTCAAAGCATAGTCAGTAAGAAGTGTCGGTATTCATGTACTTAAGTCGGCATTGTGCCTTTTGTATTTAATTCCGATGCAATTTCTGTGTTTCACCGTCAATAAGAAGGTCCAAGGGATACAGTAAACCTGAAGTGAAGCATCGTAATCTATAACTAGTGTCACAGGAATGGTCAGTAGGAAGAGTCAGTCTTCTTGTCCTTAAGTCGGCATTGTGCCTTTTGTATTTAATTCCGATGCAATTTCTGTGTTTTATCGTCAATAAGAAGGTCCAAAAGATACAGTAAACCTGAAGTGAAGCATCGGAATCTATAACTATTGTCACAGGAATGCATCAAAACATAGTCAGTAAGAAGTGTCGGTCTTCATGTACTTAAGTCGGCATTGTGCCTTTTGTATTTAATTCCGATGCATTTTCTGTGTTTCATCGTCAATAAGAAGGTCCAAGGGATACAGTAAACCTGAAGTGAAGCATCGGAATCTATAGCTAGTGTCACAGGAATGGCCAGTAGGAAGAGTCAGTCTTCTTGTACTTAAGTCGACATTGTGCCTTTTGATTTTAATTCCGATGCAGTTTCTGTGTTTCATCGTCAATTAGAAGGTCCAAGGGATACAGTAAACCTGAAGTGAAGGATCGGAATCTATAACTAGTGTTGCAGGAATGGTTCAGAGCATAATCAGCAAGAAGTGTCGGTCTTCATGTACCTAAGTCGGCATTGTGCCTTTTGTATTTAATTCCGATGCAATTTCTGTGTTTCATCGTCAATAAGAAGGTCCAAGGGATACAGTAAACCTTGAGTGAAGCATCGGAATCTATAACTAGTGTCACAGGAATGGTCCAAAACATAGTCAGTAAGAAGTGTCGGTCTTCATGTACTTAAGTCGGCATTGTGCATTTTGTATTTAATTCCGATGCAATTTCTGTGTTTCATCGTCAATAAGAAGGTCCAAGGGATACAGTAAACCTGAAGTGAAGCATCGGAATCTATAACTAGTGTCACAGGAATGGTCAGTAGGAACAGTCAGTCTTCTTGTCCTTAAGTCGGCATTGTGCCTTTTGTATTTAATTCCGATGCAATTTCTGTGTTTCATCGTCAATAAGGAGGTCCAAGGGAGACAGAAAACCTGAAGTGAAGGATCGGAATCTGTAACTAGTGTTGCAGGAATGGTTCAAAGCATAGTCAGTAAGAAGTGTCGGTCTTCATGTACTTAAGTCGGCATTGTGCCTTTTGTATTTAATTCCGATGCAATTTCTGTGTTTCATCGTCAATAAGATGGTCCAAGGGATACAGTAAACCTGAAGTGAAGCATCGGAATATATAACTAGTGTCACAGGAATGGTCAGTAGGAAGAGTGAGTCTTCTTGTCCTTAAGTCGGCATTGTGCATTTTGTATTTAATTCCGATGCAATTTCTGCGTTTCATCGTCAATAAGAAGGTCCAAGGGATACAGTAAACCTGAAGTGAAGCATCGGAATCTATAACTAGTGTCACAGGAATGGTTCAAAACATAGTCAGTAAGTAGTGTCGGTCTTCATGTACTAAAGTCGGCATTGTGCCTTTTGTATTTAATTCCGATGCATTTTCTGTGTTTCATCGTCAATAAGAAGGTCCAAGGGATTTAGTAAAACTGGAGTGAAGCATCGGAATCTATAACTAGTGTCACAGGAATGGTTCAAAACATAGTCAGTAAGAAGTGTTGGGCTTCATGCAGTTAAGTCAGCATTGTGCCTTTTTTATTTAATTCCGATGCAATTTCTGTGTTTCGTCGTCAATAAGAAGGTCCAAGGGATACAGTAAACCTGAATTGATGCATCGGAATCTATAACTAGTGTCACAGGAATGGTCAGTAGGAAGAGTCAGTCTTCTTGTCCTTAAGTCGGCATTGTGCCTTTTGTATTTAATTCCGATGCAATTTCTGTGTTTCATCGTCAATAAGTAGGTCAAAGGGACATAGTAAACCTGAAGTGAAGCATCGGAATCGATAACTAGTGTTACAGGTATGGTTCAAAACATAGTCAGTAAGAAATGTCGGTCTTCATGTACTTAAGTCGGCGTTGTGACTTTTGTATATAATTCCGATTCAATTTCTGTGTTTCATCGTCATTAAGAAGGTCCAAGGGATACAGTAAACCTGGAGTGAAGCATCGGAATCTATTACTTGTGTCACAGGAATGGTCAGTAGGAAGAGTCAGTCTTCTTGTCCTTAAGTCGGCATTGTGCCTTTTGTATTTAATTCCGATGCAATTTCTGTGTCTCATCGTCAATAAGAAGGTCCAAGGGATACAGTAAACCTGAAGTGAAGCATCGGAATCTATAACTAGTGTAACAGGAAAGGTCAGTATGATGAGTCCGTCTTCTTGTCCTTAAGTCGGCATTGTGCCTTTTGTATTTAATTTCGATGCAATTTCTGTGTTTCTTCGTCAATAAGAAGGTCCAAGGGATACAGTAAACCTGAAGTGAAGGATCGGAATCTATAACTAGTGTTGCAGGAATGGTTCAAAGGTTAGTCAGTAATAAGTGTCGGTTTTCATGTACTTAAGTCGGCATTGTGCCTTATGTATTTAATTCCGATACAATTTCTGTGTTTTATCGTCAATAAGAAGGTTCAAGGGATACAGTAAACCTGGAGTGAAGCATCAGAATCTATAACTAGTGTCACAGGAATGGTTAAAAACATAGTCAGTAAGAAGTGTCGGGCTTCATGTACTGAAGTCGGCATTGTGCCTTTTGTATATAATTCCGATGCAATTTCTGTGTTTCATCGTCAATAAGAAGGTCCAAGGGATACAGTAAACCTGAAGTGAAGCATCGGAATCTATAACTAGTGTCACAGGAATGGTCAGTAGGAAGAGTCAGTCTTCTTGTCCTTAAGTCGGCATTGTGCCTTTTGTAATTAATTCCGATGCAATTTCTGTGTTTATTCGTCAATAAGAAGGGCCAAGGGATACAGTAAACCAGAAGTGAAGCATCGGAATCTATAACTAGTGTCACAGGAATGGTCAGTAGGAAGAGTCAGTCTTCTGGTCCTTAAGTTGGCATTGTGCGTTTTGTATTTAATTCCCATGCAATTTCTGTGATTCATCGTCAATAAGAAGGTCCAAGGGATACAGTAAACCTGAAGTGAAGCATCGGAAACTATAACTAGTGTCACAGGAATGGTTCAAATCATAGTCAGTAAGAAGTGTCGGTCTTCATGTACTTAAGTCGGCATTGTGCCTTTTGTATTTAATTCCGATGCAATAACTCTGTTTCATCGTCAATAAGAAGGTCCAAGGGATACAGTAAACCTGAAGTGAAGCATCGGAATCTATAACTAGTGTCACAGGAATTTTCAGTAGGAAGAGTCAGTCTTCTTGTCCTTAAGTCGGCATTGTGCCTTTTGTATTTAATTCCGATGCAATTTCTGTGTTTCTTCGTCAATAAGAAGGTCCAAGGGATACAGTCAATCTGAAGTGAAGCATCGGAATCTATAACTAGTGTCACAGGAATGGTTCAAATCATAGTCAGTAAGAAGTGTCAGTCTTCATGTACTTTAGTCGGCATTGTGCCTTTTGTAATTAATTCCGATGCAATTTCTGTGTTTCATCGTCAATAAGAAGATCCAAGGGATACAGTAAACCTGAAGTGAAGCATCGGAATCTATAACTAGTGTCACAGGAATGGTCAGTAGGAAGAGTCAGTCTTCTTGACCTTAAGTCGGCATTGTGCATTTTGTATTTAATTCCGATGCAATTTCTGTGTTTCATCGTCAATAAGAAGGTCCAAGGGATACAGTAAACCTGAAGTAAAGCTTCGGAATCTATAACTAGTGTCACAGGAATGGTCAGTAGGAAGAGTTAGTCTTCTTGTCCTTAAGTCGGCATTGTGCCTTTTGTATTTAATTCCCATGCAATTTCTGTGTTTCATCGTCGATAAGAAGGTTCAAGGGATACAGTAAACCTGAAGTGAAGCATCGGAATCTATAACTAGTGTTACAGGATTGGTTCAAAACATAGTCAGTAAGAAGTGTCGGTCTTCATGTACTTAAGTCGGCATTGTGCCTTTTGTATATAATTCCGATGCAATTTCTGTGTTTCATCGTGATTAAGAAGGTCCAAGGAATACAGTAAGCCTGAAGTGAAACATCGGAATCTATAACTAGTGTCACAGGAATGGTTCAAAACATAGTCAGTAAGAACTGTCGGTCTTCATGTACTTAAGTCGGCATTGTGCCTTTTGTATATAATTATGATGCAATTTCTATGTTTCATCGTCAATAAGAAGGTCCAAGGGATACAGTTAACCTGAAGTGAAGCATCGGAAACTGTAACTAGTGTCACAGGAATGGTTCAAAATATAGTCAGTAAGAGGTGTCGGTCTTCATGTACTTAAGTCGGCATTGTGCCTTTTGTATTTAATTCCGATGCAATTTCTGTGTTTCATCGTCAATAAGATGGTCCAAGGGATACAGTAAACCTGAAGTGAAGCATCGGAATATATAACTAGTGTCACAGGAATGGTCAGTAGGAAGAGTGAGTCTTCTTGTCCTTAAGTCGGCATTGTGCATTTTGTATTTAATTCCGATGCAATTTCTGCGTTTCATCGTCAATAAGAAGGTCCAAGGGATACAGTAAACCTGAAGTGAAGCATCGGAATCTATAACTAGTGTCACAGGAATGGTTCAAAACATAGTCAGTAAGTAGTGTCGGTCTTCATGTACTAAAGTCGGCATTGTGCCTTTTGTATTTAATTCCGATGCATTTTCTGTGTTTCATCGTCAATAAGAAGGTCCAAGGGATTTAGTAAAACTGGAGTGAAGCATCGGAATCTATAACTAGTGTCACAGGAATGGTTCAAAACATAGTCAGTAAGAAGTGTTGGGCTTCATGTAGTTAAGTCAGCATTGTGCCTTTTTTATTTAATTACGATGCAATTTCTGTGTTTCGTCGTCAATAAGAAGGTCCAAGGGATACAGTAAACCTGAATTGATGCATCGGAATCTATAACTAGTGTCACAGGAATGGTCAGTAAGAAGAGTCAGTCTTCTTGTCCTTAAGTCGGCATTGTGCCTTTTGTATTAATTTCCGATGCAATTTCTGTGTTTCATCGTCAATAAGTAGGTCAAAGGGACATAGTAAACCTGAAGTGAAGCATTGGAATCGATAACTAGTGTTACAGGTATGGTTCAAAACATAGTCAGTAAGAAATGTCGGTCTTCATGTACTTAAGTCGGCGTTGTGACTTTTGTATATAATTCCGATGCAATTTCTGTGTTTCATCGTCATTAAGAAGGTCCAAGGGATACAGTAAACCTGGAGTGAAGCATCGGAATCTATTACTTGTGTCACAGGAATGGTCAGTAGGAAGAGTCAGTCTTCTTGTCCTTAAGTCGGCATTGTGCCTTTTGTATTTAATTCCGATGCAATTTCTGTGTCTCATCGTCAATAAGAAGGTCCAAGGGATACAGTAAACCTGAAGTGAAGCATCGGAATCTATAACTAGTGTAACAGGAAAGGTCAGTATGATGAGTCCGTCTTCTTGTCCTTAAGTCGGCATTGTGCCTTTTGTATTTAATTTCGATGCAATTTCTGTGTTTCATCGTCAATAAGAAGGTCCAAGGGATACAGTAAACATGAAGTGAAGGATCGGAATCTATAACTAGTGTTGCAGGAATGGTTCAAAGGTTAGTCAGTAATAAGTGTCGGTTTTCATGTACTTAAGTCGGCATTGTGCCTTATGTATTTAATTCCGATACAATTTCTGTGTTTTATCGTCAATAAGAAGGTTCAAGGGATACAGTAAACCTGGAGTGAAGCATCAGAATCTATAACTAGTGTCACAGGAATGGTTAAAAACATAGTCAGTAAGAAGTGTCGGGCTTCATGTACTTAAGTCGGCATTGTGCCTTTTGTATTTAATTCCGATGCAATTTCTGTGTTTCATCGTCAATAAGAAGGTCCAAGGGATACAGTAAACCTGAAGTGAAGCATCGGAATCTATAACTAGTGTCACAGGAATGGTCAGTAGGAAGAGTCAGTCTTCTTGTCCTTAAGTCGGCATTGTGCCTTTTGTAATTAATTCCGATGCAATTTCTGTGTTTATTCGTCAATAAGAAGGGCCAAGGGATACAGTAAACCAGAAGTGAAGCATCGGAATCTATAACTAGTGTCACAGGAATGGTCAGTAGGAAGAGTCAGTCTTCTTGTCCTTAAGTTGGCATTGTGCGTTTTGTATTTAATTCCCATGCAATTTCTGTGATTCATCGTCAATAAGAAGGTCCAAGGGATACAGTAAACCTGAAGTGAAGCATCGGAAACTATAACTAGTGTCACAGGAATGGTTCAAATCATAGTCAGTAAGAAGTGTCGGTCTTCATGTACTTAAGTCGGCATTGTGCCTTTTGTATTTAATTCCGATGCAATAACTCTGTTTCATCGTCAATAAGAAGGTCCAAGGGATACAGTAAACCTGAAGTGAAGCATCGGAATCTATAACTAGTGTCACAGGAATTTTCAGTAGGAAGAGTCAGTCTTCTTGTCCTTAAGTCGGCATTGTGCCTTTTGTATTTAATTCCGATGCAATTTCTGTGTTTCTTCGTCAATAAGAAGGTCCAAGGGATACAGTCAATCTGAAGTGAAGCATCGGAATCTATAACTAGTGTCACAGGAATGGTTCAAATCATAGTCAGTAAGAAGTGTCAGTCTTCATGTACTTTAGTCGGCATTGTGCCTTTTGTAATTAATTCCGATGCAATTTCTGTGTTTCATCGTCAATAAGAAGATCCAAGGGATACAGTAAACCTGAAGTGAAGCATCGGAATCTATAACTAGTGTCACAGGAATGGTCAGTAGGAAGAGTCAGTCTTCTTGACCTTAAGTCGGCATTGTGCATTTTGTAATTAATTCCGATGCAATTTCTGTGTTTCATCGTCAATAAGAAGGTCCAAGGGATACAGTAAACCTGAAGTAAAGCTTCGGAATCTATAACTAGTGTCACAGGAATGGTCAGTAGGAAGAGTTTGCCTTCTTGTCCTTAAGTCGGCATTGTGCCTTTTGTATTTAATTCCCATGCAATTTCTGTGTTTCATCGTCAATAAGAAGGTTCAAGGGATACAGTAAACCTGAAGTGAAGCATCGGAATCTATAACTAGTGTTACAGGATTGGTTCAAAACATAGTCAGTAAGAAGTGTCGGTCTTCATGTACTTAAGTCGGCATTGTGCCTTTTGTATTTAATTCCGATGCAATTTCTGTGTTTCATCGTCATTATGAAGGTCCAAGGGATACAGTAAACCTGGAGTGAGGCGTCGGATTCTATAACTAGTGTCACAGGAATGGTTCAAATCATAGTCAGTAAGAAGTGTCGGTCTTCATGTATTTAAGTCGGCATTGTGCCTATTGCATTTAATTCTGATGCAATTTCTGTGTTTCATCGTCAATAAGAAGTTCCAAGGGATACAGTAAATCTGAAGTGATGCATCGGAATCTATAACTAGTGTCACAGGAATCGTCAGTAGGAAGAGTCAGTCTTCTTGTCCTTAAGTCGGCATTGTGCCTTTTGTATTTAATTCCGATGCAATTTCTGTGTTTCATCGTCAGTAAGAAGGTCCAAGGGATACAGTAAACCTGAAGTGAAGCATCGGAATCAATAAGAGTGTTACAGGAATGGTTCAAAACACAGTCAGTAAGAAGTGTCGGTCTTCATGTACTTAAGTCGGCATTGTGCCTTTTGTGTTTAATTCCGATGCAATTTCTGTGTTTCATCGTCAATAAGAAGGTCTAAGGGATACAGTAAACCAGGAGTGAAGCATCGGAATCTATAACTAGTGTCTCAGGAATGGTTCAAAACATAGTCAGTAAGAAGTGTCGGTCATCATGTACATAAGTCGGCATTGTGACTTTTGTATTTATTTCCGACGCAATTTCTGTGTTTCATCAACAATAAAAAGGTCCAAGGGATACAGTAAACCTGAAGTGAAGCATCGGAAACTATAACTAGTGTCACAGGAATGGTTCAAAACATAGTCAGTAAGAGGTGTCGGTCTTCATGTACTTAAGTCGGCATTGTGCCTTTTGTATTTAATTCCGTTGCAATTTCTGTGTTTCATCGTCAATAAGAAGGTCCAAGGGATACAGTAAACCTGAAGTAAAGCATCGGAATCTATAACTAGTGTCACAGGAATGGTTCAAAACATAGTCAGTAGGAAGTGTCGGTCTTCATGTACATAAGTCGGCATTGTGCCTTTTGTATTTAATTCCGAAGCAATTTCTGTGTCTCATCGTCAATAAGAAGGTCAAAGGGATACAGTAAACCTGAAGTGAAACATCGGAATCTATAACTAGTGACAGAGGAATGGTTCAAAACTTTGACAGTAGGAAGAGACAGTCTTCTTTTACTTAAGTCGGCATTGTGCCTTTTGTATTTAATTCCGATGCAATTTCTGTGTTTCATCGTCAATAAGAAGGTCCAAGGGATACAGTAAACCTGGTGGGAAGAATCGGAATCTATATCTAGTGTCACAGGAATGGTTAGTAGGAAGAGTCAGTCCTCTTGTCCTTAAGTCGGCATTGTGCCTTTTGTATTTAATTCCGATGCAATATCTGTGTTTCATCGTCAATAAGAAGGTCCAAGGGATACAGTAAACCTGAAGTGAAGCATCGGAAACTATAACTAGTGTTACAGGAATGGTTCAAAACATAGTCAGTAAGAAGTGTCGGTCTTCATGTACTTAAGTCGGCATTGTGCCTTTTGTATTTAATTCCGATGCAATTTCTGTGTTTAATCGTCAATAAGAAGTTCAAAGGGATACAGTAAACCTAAAGTGAGGCATCGGAATCTATAAATAGTGTCACAGAAGTGGTTCATAACATAGTCAGTAAGAAGTGTCGGTCTTCTTGTACTTAAGTCGGCATTGTGCCTTTTGTATTTAATTCCGATGCAATTTCTGTGTTTCATCGTCAATAAGAAGGTCCAAGGGATACAGTAAACCTGAAGCGAAGCATCGGAATCTATAACTAGTGTCACAGGAATGGTTCAAAACTTAGACATTAGGATGAGTCAGTCTTCTTGTACTTAAGTCGGCATTGTGCCTTTTGTATTTAATTCCGATGCAATTTCTGTGTTTCATCGTAAATAAGAAGGTCCAAGGGATACAGTAAACCTGAAGTGAAGCATCGGAGTCTATTACTAGTGTTACAGGAATGGTCAGTAGGAAGAGTCAGTCTTCTTGTCCTTAAGTCAGCATTGTGCCTTTTGTATTTAATTCCGAGGAAATTTCTGTGTTTCATCGTCAATAAGATAGTCCAAGGGATACAGTAAACCAGAAGTGAAGCATCGGAATCTGTAACTAGTGTTACAGGAATGTTTCAAAACATTGTCAGTAAGAAGTGTCGGTCTTCATGTACTTAAGTCGGCATTGTGCCTTTTGTATTTAATTCCGATGCAATTTCTGTGTTTCATCGTCAATAAGAAGGTCCAAGGGATAAGGTAAACCTGAAGTGAAGCACCGGAATCTATAACTAGTGTCACAGGAATGGTCAGTAGGAAGAGTCAGTCTTCTTGTCCTTATGTCGGCATTGTGCCTTTTGTATTTAATTCCGATGCAATTTCTGTGTTTCATCGTCAATAAGAAGGTCCAAGGGATACAGTAAACATGGAGTCAAGCATCGGAATCTGTAACAAGTGTCACAGGAATGGTTCAAAACATAGTCAGTAAGAAGTGTCGGTCTTAATCTACTTAATACGGCGTTGTGCCTTTTGAGTTTAATTCCGATGCAATTTCTGTGTTTCATCGTCAATAAGAAGGTCCAAGGGATACAGTAAACATGGAGTCATGCATCGGAATCTGTAACAAGTGTCTCAGGAATGGTTCAAATCGTAGTCAGTAAGAAGTGTCGGGCTTCATGTACTTAAGTCGGCATTGTGCCTTTTGTATTTAATTCTGATGCAATTTCTGTGTTTCATCGTCAATAAGAAGGTCCAAGGGATACAGTAAACCTGAAGTGAAGCATCGGAATCTATAAGAGTGTTACAGGAATGGTTCCAAACATAGTCAGTAAGAAGTGTCGGTCTTCATGTACTTAAGTCGGCATTGTGCCTTTTGTATTTAATTCCGATGCAATTTCTGTGTTTCATAGTCAATAAGAAGGTCTAAGGGATACAGTAAACCAGGAGTGAAGCATCGGAATCTATAACTAGTGTCTCAGGAATGGTTCAAAACATAGTCAGTAAGAAGTGTCGGTCTTCATGTACTTAAGTCGGCATTGTGACTTTTGTATTTAATTCCGATGCAATTTCTGTGTTTCATCGACAATAAAAAGGTCCAAGGGATACAGTAAACCTAAAGTGAAGCATCGGAAACTATAACTAGTGTCACAGGAATGGTTCAAAACTTAGTCAGTAAGAAGTGTCGGTCTTGATGTACTTAAGTCGGCATTGTGCCTTTTGTATTTAATTCCGATGCAATTTCTGTGTTTCATCGTCAATAAGAAGGTCCAAGGAATACAGTAAACCTGAAGTGAAGCATCGGAATCTATAACTAGTGTCACAGGAATGGTCAGTAGGAAGAGTCAGTCTTCTTGTACTTAAGTCGGCATTGTGCCTTTTGTATTTAATTCCGATGAAATTTCTGTGTTTCATCGTCAATAAGAAGGTCCAAGGGATACAGTAAACCTGAAGTAAAGCATCGGAATCTATAACTAGTGTCACAGGAATGGTTCAAAACATAGTCAGTAGGAAGTGTCGGTCTTCATGTACTTAAGTCGGCATTGTGCCTTTTGTATTTAATTCCGATGCAATTTCTGCGTTTCATCGTCAATAAGAAGGTCCAAGGGATACAGTAAACCTGAAGTGAAGCATCGGAATCTATAAATAGTGTCACAGAAGTGGTTCATAACATAGTCAGTAAGAAGTGTCGGTCTTCATGTACTTAAGTCGGCATTGTGCTTTTGTATTTAATTCCGATGCAATTTCTGTGTTTCATCGTCAATAAGAAGGTCCAAGGGATACAGTAAACCTGAAGTGAGGCATCGGAAACTATATCTAGTGTCACAGGAATGTTTCAAAACTTAGACATTAGGATGAGTCAGTCTTCTTGTACTTAAGTCGGCATTGTGCCTTTTGTATTTCATTCCGATGCAATTTCTGTGTTTCATCGTAAATAAGAAGGTCCAAGGGATACAGTAAACCTGAAGTGAAGCATCGGAGTCTATTACTAGTGTTACAGGAATGGTCAGTAGGAAGAGTCAGTCTTCTTGTCCTTAAGTCAGGATTGTGCCTTTTGTATTTAATTCCGAGGAAATTTCTGTGTTTCATCGTCTACAAGAAAGTCCAAGGGATACAGTAAACCAGAAGTGAAGCATCGGAATCTATAACTAGTGTCACAGGAATGGTTCAAAACATTGTCAGTAAGAAGTGTCGGTCTTCATGTACTTAAGTCGGCATTGTGCCTTTTGTATTTAATTCCGATGCAATTTCTGTGTTTCATCGTCAATAAGAAGGTCCAAGGGATAAGGTAAACCTGAAGTGAAGCACCGGAATCTATAACTAGTGTCACAGGAACGGTCAGTAGGAAGAGTCAGTCTTCTTGTCCTTATGTCGGCATTGTGCCTTTTGTATTTAATTCCGATGCAATTTCTGTGTTTCATCGTCAATAAGAAGGTCCAAGGGATACAGTAAACATGAAGTCAAGCATCGGAATCTGTAACAAGTGTCACAGGAATGGTTCAAAACATTGTCAGTAAGAAGTGTCGGTCTTCATGTACTTAAGTCGGCATTGTGCCTTTTGTATTTAATTCCGATGCAATTTCTGTGTTTCATCGTCAATAAGAAGGTCCAAGGGATACAGTAAACCTGGTGGGAAGAATCGGAATCTATATCTAGTGTCACAGGAATGGTTGGTAGGAAGAGTCAGTCCTCTTGTCCTTAAGTCGGCATTGTGCCTTTTGTATTTAATTCCGATGCAATATCTGTGTTTCATCGTCAATAAGAAGGTCCAAGGGATACAGTAAACCTGAAGTGAAGCATCGGAAACTATAACTAGTGTTACAGGAATGGTTCAAAACATAGTCAGTAAGAAGTGTCGGTCTTCATGTACTTAAGTCGGCATTGTGCCTTTTGTATTTAATTCCGATGCAATTTCTGTGTTTAATCGTCAATAAGAAGGTCCAAGGGATACAGTAAACCTGAAGTGAAGCATCGGAATCTATAACTAGTGTCACAGGAATGGTTCAAAACTTAGACATTAGGATGAGTCAGTCTTCTTGTACTTAAGTCGGCATTGTGTATTTGTACTTAATTTCGATGCAATTTCTGTGTTTCATCGTCAATAACAAGGTCCAAGGGATACAGTAAACCTGGAGTGAAGCATCGGAATCTATAACTAGTGTCACAGGAATGGTTCAAAACTTAGACAGTAGGAAGAGTCAGTCTTCTTGTACTTAAGTCGGTATTGTGCCTTTTGTATTTAATTCCGATGCAATTTCTGTGTTTCATCGTCTATAAGAAGTTCAAAGGGATACAGTAAACCTAAAGTGACGCATCGGAATCTATAAATAGTGTCACAGAAGTGGTTCATAACATAGTCAGTAAGAAGTGTCGGTCTTCATGTACTTAAGTCGGCATTGTGCTTTAGTATTTAATTCCGATGCAATTTCTGTGTTTCATCGTCAATAAGAAGGTCCAAGGGATACAGTAAACCTGAAGTGAGGCATCGGAAACTATAACTAGTGTCACAGGAATGTTTCAAAACTTAGACATTAGGATGAGTCAGTCTTCTTGTACTTAAGTCGGCATTGTGCCTTTTGTATTTCATTCCGATGCAATTTCTGTGTTTCATCGTAAATAAGAAGGTCCAAGGGATACAGTAAACCTGAAGTGAAGCATTGGAGTCTATTACTAGTGTTACAGGAATGGTCAGTAGGAAGAGTCAGTCTTCTTGTCCTTAAGTCAGGATTGTGCCTTTTGTATTTAATTCCGAGGAAATTTCTGTGTTTCATCGTCTACAAGAAAGTCCAAGGGATACAGTAAACCAGAAGTGAAGCATCGGAATCTATAACTAGTGTCACAGGAATGGTTCAAAACATTGTCAGTAAGAAGTGTCGGTCTTCATGTACTTAAGTCGGCATTGTGCCTTTTGTATTTAATTCCGATGCAATTTCTGTGTTTCATCGTCAATAAGAGGGTCCAAGGGATAAGGTAAACCTGAAGTGAAGCACCGGAATCTATAACTAGTGTCACAGGAACGGTCAGTAGGAAGAGTCAGTCTTCTTGTCCTTATGTCGGCATTGTGCCTTTTGTATTTAATTCCGATGCAATTTCTGTGTTTCATCGTCAATAAGAAGGTCCAAGGGATACAGTAAACATGAAGTCAAGCATCGGAATCTGTAACAAGTGTCACAGGAATGGTTCAAATCATAGTCAGTAAGAAGTGTCGGGCTTCATGTACTTAAGTCGGCATTGTGCCTTTTGTATTTAATTCCGATGCAATTTCTGTGATTCATCGTCAATAAGAAGGTCCAAGGGATACAGTAAACCTGAAGTGAAGCATCGGAATCCATAAGAGTGTTACAGGAATGGTTCCAAACATAGTCAGTAAGAAGTGTCGGTCTTCATGTACTTAAGTCGGCATTGTGCCTTTTGTATTTAATTCCGATGCAATTTCTGTGTTTCATCGTCAATAAGAAGGTCAGAGGGATACAGTAAACCAGGAGTGAAGCATCGGAATCTATAACTAGAGTCTCAGGATTGGTTCAAAACATAGTCAGTAAGAAGTGTCGGTCTTCATGTACTTAAGTCGGCATTGTGACTTTTGTATTTAATTCCGATGCAATTTCTGTGTCTCATCGACAATAAAAAGGTCCAAGGGATACAGTAAACCTGAAGTGAAGCATCTGAAACTATAACTAGTGTCACAGGAATGGTTCAAAACTTAGTCCGTAAGAAGTGTCGGTCTTGATTTACTTAAGTCGGCATTGTGCCTTTTGTATGTAATTCCGATGCAATTTCTGTGTTTTATCGTCAATAAGAAGGTCCAAGGGATACAGTAAACCTGAAGTGAAGCATCGGAATCTATAACTAGTGTCACAGGAATGGTCAGTAGGAAGAGTCAGTCTTCTTGTACTTAAGTCGGCATTGTGCCTTTTGTATTTAATTCCGATGAAATTTCTGTGTTTCATCGTCAATAAGAAGGTCCAAGGGATACAGTAAACCTGAAGTGAAGCATCGGAATCTATAACTAGTGTCACAGGAATGTTTCAAAACATAGTCAGTAGGAAGTGTCGGTCTTCATGTACTTAAGTCGGCATTGTGCCTTTTGTATTTAATTCCGATGCAATTTCTGTGACTCATCGTCAATAAGAAGCTCCAAGGGATACAGTAAACCTGAAGTGAAACATCGGAATCTATAACTAGTGTCAGAGGAATGGTTCAAAACTTAGACAGTAGGAAGAGTCAGTCTTCTTGTACTTAAGTCGTGCATTGTGCCTTTTGTATTTAATTCCGATGCAATTTCTGTGTTTCTTCGTCAATAAGAAGGTCCAAGGGATACAGTAAACCAGGAGTGAAGCATCGGAATCTATAACTAGTGTCATAGGAATGGTTCAAAACTCAGTAGGAAGAGTCAGTCTTCTTGTACTTAAGTCATCATTGTGCCTTTTGTATTTAATTCCGATGCAATTTCTGCGTTTCATCGTCAATAAGAAGGTCCAAGGGATACAGTAAAACTGAAGTAAAGCATCGGAATCTATAACTAGTGTCACAGGAATGGTTCAAAACATAGACAGTAGGAAGAGTCAGTCTTCTCGTACTTAAGTCGGCATTGTGCCTTTTGTATTTAATTCCGATGCAATTTCTGTGTTTCATCGTCAATAAGAAGGTCCAAGGGATACAGTATATCTGGAGTGAAGCATCGGAATCTATAACTAGTGTCACAGGAATGGTTCAAAACGTATTTAGTAAGTAGTGTCGGTCTTCATGTACATAAGTTGGCATTGAGCCTTTTGTATTTAATTCCGATGCAATTTCTGTGTTTCATCGTCAATATGAAGGTCCAAGGGATACAGTAAACCTGAAGTGAAGCATTGGAATCTATAAGTAGTGTCACAGGAATGGTTCAAAACATAGTCAGTAAGATGTGTCGGTCTTCATGTACTTAAGCCGGCATTGTGAGTTTTGTATTTAATTCCGATGCAATTTCTGTGTTTCAACGTCAATAAGAAGGTCCAAGGGATACATGAAACCTGAAGTGAAGCATCGGAATCTATAACTAGTGTCACAGGAATGGTCAGTAGGAAGAGTCAGTCTTCTTGTCCTTAAGTCGGCATTGTGCCTTTTGTATTTAATTCCGATGCAATTTCTGTGTTTCATCGTCAATATGAAGGTCCAAGGGATACAGTAAACCTGAAGTGAAGCTTCGGAATCTATAACTAGTGTCAGAGGAATGGTTCAAAACTTAGACAGTAGGAAGAGTCAGTCTTCTTATACTTAAGTCGGCATTGTGCCTTTTGTTTTTAAGTACGTTGCAATTTCTGTGTTTCATCGTCAATAAGAAGGTCCAAGGGATACAGTAAACCTGAAGTGAAGCATCGGAATCTATAACTAGTGTCACAGGAATGGTTCAAATCACAGTCAGTAAGAAGTGTCGGTCATCATGTACTTAAGTCGGCATCGAGCCTTTTGTATTTAATTCCGATGCAATTTCTGTGTTTCATCGTCAATAAGAAGGACCAAGGGACACAGTAAACCTGAAGTGATGCATCGGAATCTATAACTAGTGTTACAGGAATGGTTCAAAACATAGTCAATAACAAGTGTCGGCCTTCATGTACTTAAGTCGGCATCGTGCCTTTTGTATTTAACTCCGATGCAATTACTGTGTTTCATCGTCAATAAGAAGGTCCAAGGGATACAATTAACCAGAAGTGAAGCATTTCAATCTATAACTAGTGTCACTGGAATGGTTCAAAGCTTAGACAGTAGGAAGGGTCAGTCTTCTTGTACTTAAGTCGGCATTGTGCCTTTTGTATTTAATTCCGATGCAATTTCTGTGTTTCATCGTCAATAAGAAGGTCCAAGGAATACAGTAATCCTGGAGTGAAGCACCGGAATCTATAACTAGTGTCACAGGAATGGTTCAAAGCTTAGACAGTAGGAAGAGTCAGTCTTCTTGTACTTAATTCGGCATTGTGCATTTTGTATTTTATTCCGATGCAATTTCTGTCTTTCATCGTCAATAAGAAGGTCCAAGGGATACAGTAAACCTGGAGTGAAGCATCAGAATCTACAACTAGTGTCACAGGAATGGTTCAAAAGTTAGACAGTAGGAAGAGTCAGTCTTCTTGTACTTAAGTCGGCATTGTGCCTTTTGCATTTAACTCCGATGCAATTTCTGTGTTTCATCGTCAATAAGATGGTCCAAGGGATACAGTAAACCTGAAGTGAAGCATCGGAATCTATAACTAATGTCACAGGAATGGTTCAAGGCATAGACAGTAAGAAGTGTCAGTTTTCTTATAATTAAGTCGGCATTGTGCCTTTTGTATTTAATTCCGATGCAATTTCTGTGTTTCATCGTCAATAAGAATGACAGAGGGATACAGTAAACCTGAAAAGAAGCATCGGAATCTATAACCAGTGTCACAGGAATGGTTCAAATCAAGACAGTAAGGAGATTCAGTCCCCTTGTACCTAAGTCGGCATTGTGTTTTGGATTTAATTCCGATGCAATTTCTATGTTTAATCGTCAATAAGAAGGTCCAAGGGATACATTAAACCAGAAGTGAAGCATCGGAATCTATAACTAGTGTCACAGGAATGGTTCAAAACATAGTCAGTAAGAAGTGTCGGTCCTCATGTACTTAAGTCGGCATCGAGCCTTTTGTATTTAATTCCGATGCAATTTTTGTGTTTCATCGTCAATAAGAAGGTCCATGGGATACAGTAAACCCAGAGTGATGCATCGGAATTGATAACTAGTGTCACAGGAATGGTTCAAAACTTAGACATTAGGAAGAGTCAGTCCCCTTGTACTTAATTCGGCATTGTGCATTTTGTATTTAATTCCGATGCAATTTCTGTGTTTCATCGTCAATAAGAAGGTCCAAGGGATACAGTAAAGCCGGAGTGAAGCATCGGAATCTATAACTAGTGCCACAGGATTGGTTTAAAACTTAGACAGTAGGAAGAGTCAGTCTTCTTGTACTTAAGTCGGCATTGAGCCTTTTGTATTTAATTCCGATGCAATATCTGTGTTTCATCGTCAATAAAAAAGTCGCAGGGATACAGTAAACCTAAAGTGCAGCATCGGAATCTATAACTAGTGTCACAGGAATGGTTCAAAGCAGTCAGTAAGAAGAGTCAGTCTTCTTGTACTTAAGTCGGCATTGTGCATTTTGTATTCAATTCCGATGCAATTTCTGTGTTTCATCGTCAATAAGAAAGTCAGAGGGATACATTAAACCTGAAAAGAGGCATCGGAATCTTTAACTAGTGTCACAGGAATGGTTCAAATCATAGACAGTAAGGAGAGTCAGACCCCTTGTACTTAAGTCGGCATTGTGCATTTTGTATTTAATTCCGATGCAATTTCTGTGTTTCATCGTCAATAAGAAGGTCCAAGGGATACAGTAAACCTGAAGTGAAGCATCGGAATCTATAACTAGTGTCACAGGAATGGTTCATAGCCTAGACAGTAGGAAGAGTCGGTCTTCTTGAACCTAAGTCGGCATTGTGCCTTTTGTATTTAATTCCGATGCAATTTCTGTGTTTCGTCGTCAATATGAAGGTCCAAGGGATACAGTTAACCTGCAGTGAAGCATCTGAATCTATAACTAGTGTCACAGGAATGGTTCAAAACTTAGACAGTAGGAAGAGTCAGTCTTCTTGTACTTAAGTCGGCATTGTGCCTTTTGTATTTAATTACGATGCGATTTCTGTGTTTCATCGTCAATAAGAAGGTCCAAGGGATACAGTAAACCAGAAGTGAAGCTTCGGAATCTATACCTAGTGTCACAGGAATGGTTCAAAACTTAGACATTAGGAAGAGTCAGTCCCCTTGCACTTAATTCGGCATTGTAAATTTTGTATTTAATTCCGATGCAATATCTGTGTTTCATCGTCAATAAGAAGGTTCAAGGGATACAGTAAACCGGAGTGAAGCATCGGAATCTATAACTAGTGTCACAGGAATGGTTCAAAGCTTAGACAGTAGGAAGAGTCAGTCTTCTTGTACTTAAGTCGGTATTGTGCATTTTGTATTTAATTCCGATGCAATTTCTGTGTTTCATCGTCAATAAGAAGGTCCAAGGGATACAGTAAACCTGAAGTGAAGCATCGGAATCTATAACTAGTGTCACAGGAATGGTTCATAGCCTAGACAGTAGGAAGAGTCGGTCTTCTTGAACCTAAGTCGGCATTGTGCCTTTTGTATTTAATTCCGATGCAATTTCTGTGTTTCGTCGTCAATAAGAAGGTCCAAGGGATACAGTTAACCTGCAGTGAAGCATCTGAATCTATAACTAGTGTCACAGGAATGGTTCAAAACTTAGACAGTACGAAGAGTCAGTCTTCTTGTACTTAAGTCGGCATTGTGCTTTTTGTATTTAATTACGATGCAATTTCTGTGTTTCATCGTCAATAAGAAGGTCCAAGGGATACAGTAAACCAGAAGTGAAGCTTCGGAATCTATACCTAGTGTCACAGGAATGGTTCAAAACTTAGACATTAGGAAGAGTCAGTCCCCTTGCACTTAATTCGGCATTGTAAATTTTGTATTTAATTCCGATGCAATATCTGTGTTTCATCGTCAATAAGAAGGTTCAAGGGATACAGTAAACCCGGAGTGAAGCATCGGAATCTATAACTAGTGTCACAGGAATGGTTCAAATCTTAGACAGTAGGAGGGGTCAGTCTTCTTGTACTTAAGTCGGCATTGTGTCTTTTGTATTTAATTCCGATGCAATTTCTGTGTTTCATCGTCAATAAGAAGGTCCAAGGGATACAGTAACTCTGAAGTGAAGCTTCGGAATCTATAACTAGTGTCACAGGAATGGTTCAAAACTTAGACATTAGGAAGAGTCAGTCCCCTAGTACTTAATTCGGCATTGTGCATTTTGTATTTAATTCGGATGCAATTTCTGTGTCTCATCGTCAATAAGAAGGTCCAATGGATACAGTAAACCCGGAGTGAAGCATCGGAATCTATAACTAGTGTCACAGGAATGGTTCAAAACTTTGACAGTAGGAAGAATCAGTCTTCTTGTACCTAAGTCGGCATTGTGCATCTTGTATTTATTTCCGATGCAATTTCTGTGTTTCATCGTCAATAAGAAGGTCCAAGGGAGACAGTAAACCTGGTGTGAAGAATCGGAATCTATAAATAGTGTCACAGGAATGGTCAGTAGGAAAGGTCAGTCTTCTTGTCCTTAAGTCGGCATTGTGCCTTTTGTATTTAATTCCTATGCAATTTCTGTGTTTCATCGTCAATAAGAAGGTCCAAGGGATACAGTAAACCTGAAGTGAAGCATCGGAATCTATAACTAGTGTCGCAGGAATGGTTCAAAACTTAGATAGTAGGGAGAGTCGGTCTTCTTGTACTTAAGTCGGCATTGTGCCTTTTGTATTTAATTCCGATGCAATTTCTGTGTTTCATCGTCAATAAGAAGGTCCAAGGGATACAGTAAACCTGGAGTGAAGCATCGGAATCTATAACTAGTGTCACAGGAAATGTTCAAAACATAGACAGTAAGAAGAGCCAGTCTCCTTGTACTTGAGTCGTCATTGTGCTTTTGTATTTAATTCCAATGCAATTCCTGTGTTTCATCGTCAATAAGAAGGTCAGAGGGATTAAGTAAACCTGAAGTGAAGCATCGGAATCTATAACTAGTGTCACAGGAATGGATCAAATCATAGACAGTAAGGAGAGTCAGTTTTCTTGTACTTACGTCGGCATTGTGCCTTTCGTATTTAATACCGATGCAATTTCTGTGTTTCATCGTCAATGAGAAAGTCAGAGGGATACAGTTGACCAGAAGTGAAGCATCGTAATCTATAACTACTGTCACAGGAATGGTTCAAAACATAGACAGTAAGAAGAGTCAGTTCTCTTGTACTTAAGTCGGCATTGTGCCTTTTGTATTTAATACCGGTGCAATTTCTGTGTTTCATCGTTAATAAGAAGATCCGAGGGATACAGTAAACCTGAAGTGAAGCATCGGAATCTATAACTAGTGTCACAGGAATGGTTCAAAACATAGACAGTAAGAAGAGTCAGTTATCTTGAACATAAGTCGGCATTGTGCCTTTTCTATTTAATTCCGGTGCAATTTGTAATATTTCATCGTCAATAAGAATGTCAGAGGAATTCAGTAAACCTGAAGTGAAGCATCGGAATCTATATCTAGTGTCACAGGAGTGGTTCAAAACATAGACAGTAAGAACTGTAAGTCTTCTTGTCCTTAAGTCGGCATTGTGCCTTTTGTATTTAATTCCGATCTAATGTCTGTGTTTCATCGTCGATAAGAAGGTCCAAGGGAGACAGTAAAACTGAAGTGATGCATCGGAATCTATAACTAGTGTCACAGGAATGGTTCAAAACATAGTCAGTAAGAAGTGTCGGTCTTCATGTACTTAAGTCGGCATTGTGCCTTTTGTATATAATTCCGATGCAATTTCTGTGTTTCATCGTCAATAAGAAGGTCCCAGGGATACAGTAAACCTGGAGTGAAGCATCGGAATCTATAACTAGTGTCAGAGGAATGGTTCAAATCTTAGACGGTAGGAAAAGTCAGTCATCTTGTACTTAAGTCGGAATTGTGCCTTTTGTATTTAATTCCGATGCAATTTCTGTGTTTCATCGTCAATAACAAGGTCCAAGTGATACAGTAAACCTGGTGTGAAGAATCGGAATCTATAACTAGTGTCACAGGAATGGTCAGTAGGAAGAGTCAGTCTTCTTGTCCTTAAGTCGGCATTGTGCCTTTTGTATTTAATTCCGATGCAATTT
Source organism: Schistocerca americana (assembly GCF_021461395.2). Classification (NCBI taxonomy): domain Eukaryota; kingdom Metazoa; phylum Arthropoda; class Insecta; order Orthoptera; family Acrididae; genus Schistocerca; species Schistocerca americana. Next base: position 25,061,621 of record NC_060121.1, on the reverse strand, counting down.
CTGTGTTTCATCGTCAATAAGAAGGTACAACGGATGCAGCGAACCTGGAGTGAAGCATCGGAATCTATAACTAGTGTCACAGGAATGGTTCAAAACATAGTCAGTAAGAAGTGTCGGTCTTCATGTACTTAAGTCGGCATTGTGCCTTTTGTATTTATTTCCGATGCAATTTCTGTGTTTCATCGTCAATAAGAAGGTCCAAGGGATACAGTAAACCTGAAGTGAAGCATCGGTATCTATAACTAGTGTCACAGGAATGGTTCAAAACATAGACTGTAGGAAGAGTCAGTCTTCTTGTACTTAAGTCGGCATTGTGCCCTTTGTATTTAATTCGATGCAATTTCTGTGTTTCATCGTCACTAAGAAAGTCCAAGGGATATAGTAAACCTGAAGTGAAGCATCGGAATCTATAACTGGTGTCACAGGAATGGTTCAAAACAAAGTCAGTAAGAAGTGTCGGTCTTCATGTACTTAAGTCAGCATTGTGCCTATTGTATTTAATTCCGATGCAATTTCTGTGTTTCATCGTCAATAAGAAGGTCCAAGGAATCCACCAAACCTGAGGTGAAGTATCGGAAACTATAACTAGTGTCACAGGAATGGTCAGTAGGAAGAGTCAGTCTTCTTGTCCTTAAGTCGGCATTGTGCCTTTTGTATTTAATTCCGATGCAATTTCTGTGTTTCATCGTCAATAAGAAGGTACAACGGATGCAGCGAACCTGGAGTGAAGCATCGGAATCTATAACTAGTGTCACAGGAATGGTTCAAAACATAGTCAGTAAGAAGTGTCGGTCTTCATGTACTTAAGTCGGCATTGTGCCTTTTGTATTTATTTCCGATGCAATTTCTGTGTTTCATCGTCAATAAGAAGGTCCAAGGGATACAGTAAACCTGAAGTGAAGCATCGGAATCTATAACTAGTGTCACAGGAATGGTTCAAAGCTTAGACAGTAGGAAGAGTCGGTCTTCTTGTATTTACGTCGGCATTGTGCCTTTTGTATTTAATTCCGATGCAATTTCTGTGTTTAATCGTCAATAAGAAGGTCCAAGGGATACATTAAACCAGAAGTGAAGAATCGGAATCTATAACTAGTGTCACAGGAATGGTTCAAAACATAGTCAGTAAGAAGTGTCGGTCCTCATGTACTTAAGTCGGCATCGAGCCTTTTGTATTTAATTCCGATGCAATTTTTGTGTTTCATCGTCAATAAGAAGGTCCATGGGATACAGTAAACCCAGAGTGATGCATCGGAATTGATAACTAGTGTCACAGGAATGGTTCAAAACTTAGACATTAGGAAGAGTCAGTCCCCTTGTACTTAATTCGGCATTGTGCATTTTGTATTTAATTCCGATGCAATTTCTGTGTTTCATCGTCAATAAGAAGGTCCAAGGGATACAGTAAAGCCGGAGTGAAGCATCGGAATCTATAACTAGTGTCACAGGATTGGTTTAAAACTTAGACAGTAGGAAGAGTCAGTCTTCTTGTACTTAAGTCTTCATTGAGCCTTTTGTATTTAATTCCGATGCAATATCTGTGTTTCATCGTCAATAAGAAAGTCGCAGGGATACAGTAAACCTGAAGTGCAGCATCGGAATCTATAACTAGTGTCACAGGAATGGTTCAAAGCAGTCAGTAAGAAGAGTCAGTCTTCTTGTACTTAAGTCGGCATTGTGCATTTTGTATTCAATTCCGATGCAATTTCTGTGTTTCATCGTCAATAAGAAAGTCAGAGGGATACATTAAACCTGAAAAGAGGCATCGGAATCTATAACTAGTGTCACAGGAATGGTTCAAATCATAGACAGTAAGGAGAGTCAGACCCCTTGTACTTAAGTCGGCATTGTGCATTTTGTATTTAATTCCGATGCAATTTCTGTGTTTCATCGTCAATAAGAAGGTCCAAGGGATACAGTAAACCTGAAGTGAAGCATCGGAATCTATAACTAGTGTCACAGGAATGGTTCATAGCCTAGACAGTAGGAAGAGTCGGTCTTCTTGAACCTAAGTCGGCATTGTGCCTTTTGTATTTAATTCCGATGCAATTTCTGTGTTTCGTCGTCAATATGAAGGTCCAAGGGATACAGTTAACCTGCAGTGAAGCATCTGAATCTATAACTAGTGTCACAGGAATGGTTCAAAACTTAGACAGTAGGAAGAGTCAGTCTTCTTGTACTTAAGTCGGCATTGTGCTTTTTGTATTTAATTACGATGCGATTTCTGTGTTTCATCGTCAATAAGAAGGTCCAAGGGATACAGTAAACCAGAAGTGAAGCTTCGGAATCTATACCTAGTGTCACAGGAATGGTTCAAAACTTAGACATTAGGAAGAGTCAGTCCCCTTGCACTTAATTCGGCATTGTAAATTTTGTATTTAATTCCGATGCAATATCTGTGTTTCATCGTCAATAAGAAGGTTCAAGGGATACAGTAAACCGGAGTGAAGCATCGGAATCTATAACTAGTGTCACAGGAATGGTTCAAAGCTTAGACAGTAGGAAGAGTCAGTCTTCTTGTACTTAAGTCGGTATTGTGCATTTTGTATTTAATTCCGATGCAATTTCTGTGTTTCATCGTCCATAAGAAGGTCCAAGGGATACAGTAAACCTGAAGTGAAGCATCGGAATCTATAACTAGTGTCACAGGAATGGTTCATAGCCTAGACAGTAGGAAGAGTCGGTCTTCTTGAACCTAAGTCGGCATTGTGCCTTTTGTATTTAATTCCGATGCAATTTCTGTGTTTCGTCGTCAATAAGAAGGTCCAAGGGATACAGTTAACCTGCAGTGAAGCATCTGAATCTATAACTAGTGTCACAGGAATGGTTCAAAACTTAGACAGTACGAAGAGTCAGTCTTCTTGTACTTAAGTCGGCATTGTGCTTTTTGTATTTAATTACGATGCAATTTCTGTGTTTCATCGTCAATAAGAAGGTCCAAGGGATACAGTAAACCAGAAGTGAAGCTTCGGAATCTATACCTAGTGTCACAGGAATGGTTCAAAACTTAGACATTAGGAAGAGTCAGTCCCCTTGCACTTAATTCGGCATTGTAAATTTTGTATTTAATTCCGATGCAATATCTGTGTTTCATCGTCAATAAGAAGGTTCAAGGGATACAGTAAACCCGGAGTGAAGCATCGGAATCTATAACTAGTGTCACAGGATTGGTTCAAATCTTAGACAGTAGGAGGAGTCAGTCTTCTTGTACTTAAGTCGGCATTGTGTCTTTTGTATTTAATTCCGATGCAATTTCTGTGTTTCATCGTCAATAAGAAGGTCCAAGGGATACAGTAACTCTGAAGTGAAGCTTCGGAATCTATAACTAGTGTCACAGGAATGGTTCAAAACTTAGACATTAGGAAGAGTCAGTCCCCTAGTACTTAATTCGGCATTGTGCATTTTGTATTTAATTCGGATGCAATTTCTGTGTCTCATCGTCAATAAGAAGGTCCAATGGATACAGTAAACCCGGAGTGAAGCATCGGAATCTATAACTAGTGTCACAGGAATGGTTCAAAACTTTGACAGTAGGAAGAATCAGTCTTCTTGTACTTAAGTCGGCATTGTGCATCTTGTATTTATTTCCGATGCAATTTCTGTGTTTCATCGTCAATGAGAAAGTCAGAGGGATACAGTTGACCAGAAGTGAAGCATCGTAATCTATAACTACTGTCACAGGAATGGTTCAAAACATAGACAGTAAGAAGAGTCAGTTCTCTTGTACTTAAGTCGGCATTGTGCCTTTTGTATTTAATACCGGTGCAATTTCTGTGTTTCATCGTTAATAAGAAGATCCGAGGGATACAGTAAACCTGAAGTGAAGCATCGGAATCTATAACTAGTGTCACAGGAATGGTTCAAAACATAGACAGTAAGAAGAGTCAGTTATCTTGTACATAAGTCGGCATTGTGCCTTTTCTATTTAATCCCGGTGCAATTTGTAATATTTCATCGTCAATAAGAATGTCAGAGGGATTCAGTAAACCTGAAGTGAAGCATCGGAATCTATATCTAGTGTCACAGGAGTGGTTCAAAACATAGACAGTAAGAACTGTAAGTCTTCTTGTCCTTAAGTCGGCATTGTGCCTTTTGTATTTAATTCCGATCTAATGTCTGTGTTTCATCGTCGATAAGAAGGTCCAAGGGAGACAGTAAACCTGAAGTGATGCATCGGAATCTATAACTAGTGTCACAGGAATGGTTCAAAACATAGTCAGTAAGAAGTGTCGGTCTTCATGTACTTAAGTCGGCATTGTGCCTTTTGTATATAATTCCGATGCAATTTCTGTGTTTCATCGTCAATAAGAAGGTCCAAGGGATACAGTAAACCTGGAGTGAAGCATCGGAATCTATAACTAGTGTCAGAGGAATGGTTCAAATCTTAGACGGTAGGAAAAGTCAGTCATCTTGTACTTAAGTCGGAATTGTGCCTTTTGTATTTAATTCCGATGCAATTTCTGTGTTTCATCGTCAATAACAAGGTCCAAGTGATACAGTAAACCTGGTGTGAAGAATCGGAATCTATAACTAGTGTCACAGGAATGGTCAGTAGGAAGAGTCAGTCTTCTTGTCCTTAAGTCGGCATTGTGCCTTTTGTATTTAATTCCGATGCAATTTCTGTGTTTCATCGTCAATAAGAAGGTACAACGGATGCAGCGAACCTGGAGTGAAGCATCGGAATCTATAACTAGTGTCACAGGAATGGTTCAAAACATAGTCAGTAAGAAGTGTCGGTCTTCATGTACTTAAGTCGGCATTGTGCCTTTTGTATTTATTTCCGATGCAATTTCTGTGTTTCATCGTCAATAAGAAGGTCCAAGGGATACAGTAAACCTGAAGTGAAGCATCGGTATCTATAACTAGTGTCACAGGAATGGTTCAAAACATAGACTGTAGGAAGAGTCAGTCTTCTTGTACTTAAGTCGGCATTGTGCCCTTTGTATTTAATTCGATGCAATTTCTGTGTTTCATCGTCACTAAGAAAGTCCAAGGGATATAGTAAACCTGAAGTGAAGCATCGGAATCTATAACTGGTGTCACAGGAATGGTTCAAAACAAAGTCAGTAAGAAGTGTCGGTCTTCATGTACTTAAGTCAGCATTGTGCCTATTGTATTTAATTCCGATGCAATTTCTGTGTTTCATCGTCAATAAGAAAGTCAGAGGGATACAGTAAACCTGAAACGAAGCATCGCAATCTATAACTACTGTCACAGGAATGGTTCAAAACATAGACAGTAAGAAGAGTCAGTTCCCTTGTACTTGAGTCGGCATTGTGCCATTTGTATTTAATTCCGATGCAATTTCTGTGTTTCATCGTCAATAATAAGGTCCATGGGATACAGTGAACCTGAAGTGAATCATCGTAATCTATAACTAGTGTCACAGGAATGGTTCAAAACATAGTCAGTAAAAAGTGTCGGTCTTCATGTACTTAAGTCGGCATTGTGCCTTTTGTATTTAATTCCGATGCAATTTCTGTGTTTCATCGTCAATAAGAAGGTCCAAGGAATCCACTAAACCTGAGGTGAAGTATCGGAAACTATAACTAGTGTCACAGGAATGGTCAGTAGGAAGAGTCAGTCTTCTTGTCCTTCAGTCGGCATTAAACCTTTTGTATTTAATTCCGATGCAATTTCTGTGTTTCATCGTCAATAAGAATGTCCAAGGGATACAGTAAACCTGAAGTGAAGCATCTTAATCTATAACAAGTGTCACAGGAATGGTTCAAAGCATAGTCAGTAGGAAGTGTCGGTCTTCATGTACTTAAGTCGGCATTTTTGCCTTTTGTATTTAATTCCTATGCAATTTCTGTGTATCATCGTCAATAAGAAGGACCAAGGGATACAGTAAACCTGAAGTGAAGCATCATAAACTATAACTAGTGGCAGAGGAATGGTTCTAAACATAGACAGTAGGAAGAGTCAGTCTTCTTGTACATAAGTAGGCATTGTGCCTTTTGTATTTAATTCCGATGCAATTTCTGTGTTTCATCGTCAATAAGAAGGTCCAAGGGATACAGTAAACCTAGTGTGAAGAATCGGAATCTATAACTAGTGTCACAAAAATGGTCAGTAGGGAGAATCAGTCTTCTTGTCCTTAACTCGGCATTGTGCCTTTTGTATTTAATTCCTATGCAATTTCTGTGTTTCATCGTCAATAAGAAGGTCCATGGGATACAGTAAACCTGAAGTGAAGCATCGGAATCTATAACTAGTGTTACAGGAATGGTTCAAAACATAGTCAGTAAGAAGTGTCGGTCTTCATGTACTTAAGTCGGCATTGAGCCTTTTGTGATTAATTCCGATGCAATTTTTGTGTTTCATCGTCAGTAAGAAGGTCCAAGCGATACAGTAAACCTGAAGTGAAGCACTGGAATATATAACTAGTGTCACAGGAATGGTTCAAAACTTAGACATTAGGAAGAGTCAGTCTTCTTGTACTTAAGTCGGCAATGTGCATTTTGTATTTAATTCGGATGCAATTTCTGTGTTTCATCGTCAATAAGAAGGTCCAAGGGATACAGTAAACCTAGAGTGAAGCATCAGAATCTATAACTAGTGTCACAGGAATGGTTCAAAACTTAGACAGTAGGAAGAGTCAGTCATCTTGTACTTAAGTCGGCATTGTGCATTTTGTATTTAATTCCGATGCAATTTCTGTGTTTCATCGTCAATAAGAAGGTCCAAGGAATACAGTAAACCAAAAGCGAAGCATCAGAATCTATAACTAGTGACACAGGAATGGTTCAAAACTTAGATAGTAGGAAGAGTCGGTCTTCATGTACTTAAGTCGGCATTGTGCCTTTTCTATTTAATTCCGATGCAATTTCTGTGTTTCATCGTCAATACGAATGTCAGAGGGATACAGTAAACCTGAAGTGAAGCATCGGAATCTATATCTAGTGTCACAGGAGTGGTTCAAAACATAGACAGTAAGAACTGTCAGTCTTCTTGTCCTTAAGTCGGCATTGTGCCTTTTGTATTTAATTCCGATGCAATTTCTGTGTTTCATCGTCGATAAGAAGGTCCAAGGGAGACAGTAAACATGAAGTGATGCATGGGAATCTATAACTAGTGTCACAGGAATGGTTCAAAACATAGTCAGTAAGAAGTGTCGGTCTTCATGTACTTAAGTCGGCATTGTGCCTTTGTATTTAATTCCGATGCAATTTCTGTGTTTCATCGTCAATAAGAAGGTCCAAGGGATACAGTAAACCTGGAGTGAAGCATCGGAATCTATAACTACTGTCACAGGAATGGTCAGTAGGAAGAGTCAGTCTTTTTGTCCTTAAGTCGGCATTGTGCCTTTTGTATTTAATTCCGATGCAATTTCTGTGTTTCATCGTCAATAAGAAGGTCCATGGGATACAGTAAACCTGAAGTGAAGCATCGGAATCTATAACTAGTGTTACATTAATGGTTCAAAACATAGTCAGTAAGAAGTGTCGGTCTTCATGTACTTAAGTCGGCATTGAGCCTTTTGTATTTAATTCCGATGCAATTTTTGTGTTTCATCGTCAGTAAGAAGGTCCAAGCGATACAGTAAACCTGAAGTGAAGCATCGGAATATATAACTAGTGTCACAGGAATGGTTCAAAACTTAGACATTAGGAAGAGTCAGTCTTCTTGTACTTAAGTCGGCAATGTGCATTTTGTATTTAATTCGGATGCAATTACTGTGTTTCATCGTCAATAAGAAGGTCCAAGGGATACAGTAAACCTGGAGTGAAGCATCAGAATCTATAACTAGTGTCACAGGAATGGTTCAAAACTTAGACAGTAGGAAGAGTCAGTCTTCTTGTACTTAAGTCGGCATTGTGCATTTTGTATTTAATTCCGATGCAATTTCTGTGTTTCATCGTCAATAAGAAGGTCCAAGGAATACAGTAAACCAGAAGCGAAGCATCAGAATCTATAAGTAGTGACACAGGAATGGTTCAAAACTTAGACAGTAGGAAGAGTCGGTCTTCATGTACTTAAGTCGGCATTGTGCCTTTTCTTTTTAATTCCGATGCAATTTCTGTGTTTCATCGTCAATAAGAAGGTACAACGGATTCAGCGAACCTGGAGTGAAGCATCGGAATCTATAACAAGTGTCACAGGAATGGTTCAAAACATAGTCAGTAAGAAGTGTCGGTCTTCATGTACTTAAGTCGGCATTGTGCCTTTTGTATTTATTTCCGATGCAATTTCTGTGTTTCATCGTCAATAAGAAGGTCCAAGGGATACAGTAAACCTGAAGTGAAGCATCGGTATCTATAACTAGTGTCACAGGAATGGTTCAAAACATAGACAGTAGGAAGAGTCAGTCTTCTTGTACATAAGTAGGCATTGTGCCTTTTGTATTTAATTCCGATGCAATTTCTGTGTTTCATCGTCAGTAAGAAGGTCCAAGCGATACAGTAAACCTGAAGTGAAGCATCGGAATATATAACTAGTGTCACAGGAACGGTTCAAAACTTAGACATTAGGAAGAGTCAGTCTTCTTGTACTTAAGTCGGCAATGTGCATTTTGTATTTAATTCGGATGCAATTTCTGTGTTTCATCGTCAATAAGAAGGTCCAAGGGATACAGCAAACCTAGAGTGAAGCATCAGAATCTATAACTAGTGTCACAGGAATGGTTCAAAACTTAGACAGTAGGAAGAGTCAGTCATCTTGTACTTAAGTCGGCATTGTGCATTTTGTATTTAATTCCGATGCAATTTCTGTGTTTCATCGTCAATAAGAAGGTCCAAGGAATACAGTAAACCAAAGGCGAAGCATCAGAATCTATAACTAGTGACACAGGAATGGTTCAAATCTTAGATAGTAGGAAGAGTCGGTCTTCATGTACTTAAGTCGGCATTGTGCCTTTTCTATTTAATTCCGATGCAATTTCTGTGTTTCATCGTCAATAAGAATGTCAGAGGGATACAGTAAACCTGAAGTGAAGCATCGGAATCTATATCTAGTGTCACAGGAGTGGTTCAAAACATAGACAGTAAGAACTGTCAGTCTTCTTGTCCTTAAGTCGGCATTGTGCCTTTGTATTTAATTCCGATACAATTTCTGTGTTTCATCGTCAATAAGAAGGTCCAAGGGATACAGTAAACCTGGAGTGAAGCATCGGAATCTATAACTACTGTCACAGGAATGGTCAGTGGGAAGAGTCAGTCTTCTTGTCCTTAAGTCGGCATTGTGCCTTTTGTATTTAATTCCGATGCAATTTCTGTGTTTCATCGTCAATAAGAAGGTCCATGGGATACAGTAAACCTGAAGTGAAGCATCGGAATCTATAACTAGTGTTACAGGAATGGTTCAAAACATAGTCAGTAAGAAGTGTCGGTCTTCATGTACTTAAGTCGGCATTGAGCCTTTTGTATTTAATTCCGATGCAATTTTTGTGTTTCATCGTCAGTAAGAAGGTCCAAGCGATACAGTAAACCTGAAGTGAAGCATCGGAATATATAACTAGTGTCACAGGAATGGTTCAAAACTTAGACTTTAGGAAGAGTCAGTCTTCTTGTACTTAAGTCGGCAATGTGCATTTTGTATTTAATTCGGATGCAATTACTGTGTTTCATCGTCAATAAGAAGGTCCAAGGGATACAGTAAACCTGGAGTGAAGCATCAGAATCTATAACTAGTGTCACAGGAATGGTTCAAAACTTAGACAGTAGGAAGAGTCAGTCTTCTTGTACTTAAGTCGGCATTGTGCATTTTGTATTTAATTCCGATGCAATTTCTGTGTTATATCGTCAATAAGAAGGTCCAAGGAATACAGTAAACCAGAAGCGAAGCATCAGAATCTATAACTAGTGACACAGGAATGGTTCAAAACTTAGACAGTAGGAAGAGTCGGTCTTCATGTACTTAAGTCGGCATTGTGCCTTTTCTATTTAATTCCGATGCAATTTCTGTGTTTCATCGTCAATAAGAATGTCAGAGGGATACAGTAAACCTGAAGTGAAGCATCGGAATCTATATCTAGTGTCACAGGAGTGGTTCAAAACATAGACAGTAAGAACTGTCAGTCTTCTTGTCCTTAAGTCGGCATTGTGCCTTTTGTGTTTAATTCCGATGCAAGTTCTGTGTTTCATCGTCGATAAGAAGGTCCAAGGGTGACAGTAAACCTGAAGTGATGCATCGGAATCTATAACTAGTGTCACAGGAATGGTTCAAAACATAGTCAGTAAGAAGTGTCGGTCTTCATGTACTTAAGTCGGCATTGTGCCTTTGTATTTAATTCCGAAGCAATTTCTGTGTTTCATCGTCAATAAGAAGGTCCAAGGGATACAGTAAACCTGGAGTGAAGCATCGGAATCTATAACTACTGTCACAGGAATGGTCAGTGGGAAGAGTCAGTCTTCTTGTCCTTAAGTCGGCATTGTGCCTTTTGTATTTAATTCCGATGCAATTTCTGTGTTTCTTCGTCAATAAGAACGTCCAAGAGATACAGTAAGCCTGAAGTGAAGCATCGGAATCTATAACTAGTGTCACAGGAATGGTCAGTAGGATGAGTCAGTCTTATTGTCCTTAAGTCGGAATTGTGCTTTTTTGTATTTAATACCGATGCAATTTCTGTGTTTCATCGTCAATAAGAAGGTCCAAGGGATACAGTAAACTTGAAGTAAAGCATCGGAATCTATAACTAGTGTTGCAGGAATGGTTCAAAACATAGTCAATAAGACGTGTCGGTCTTCATGTACATAAGTCGGCATTGTGCCTTCTGTATTTAATTCCGATGCAATTTCTGTGTTTCATCGTCAATAAGAAGGTCCAAGCGATACAGTAAACCTGGAGTGATGCATCGGAATCTATAACTAGTGTCACAGGAATGGTTCAAACTTAGACATCAGGAAGAGTCAGTCCCCTTGTACTTAAGTCAGCATTGTGCTCTTGTATTTAATTCCGATGCAATTTCTGTGTTTCATCGTCAATAAGAAGGTCCAAGGGATACAGTAAACCTGAAGTGAAGCATCAGAATCTATAACTAGTGCCACAGGAATGGTTCAAAACTTAGATAGTAGGAAGAGTCGGTCTTCATGTACTTAAGTCGGCATTGTGCCTTTTCTATTTAATTCCGATGCAATTTCTGTGTTTCATCGTCAATAAGAAGGTCCAAGGGATACAGTAAACCTGGAGTGAAGCATCGGTATCTGTAACCACTGTCACAGGAATGGTCAGTGGGAAGAGTCAGTCTTCTTGTCCTTAAGTCGGCATTGTGCCTTTTGTATTTAATTCCGATGCAATTTCTGTGTTTCTTCGTCCATAAGAAGGTCCAAGGGATACAGTAAACCTGAAGTGAAGCATCGGAATCTACAACTAGTGTCACAGGAATGGTTCAAAACATAGTCAGTAAGAAGTGTCGGTCTTCGTGTACATACAACTACATTGTGCTTTTGTGTTTAATTCCGATGCAATCTCTGTGGTTCATCGTCAATAAGAAGGTCCAAGGGATACAGTAAACCTGAAGTGAAGCATCGGAATCTATAACTAGTGTCACAGGAATGGTCAGTAGGAAGAGTCAGTTATCTTGTCCTTGAGTCGGCATTGTGCCTTTTGTATTTAATTCCCATGCAATTTCTGTGTTTCATCGTCAATAAGAAGGTCCAAGGGATACAGTAAACGTGAAGGGAGGCATCGGAATCTATAACTAGTGTTACAGGAATGGTTCAAAAGCATAGTCAGAAACAGGTTCGGTCTCCATGTACTTAAGTCGGCGTTGTGCATTTTGTATTTAATTCCGATGCAATTTCTGTGTTTCATCGTCAATAAGAAGGTCCAAGGGATACAGTAAACCTGAAGTGAAGCATCGGAATCTATAACTAGTGTCACAGGAATGGTACAAAACATAGTCAGTAAGAAGTGTCGGTCTTCATGTACATACGTCGGCATTTGTGCCGTTTGTATTTAATTCCGATGCAATTTCTATGTTTCATCGTCAATAAGAAGGTCCAAGCGATACAGTAAACCTGGAGTGATGCTTCGGAATCTATAACTAGTGTCACAGGAATGGTACAAAACTTAGACATTAGGAAGAGTGAGTCCCCTTGTACGTAAGTCGGCATTGTGCTCTTGTATTTAATTCCGATGCAATTTCTGTGTTTCATCGTCAATAAGAAGGTCCAAGGGATACAGTAAACCTGGAGTGAAGCATCAGAATCCATAACTAGTGTCACAGGAATGGTTCAAAACTTAGACAATAGGAAGAGTCAGTCTTCTTCTACTTAAGTCGGCATTGTGCATTTTGTATTTAATTTCGATGCAATTTCTGTGTTTCATCGTCAATAAGAAGGTCCAAGGGATACAGTAAACCTGAAGTGAAGCATCAGAAACTATAACTAGTGACACAAGAATGGTTCAAAACTTAGATAGTAGGAAGAGTCGGTCTTCATGTACTTAAGTTGGCATTGTGCCTTTTCTATTTAATTCCGATGCAATGTCTGTGTTTCATCGTCAATAAGAATGTCAGAGGGATACAGTAAACCTGAAGTGAAGCATCGGAATCTATATCTAGTGTCACAGGAGTGGTTCAAAACATAGACTGTAAGAACTGTCAGTCTTCTTGTCCTTAAGTCGGCATTGTGCCTTTTGTATTTAATTCCGATGCAATTTCTGTGTTTCATCGTCGATAAGGAGGTCCAAGTGAGACAGTAAACCTGAAGTGATGCATCGGAATCTATAACTAGTGTCACAGGAATGGTTCAAAACATAGTCAGTAAGAAGTGTTGGTCTTTATGTACTTAAGTCGGCATTGTGCCTTTTGTATTTAATGCCGATGCAATTTCTGTGTTTCTTCGTCAATAAGAAGGTCCAAGGGATACAGTAAACCTGAAGTGAAGCATCGGAATCTATAACTAGTGTCACAGGAATGGTCAGTAGGAAGAGTCAGTCTTATTGTCCTTAAGTCGGCATTGTGCCTTTTGTATTTAATTCCGATGCAATTTCTGTGTTTCATCGTCAATAAAAACTTCCAAGGGATACAGTAAACTTGAAGTGAAGCATCGGAATCTATAACTAGTGTTGCAGGAATGGTTCAGAACATAGTCAATAAGAAGTGTCGGTCCTCATGTACTTGAGTCGGCATTGTGCCTTTTGTATTTAATTCCGATGCAATTTCTGTGTTTCATCGTCAATAAGAAGGTCCAAGGGATACAGTAAACGTGAAGTGTTGCTTCGGAATGTATAACTAGTGTCACAGGAATGGTTCAAAAGCATAGTCAGTAAGAAGTGTCGGTCTTCATGTACTTAAGTCGGCATTGTGCCTTTTGTACTTAATTCCGATGCAATTTCTGTGTTTCATCGTCAATAAGAAGGTCCAAGGGATACAGTAAAAATGAAGTGAAGCATCGGAATCTATAACTAGTGTCACAGGAATGGTTCAAAACATAGTCAGTAAGAAGTTTCGGTCTTCATGTACATACGTCGGCATTGTGCCTTTTGTATCTAATTCCCATGCCATTTCTGTGTTTCATCGTCAATAAGAAGGTCCAAGGGATACAGTAAACCTGAAGTGAAGCATCGGAATCTATAACTAGTGTCACAGGAATGGTCAGTAGGAAGAGTCAGTCTTCTTGTCCTTAAGTCGGCATTGTGCCTTTTGTATATAATTCCGATGCAATTTCTGTGCTTCATCGTCAATAAGAAGGTCCAAGGGATACAGTAAACCTGAAGTGAAGCATCGGAATCTGTAACTAGTGTCACAGGAATGGTCAGTAGGAAGAGTCAGTCTCCTTGTACTTAAGTTGGCATTGTGCCATTTGTATTTAATTCCGATGCAATTTCTGTGTTTCATCGTCAATAAGAAGGTCCAAGGAATACAGTAAACCTGAAGTGAAGCATCGGAATCTATAACTAGTGTTACAGTAATGGTTCAAAACATAGTCAGTAAGAAATGTCGGTCTTCATGTACTTAAGTCGGCATTGTGAATTTTGTATTTAATTCCGATGCCATTTCTGTGTTTCATCGTCAATAAGAAGGTCCAAGGGATACAGTAAACCTGGAGTGAAGCATGGAAATCTATAACTAGTGTCACAGGAATGGGTCAAAACATAGTCAGTAAGAAGTGTCGGTCTTCATGTACTTAAGTCGGCATTGTGTATTTTGTATTTAATTCCGATGCAATTTCTCTGTTTCATCGTCAATAAGTAGGTCCAAGGTATACAGTAAACCTGGAGTGAAGCATGGAAATCTATAACTAGTGTCACAGGAATGGGTTAAACGTAGTCAATAAGAAGAGTCGGTCTTCATGTACTTATGTCGGCATTGTGCCTTTTGTATTTACTTCCGATGCAATTTCTGTGTATCATCGTCAATAAGAAGGTCCAAGGGATACAGTAAACCTGAAGTGAAGCATCGGAATCTATAACTAGTGTCAGAGGAATGGTTCAAAACTTAGACATTAGGAAGAGTCAGTCCCCTTGTACTTAAGTCAGCATTGTGTTCTTGTATTTAATTCCGATGCAATTTCTGTGTTTCATCGTCAATAAGAAGGTCCAAGGGATACAGTAAACCTGAAGTGAAGCATTGGAATCTATAACTAGTTTCACAGGAATGGTTCAAAACGTAGTCAGTAAGAAGTGTCGGCCTTCATGTACATACGTCGGCATTGTGCCTTTTGTATTTAATTCCGATGCAATATCTGTGTTTCATCGTCAATAAGAAGGTCCAAGGGATACAGTAAACCTGGAGGTATGCATCGGAATCTATAACTAGTGTCACAGGAATGGTTCAAAACATAGACAGTAAGAACTGTCAGTCTTCTTGTCCTTAAGTCGGCATTGTGCCTTTTGTATTTAATTCCGATGCAATTTCCGTGTTTCATCGTCGATACGAAGGTCCAAGGGAGACAGTAAACCTGAAGTGATGCATCGGAATCTATAACTAGTGTCACAGGAATGGTTCAAAACATAGTCAGTAAGAAGTGTCAGTCTTCATGTACTTAAGTCGGCATTGTGCCTTTTGTATTTAATTCCGATGCAATTTCTGTGTTTCATTGTCAATAAGAAGGTCCAAGGGATACAGTAAACCTGAAGTGAAGCATCGGAATCTATAACTAGTGTCACAGGAATGGTTCAAAACATAGTCAGTAAGAAGTTTCGGTCTTCATGTACATACGTCGGCATTGTGCCTTTTGTATCTAATTCCCATGCCATTTCTGTGTTTCATCGTCAATAAGAAGGTCCAAGGGATACAGTAAACCCGAAGTGAAGCATCGGAATCTATAACTAGTGTCACAGGAATGGTCAGTAGGAAGAGTCAGTCTTCTTGTCCTTAAGTCGGCATTGTGCCTTTTGTATATAATTCCGATGCAATTTCTGTGTTTCATCGTCAATAAGAAGGTCCAAGGGATACAGTAAACCTGAAGTGAAGCATCGGAATCTGTAACTAGTGTCACAGGAATGGTCAGTAGGAAGAGTCAGTCTTCTTGTACTTAAGTTGGCATTGTGCCATTTGTATTTAATTCCGATGCAATTTCTGTGTTTCATCGTCAATAAAAACTTCCAAGGGATACAGTAAACTTGAAGTGAAGCATCGGAATCTATAACTAGTGTTGCAGGAATGGTTCAAAACATAGTCAATAAGAAGTGTCGGTCCTCTTGTACTTAAGTCGGCATTGTGCCTTTTGTATTTAATTCCGATGCAATTTCTGTGTTTCATCGTCAATAAGAAGGTCCAAGGGATACAGTAAACGTGAAGTGTTGCCTCGGAATGTATAACTAGTGTCACAGGAATGGTTCAAAAGCATAGTCAGTAAGAAATGTCGGTCTTCATGTACTTAAGTCGGCATTGTGCCTTTTGTACTTATTTCCGATGCAATTTCTGTGTTTCATCGTCAATAAGAAGGTCCAAGGGATACAGTAAACCTGAAGTGAAGCATCGGAATCTATAACTAGCGTCACAGGAATGGTTCAAAACATAGTCAGTAAGAAGTTTCGGTCTTCATGTACATACGTCGGCATTGTGCCTTTTGTATCTAATTCCCATGCCATTTCTGTGTTTCATCGTCAATAAGAAGGTCCAAGGGATACAGTAAACCTGAAGTGAAGCATCGGAATCTATAACTAGTGTCACAGGAATGGTCAGTAGGAAGAGTCAGTCTTCTTGTCCTTAAGTCGGCATTGTGCCTTTTGTATATAATTCCGATGCAATTTCTGTGTTTCATCGTCAATAAGAAGGTCCAAGGGATACAGTAAACCTGAAGTGAAGCATCGGAATCTGTAACTAGTGTCACAGGAATGGTCAGTAGGAAGAGTCAGTCTTCTTGTACTTAAGTTGGCATTGTGCCATTTGTATTTAATTCCGATGCAATTTCTGTGTTTCATCGTCAATAAGAAGGTCCAAGGAATACAGTAAACCTGAAGTGAAGCATCGGAATCTATAACTAGTGTTACAGTAATGGTTCAAAACATAGTCAGTAAGAAATGTCGGTCTTCATGTACTTAAGTCGGCATTGTGAATTTTGTATTTAATTCCGATGCCAATTCTGCGTTTCATCGTCAATAAGAAGGTCCAAGGGATACAATAAACCTGGAGTAAAGCATGGAAATCTATAACTAGTGTCACAGGAATGGGTCAAAACATAGACAGTAGGAAGTGTCGGTCTTCATGTACTTAAGTCGGCATTGTGTATTTTGTATTTAATTCCGATGCAATTTCTCTGTTTCATCGTCAATAAGTAGGTCCAAGGTATACAGTAAACCTGGAGTGAAGCATGGAAATCTATAACTAGTGTCACAGGAATGGGTTAAACGTAGTCAGTAAGAAGTGTCGGTCTTCATGTACTTATGTCGGCATTGTGCCTTTTGTATTTACTTCCGATGCAATTTCTGTGTTTCATCGTCAATAAGAAGGTCCAAGGGATACAGTAAACCTGAAGTGAAGCATCGGAATCTATAACTAGTGTCAGAGGAATGTTTCAAAACTTAGACATTAGGAAGAGTCAGTCCCCTTGTACTTAAGTCAGCATTGTGTTCTTGTATTTAATTCCGATGCAATTTCTGTGTTTCATCGTCAATAAGAAGGTCCAAGGGATACAGTAAATCTGAAGTGAAGCATAGGAATCTATAACTAGCGTCACAGGAATGGTTCAAAACGTAGTCAGTAAGAAGTGTCGGCCTTCATGTACATACGTCGGCATTGTGCCTTTTGTATTTAATTCCGATGCAATATCTGTGTTTCATCGTCAATAAGAAGGTCCAAGGGATACAGTAAACCTGGAGTGAAGCATCGGAATCTATAACCACTGTCACAGGAATGGTCAGTGGGAAGAGTCAGTCTTCATGTCCTTAAGTCGGCATTGTGCCTTTTGTATTTAATTCCGATGCAATTTGTATGTTTCTTCGTCAATAAGAAGGTCCAAGGGATACAGTAAACCTGAAGTGAAGCATCAGAATCTACAACTAGTGTCACAGGAATGTTTCAAAACATAGTCAGTAAGAAGTGTCGGTCTTCGTGTACATACGTCGGCATTGTGCTTTTGTATTTAATTCCGATGCAATCTCTGTGGTTCATCGTCAATAAGAAGGTCCAAGGGATACAGTAAACCTGAAGTGAAGCATCGGAATCCATAACTAGTGTCACAGGAATGGTCAGTAGGAAGAGTCAGTTATCTTGTCCTTAAGTCGGCATTGTGCCTTTTGTATTTAATTCCCATGCAATTTTTGTGTTTCATCGTCAATAAGAACGTCCAAGGGATACAGTAAACGTGAAGGGAGGCATCGGAATCTATAACTAGTGTTACAGGAATGGTTCAAAAGCATAGTCAGTAACAGGTTCGGTCTCCATGTACTTAAGTCGGCATTGTGCATTTTGTATATAATTCCGATGCAATTTCTGTGTTTCATCGTCAATAAGAAGGTCCAAGGGATACAGTAAACCTGAAGTGAAGCATCGGAATCTATAACTAGTGTCACAGGAATGGTTCAAAACATAGTCAGTAAGAAGTGTCGGTGTTCATGTACATACGTCGGCATTTGTGCCTTTTGTATTTAATTCCGATGCAATTTCTATGTTTCATCGTCAATAAGAGGGCCCAACTGATACGGTAAACCTGGAGTGATGCTTCGGAATCTATAACTAGTGTCACAGGAATGGTACAAAACTTAGACATTAGGAAGAGTCAGTCCCCTTGTACTTAAGTCGGCATTGTGCTCTTGTATTTAATTCCGATGCAATTTCTGTGTTTCATCGTCAATAAGAAGGTCCAAGGGATACAGTAAACCTGGAGTGAAGCATCAGAATCTTTAACTAGTGCCACACGAATGGTTCAAAACTTAGACAGTAGGAAGAGTCAGTCTTCTTGTACTTAAGTCGGCATTGTGCATTTTGTATTTAATTTCGATGCAATTTCTGTGTTTCATCGTCAATGAGAAGGTCCAAGGGATACAGTAAACCTGAAGTGAAGCATCAGAAACTATAACTAGTGACACAAGAATGGTTCAAAACTTAGATAGTAGGAAGAGTCGGTCTTCATGTACTTAAGTCGGCATTGTGCCTTTTCTATTTAATTCCGATGCAATGTCTGTGTTTCATCGTCAATAAGAATGTCAGAGGGATACAGTAAACCTGAAGTGAAGCATCGGAATCTATATCTAGTGTCACAGGAGTGGTTCAAAACATAGACTGTAAGAACTGTCAGTCTTCTTGTCCTTAAGTCGGCATTGTGCCTTTTGTATTTAATCTCGATGCAATTTCTGTGTTTCATCGTCGATATGGAGGTCCAAGGGAGACAGTAAACCTGAAGTGATGCATCGGAATCTATAACTAGTGTCACAGGAATGGTTCAAAACATAGTCAGTAAGAAGTGTTGGTCTTTATGTACTTAAGTCGGCATTGTGCCTTTTGTATTTAATGCCGATGCAATTTCTGTGTTTCTTCGTCAATAAGAAGGTCCAAGGGATACAGTAAACCTGAAGTGAAGCATCGGAATCTATAACTAGTGTCACAGGAATGGTCAGTAGGAAGAGTCAGTCTTATTGTCCATAAGTCGGCATTGTGCCTTTTGTATTTATTCCGATGCAATTTCTGTGTTTCATCGTCAATAAGAACTTCCAAGGGATACAGTAAACTTGAAGTGAAGCATCGGAATCTATAACTAGTGTTGCAGGAATGGTTCAAAACATAGTCAATAAGAAGTGTCGGTCTTCATGTACTTAAGTCGGCGTTGTGCCTTTTGTACTTAATTTCGATGCAATTTCTGTGTTTCATCGTCAATAAGAAGGTCCAAGGGATACAGTAAACCTGAAGTGAAGCATCGGAATCTATAACTAGTGTCACAGGAATGGTACAAAACATAGTCAGTAAGAAGTGTCGGTCTTAATGTACATACGTCGGCATTGTGCCTTTTGTATCTAATTCCCATGCAATTTCTGTGTTTCGTCGTCAATAAGAAGGTCCAAGGGATACAGTAAACCTGAAGTGAAGCATCGGAATCTGTAACTAGTGTCACAGGAACGGTCAGTAGGAAGAGTCAGTCTTCTTGTACTTAAGTTGGCATTGTGCCATTTGTATTTAATTCCGATGCAATTTCTGTGCTTCATCGTCAATAAGAAGGTCCAAGGAATACAGTAAACCTGAAGTGAAAAATCGGAATATATAACTAGTGTTACAGTAATGGTTCAGAACATAGTCAGTAAGAAATGTCGGTCTTCATGTACTTAAGTCGGCATTGTGAATTTTATATTTAATTCCGATGCCATTTCTGTGTTTCATCGACAATAAGAAGGTCCAAGGGATACAGTAAACCTGGAGTGAAGCATGGAAATCTATAACTAGTGTCACAGGAATGGGGCAAAACATAGTCAGTAAGAAGTGTCGGTCTTCATGTACTTAAGTCGGCATTGTGTCTTTTGTATTTAATTCCGATGCAATTTCTCTGTTTCATCGTCAATAAGTAGGTCCAAGGTATACAGTAAACCTGGAGTGAAGCATCAAAATCTATAACTAGTGTCACAGGAATGGGTTAAACGTAGTCAGTAAGAAGTGTCGGTCTTCATGTACTTATGTCGGCATTGTGCCTTTTGTATTTACTTCCGATGCAATTTCTGTGTTTCATCGTCATTAAGAAGGTCCAAGGGATACAGTAAACCTGAAGTGAAGCATCGGAATCTATAACTAGTGTCAGAGGAATGGTTCAAAACTTAGACAGTAGGAAGAGTCAGCCTTCTTGCACTTACGTCGGCATTGTGCCTTTTGTATTAATTTCCGATGCAATTTCTGTGTTTCGTCGTCAATAAGAAGGTCCAAGGGATACAGTAAACCTGGTGTAAAGAATCGGAATCTATAACTAGTGTCACAGGAATGGTCAGTAGGAAGAGTCAGTCTTCTTGTACTTAAGTCGGCATTGTGCCTTTTGTATTTAAGTCCGATGCAATTTCTGTGTTTCACCGTCAATACGAAGGTCCAAGGGATACAGTAAACCTTGAGTGAAGCATCGGAATCCATAACTAGTGTCTCAGGAATGGTTCAAAACATAGTCAGTAAGTAGTGTCGGTCTTCATGTACTTAAGTCGGCATTGTGCCTTTTGTATTTAATTCCGATGCAATTTCTGTGTTTCATCGTCAATAAGAAGGTCCAAGGGATACAGTAAACCTGAAGTGAAGCATCGGAATCTATAACTAGTGTCACAGGAATATTTCAAATCATAGTCAGTAAGACGTGTCGTTCGTCATGTACTTAAGTCTGCATTGTGCCTTTTGTATTTAATTACGATGCAATTTCTGTGTTTCATCGTCAATAAGAAGGTCCAAGGGATACAGTAAACCTGGAGTGAAGCATGGAAATCTATAACTAGTGTCACAGGAATGGGTCAAAACATAGTCAGTAAGAAGTGTCGGTCTTCATGTACTTAAGTCGGCAATGTGCCTTTTGTATTTAATTCCGATGCAATTTCTGTGTTTCATCGTCAATTAGAAGGTCCAAGGGGTACAGTAAACCTGGAGTGAAGCATCGGAATCAATAACTACTGTCACAGGAATGGTCAGTTGGAAGAGTCAGTCTTCTTGTCCTTAAGTCGGCATTGTGCCTTTTGTATTTAATTCCGATGCAATTTCTGTGTTTCATCGTCAATAAGAACGTCCAAGGGATACAGTAAACTTGAAGTGAAGCATCGGAATCAATAACTAGTGTTGCAGGAATGGTTCAAAACATAGTCAATAAGAATTGTCGGTCTTAATGTACTTAAGTCGGCATTGTGCCTTTTGTATTCAATTCCGATGCAATTTCTGTGTTTCATCGTCAATAAGAAGGTCCAAGGGATACAGTAAACGTGAAGTGTTGCTTTGGAATCCATAACTAGTGTCACAGGAATGGTTCAAAAGCATAGTCAGTAAGAAGTGTCGGTCTTCATGTACTTATGTCGGCATTGTGCCTTTTGTACTTAATTTCGATGCAATTTCTGTGTTTCATCGTCAATAAGAAGGTCCAAGGGATACAGTAAACCTGAAGTGAAGCATCGGAATCTATAACTAGTGTCACAGGAATGGTACAAAACATAGTCAGTAAGATGTGTCGGTCTTAATGTACATACGTCGGCATTGTGCCTTTTGTATCTAATTCCCATGCAATTTCTGTGTTTCGTCGTCAATAAGAAGGTCCAAGGGATACAGTAAACCTGAAGTGAAGCATCGTAATCTGTAACTAGTGTCACAGGAATGGTCAGTAGGAAGAGTCAGTCTTCTTGTACTTAAGTTGGCATTGTGCCATTTGTATTTAATTCCGATGCAATTTCTGTGCTTCATCGTCAATAAGAAGGTCCAAGGAATACAGTAAACCTGAAGTGAAAAATCGGAATATATAACTAGTGTTACAGTAATGGTTCAGAACATAGTCAGTAAGAAATGTCGGTCTTCATGTACTTAAGTCGGCATTGTGAATTTTATATTTAATTCCGATGCCATTTCTGTGTTTTATCGACAATAAGAAGGTCCAAGGGATACAGTAAACCTGGAGTGAAGCATGGAAATCTATAACTAGTGTCACAGGAATGGGGCAAAACATAGTCAGTAAGAAGTGTCGGTCTTCATGTACTTAAGTCGGCATTGTGTTTTTTGTATTTAATTCCGATGCAATTTCTCTGTTTCATCGTCAATAAGTAGGTCCAAGGTATACAGTAAACCTGGAGTGAAGCATGGAAATCTATAACTAGTGTCACAGGAATGGGTTAAACGTAGTCAGTAAGAAGTGTCGGTCTTCATGTACTTATGTCGGCATTGTGCCTTTTGTATTTACTTCCGATGCAATTTCTGTGTTTCATCGTCAATAAGAAGGTCCAAGGGATACAGTAAACCTGAAGTGAAGCATCGGAATCTATAACTAGTGTCAGAGGAATGGTTCAAAACTTAGACAGTAGGAAGAGTCAGCCTTCTTGCACTTAAGTCGGCATTGTGCCTTTTGTATTAATTTCCGATGCAATTTCTGTGTTTCGTCGTCAATAAGAAGGTCCAAGGGATACAGTAAACCTGGTGTAAAGAATCGGAATCTATAACTAGTGTCACAGGAATGGGTTAAACGTAGTCAGTAAGAAGTGTCGGTCTTCATGTACTTAAGTCGGCATTGTGCCTTTTGTATTTAAGTCCGATGCAATTTCTGTGTTTCACCGTCAAAACGAAGGTCCAAGGGATACAGTAAACCTTGAGTGAAGCATCGGAATCCATAACTAGTGTCTCAGGAATGGTTCAAAACATAGTCAGTAAGTAGTGTCGGTCTTCATGTACTTAAGTCGGCATTGTGCCTTTTGTATTTAATTCCGATGCAATTTCTGTGTTTCATCGTCAATAAGAAGGTCCAAGGGATACAGTAAACCTGAAGTGAAGCATCGGAATCTATAACTAGTGTCACAGGAATGGTTCAAATCATAGTCAGTAAGACGTGTCGTTCGTCATGTACTTAAGTCTGCATTGTGCCTTTTGTATTTAATTCCGATGCAATTTCTGTGTTTCATCGTCAATAAGAAGGTCCAAGGGATACAGTAAACCTGGAGTGAAGCATGGAAATCTATAACTAGTGTCACAGGAATGGGTCAAAACATAGTCAGTAAGAAGTGTCGGTCTTCATGTACTTAAGTCGGCAATGTGCCTTTTGTATTTAATTCCGATGCAATTTCTGTGTTTCATCGTCAATTAGAAGGTCCAAGGGATACAGTAAACCTGGAGTGAAGCATCGGAATCAATAACTACTGTCACAGGAATGGTCAGTTGGAAGAGTCAGTCTTCTTGTCCTTAAGTCGGCATTGTGCCTTTTCGTATTTAATTCCGATGCAATTTCTGTGTTTCATCGTCAATAAGAACGTCCAAGGGATACAGTAAACTTGAAGTGAAGCATCGGAATCAATAACTAGTGTTGCAGGAGTGGTTCAAAACCATAGTCAGTAAGAAGTGTCGGTCTTCATGTACTTAAGTCGGCATTGTGCCTTTTGTACTTCATTCCGATGCAATTTCTGTGTTTCATCGTCAATAAGAAAGTCCAAGGGATACAGTAAACCTGAAGTGAAGCATCGGAATCTATAACTAGTGTCACAGGAATGGTTCATAACATAGTCAGTAAGAAGTGTCGGTCTTCATGTACATACGTCGGCATTGTGCCTTTTGTATCTAATTCCGATGCAATTTCTGTGTTTCATCGTCAATAAGAAGGTCCAAGGAATACAGTAAACCTGAAGTGAAGCATCGGAAACTATAACTAGTGTCACAGGAATGGTCAGTAGGAAGAGTCAGTCTTCTTGTCCTTAAGTCGACATTGTGCCTTTTGTATTTAATTCCGATGCAATTTCTGTTATTCATCGTCAATAAGAAGGTACAAGGGATACAGTAAACCTGAAGTGAAGCATCGGAATCTGTAACTAGTGTCACAGGAATGGTCAGTAGGAAGAGTCAGTCTACTTGTACTTAAGTTGGCATTGTGCCATTAGTATTTAATTCCGATGCAATTTCTGTGTTTCATCGTCAATAAGAAGGTCCAAGGAAGACAGTAAACCTGAAGTGAAGCATCGGAACCTATAACTAGTGTTACAGTAATGGTTCAAAACATAGTCAGTAAGAAGTGTCAGTCTTCATGTACTTAAGTCGGCATTGTGCCTTTTGTATTTAATTCCGATGCAATTTCTGTGTTTCATCGTCAACAAGAAGGTCCAAGGGATACAGTAAACCTGAAGTGAAGCATCGGAATCTATGACTAGTGTCACAGGAATGGTTCAAAACATAGTCAGTAAGAAGTTTCGGTCTTCATGTACATACGTCGGCATTGTGCCTTTTGTATCTAATTCCCATGCCATTTCTGTGTTTCATCGTCAATAAGAAGGTCCAAGGGATACAGTAAACCTGAAGTGACGCATCGGAATCTATAACTAGTGTCACAGGAATGGTCAGTAGGAAGAGTCAGTCTTCTTGTCCTTAAGTCGGCATTGTGCCTTTTGTATATAATTCCGATGCAATTTCTGTGTTTCAACGTCAATAAGAAGGTCCAAGGGATACAGTAAACCTGAAGTGAAGCATCGGAATCTGTAACTAGTGTCACAGGAATGGTCAGTAGGAAGAGTCAGTCTTCTTGTACTTAAGTTGGCATTGTGCCATTTGTATTTAATTCCGATGCAATTTCTGTGTTTCATCGTCAATAAAAACTTCCAAGGGATTCAGTAAACTTGAAGTGAAGCATCGGAATCTATAACTAGTGTTGCAGGAATGGTTCAAAACATAGTCAATAAGAAGTGTCGGTCCTCATGTACTTAAGTCGGCATTGTGCCTTTTGTATTTAAATTCCGATGCAATTTCTGTGTTTCATCGTCAATAAGAAGGTCCAAGGGATACAGTAAACGTGAAGTGTTGCCTCGGAATGTATAACTAGTGTCACAGGAATGGTTCAAAAGCATAGTCAGTAAGAAGTGTCGGTCTTCATGTACTTAAGTCGGCATTGTGCCTTTTGTACTTAAAACCGATGCAATTTCTGTGTTTCATCGTCAATAAGAAGGTCCAAGGGATACAGTAAACCTGAAGTGAAGCATCGGAATCTATAACTAGTGTCACAGGAATGGTTCAAAACATAGTCAGTAAGAAGTTTCGGTCTTCATGTACATACGTCGGCATTGTGCCTTTTGTATCTAATTCCCATGCCATTTCTGTGTTTCATCGTCAATAAGAAGGTCCAAGGGATACAGTAAACCTGAAGTGAAGCATCGGAATCTATAACTAGTGTCACAGGAATGGTCAGTAGGAAGAGTCAGTCTTCTTGTCCTTAAGTCGGCATTGTGCCTTTTGTATATAATTCCGATGCAATTTCTGTGTTTCATCGTCAACAAGAAGGTCCAAGGGATACAGTAAACCTGAAGTGAAGCATCGGAACCTGTAACTAGTGTCACAGGAATGGTCAGTAGGAAGAGTCAGTCTTCTTGTACTTAAGTTGGCATTGTGCCATTTGTATTTAATTCCGATGCAATTTCTGTGTTTCATCGTCAATAAGAAGGTCCAAGGAATACAGTAAACCTGAAGTGAAGCATCGGAATCTATAACTAGTGTTACAGTAATGGTTCAAAACATAGTCAGTAAGAAATGTCGGTCTTCATGTACTTAAGTCGGCATTGTGAATTTTGTATTTAATTCGGATGCCATTTCTGTGTTTCATCGTCAATAAGAAGGTCCAAGGGATACAGTAAACCTGGAGTGAAGCATGGAAATCTATGACTAGTGTCACAGGAATGGGTCAAAACATAGTCAGTAAGAAGTGTCGGTCTTCATGTACTTAAGTCGGCATTGTGTATTTTGTATTTAATTCCGATGCAATTTCTCTGTTTCATCGTCAATACGTAGGTCCAAGGTATACAGTAAACCTGGAGTGAAGCACGGAAATCTATAACTAGTGTCACAGGAATGGGTTAAACGTAGTCAGTAAGAAGTGTCGGTCTTCATGTACTTATGTCGGCATTGTGCCTTTTGTATTTACTTCCGATGCAATTTCTGTGTTTCATCGTCAATAAGAAGGTCCAAGGGATACAGTAAACCTGAAGTGAAGCATCGGAATCTATAATTAGTGTCAGAGGAATGGTTCAAAACTTAGACATTAGGAAGAGTCAGTCCCCTTGTACTTAAGTCAGCATTGTGTTCTTGTATTTAATTCCGATGCAATTTCTGTGTTTCAACGTCAATAAGAAGGTGCAAGGGATACAGTAAATCTGAAGTGAAGCATAGGAATCTATAACTAGCGTCACAGGAATGGTTCAAAACATAGTCAGTAAGAAGTGTCAGTCTTCATGTACTTAAGTCGGCATTGTGCCTTTTGTATTTAATTCCGATGCAATTTCTGTGTTTCATCGTCAATAAGAAGGTCCAAGGGATACAGTAAACCTGGAGTGAAGCATCGGAATCTATAACCACTGTCACAGGAATGGTCAGTGGGAAGAGTCAGTCTTCATGTCCTTAAGTCGGCATTGTGCCTTTTGTATTTAATTCCGATGCAATTTCTATGTTTCTTCGTCAATAAGAAGGTCCAAGGGATACAGTAAACCTGAAGTGAAGCATCGGAATCTACAACTAGTGTCACAGGAATGGTTCAAAACATAGTCAGTAAGAAGTGTCGGTCTTCGTGTACATACGTCGGCATTGTGCTTTTGTATTTAATTCCGATGCAATCTCTGTGGTTCATCGTCAATAAGAAGGTCCAAGGGATACAGTAAACCTGAAGTGAAGCATCGGAATCTATAACTAGTGTCACAGGAATGGTCAGTAGGAAGAGTCAGTTATCTTGTCCTTAAGTCGGCATTGTGCCTTTTGTATTTAATTCCCATGCAATTTTTGTGTTTCATCGTCAATAAGAAGGTCCAAGGGATACAGTAAACGTGAAGGGAGGCATCGGAATCTATAACTAGTGTTACAGGAATGGTTCAAAAGCATAGTCAGTAACAGGTTCGGTCTCCATGTACTTAAGTCGGCATTGTGCATTTTGTATATTATTCCGATGCAATTTCTGTGTTTCATCGTCAATAAGAAGGTCCAAGGGATACAGTAAACCTGAAGTGAAGCATCGGAATCTATAACTAGTGTCACAGGAATGGTTCAAAACATAGTCAGTAAGAAGTGTCGGTGTTCATGTACATACGTCGGCATTTGTGCCTTTTGTATTTAATTCCGATGCAATTTCTATGTTTCATCGTCAATAAGAGGGTCCAAGGGATACAGTAAACCTGGAGTGATGCTTCGGAATCTATAACTAGTGTCACAGGAATGGTACAAAACTTAGACATTAGGAAGAGTCAGTCCCCTTGTACTTAAGTCGGCATTGTGCTCTTGTATTTAATTCCGATGCAATTTCTGTGTTTCATCGTCAATAAGAAGGTCCAAGGGATACAGTAAACCTGGAGTGAAGCATCAGAATCTATAACTAGTGCCACAGGAATGGTTCAAAACTTAGACAGTAGGAAGAGTCAGTCTTCTTGTACTTAAGTCGGCATTGTGCATTTTGTATTTAATTTCGATGCAATTTCTGTGTTTCATCGTCAATATGAAGGTCCCAGGGATACAGTAAACCTGAAGTGAAGCATCAGAAACTATAACTAGTGACACAAGAATGGTTCAAAACTTAGATAGTAGGAAGAGTCGGTCTTCATGTACTTAAGTCGGCATTGTGCCTTTTCTATTTAATTCCGATGCAATGTCTGTGTTTCATCGTCAATAAGAATGTCAGAGGGATACAGTAAACCTGAAGTGAAGCATCGGAATCTATATCTAGTGTCACAGGAGTGGTTCAAAACATAGACTGTAAGAACTGTCAGTCTTCTTGTCCTTAAGTCGGCATTGTGCCTTTTGTATTTAATCTCGATGCAATTTCTGTGTTTCATCGTCGATAAGGAGGTCCAAGGGAGACAGTAAACCTGAAGTGATGCATCGGAATCTATAACTAGTGTCACAGGAATGGTTCAAAACATAGTCAGTAAGAAGTGTTGGTCTTTATGTACTTAAGTCGGCATTGTGCCTTTTGTATTTAATGCCGATGCAATTTCTGTGTTTCTTCGTCAATAAGAAGGTCCAAGGGATACAGTAAACCTAAAGTGAAGCATCGGAATCTATAACTAGTGTCACAGGAATGGTTCAAAACATAGTCAATAAGAAGTGTCGGTCCTCATGTACTTAAGTCGGCATTGTGCTTTTGTATTTAATTCCGATGCAATTTCTGTGTTTCATCGTCAATAAGAAGGTCCAAGGGATACAGTAAACGTGAAGTGTTGCTTCGGAATCTATAACTAGTGTCACAGGAATGGTTCAAAAGCATAGTCAGTAAGAAGTGTCGGTCTTCATGTACTTAAGTCGGCATTGTGCCTTTTGTACTTAATTTCGATGCAATTTCTGTGTTTCATCGTCAATAAGAAGGTCCAAGGGATACAGTAAACCTGAAGTGAAGCATCGGAATCTATAACTAGTGTCACAGGAATGGTTCAAAACATAGTCAGTAAGAAGTGTCGGTCTTAATGTACATACGTCGGCATTGTGCCTTTTGTATCAAATTCCCATGCAATTTCTGTGTTTCGTCGTCAATAAGAAGGTCCAAAGGATACAGTAAACCTGAAGTGAAGCATCGGAATCTATAACTAGTGTCACAGGAATGGTCAGTAGGAAGAGTCAGTCTTCTTGTCCTTAAGTCGGCATTGTGCCTTTTGTATATAATTCCGATGCAATTTCTGTGTTTCATCGTCAATAAGAAGGTCCAAGGGATACAGTAAACCTGAAGTGAAGCATCGGAATCTGTAACTAGTGTCACAGGAATGGTCAGTAGGAAGAGTCAGTCTTCTTGTACTTAAGTTGGCATTGTGCCATTTGTATTTAATTCCGATGCAATTTCTGTGTTTCATCGTCAATAAGAAGGTCCAAGGAATACAGTAAACCTGAAGTGAAAAATCGGAATCTATAACTAGTGTTACAGTAATGGTTCAGAACATAGTCAGTAAGAAATGTCGGTCTTCATGTACTTAAGTCGGCATTGTGAATTTTATATTTAATTCCGATGCCATTTCTGTGTTTCATCGACAATAAGAAGGTCCAAGGGATACAGTAAACCTGGAGTGAAGCATGGAAATCTATAACTAGTGTCACAGGAATGGGGCAAACATAGTCAGTAAGAAGTGTCGGTCTTCATGTACTTAAGTCGGCATTGTGTCTTTTGTATTTAATTCCGATGCAATTTCTCTGTTTCATCGTCAATAAGTAGGTCCAAGGTATACAGTAAACCTGGAGTGAAGCATGGAAATCTATAACTAGTGTCACAGGAATGGGATACACGTAGTCAGTAAGAAGTGTCGGTCTTCATGTACTTATGTCGGCATTGTGCCTTTTGTATTTACTTCCGATGCAATTTCTGTGTTTCATCGTCAATAAGAAGGTCCAAGGGATACAGTAAACCTGAAGTGAAGCATCGGAATCTATAACTAGTGTCAGAGGAATGGTTCAAAACTTAGACAGTAGGAATAGTCAGCCTTCTTGCACTTAAGTCGGCATTGTGCCTTTTGTATTAAATTCCGATGCAATTTCTGTGTTTCGTCGTCAATAAGAAGGTCCAAGGGATACAGTAAACCTGGTGTAAAGAATCGGAATCTATAACTAGTGTCACAGGAATGGTCAGTAGGAAGAGTCAGTCTTCTTGTACTTAAGTCGGCATTGTGCCTTTTGTATTTAAGTCCGATGCAATTTCTGTGTTTCACCGTCAATACGAAGGTCCAAGGGATACAGTAAACCTTGAGTGAAGCATCGGAATCCATAACTAGTGTCTCAGGAATGGTTCAAAACATAGTCAGTAAGTAGTGTCGGTCTTCATGTACTTAAGTCGGCATTGTGCCTTTTGTATTTAATTCCGATGCAATTTCTGTGTTTCATCGTCAATAAGAAGGTCCAAGGGATACAGTAAACCTGAAGTGAAGCATCGGAATCTATAACTAGTGTCACAGGAATGGTTCAAATCATAGTCAGTAAGACGTGTCGTTCGTCATGTACTTAAGTCGGCATTGTGCCTTTTGTATTTAATTCCGATGCAATTTCTGTGTTTCATCGTCAATAAGAAGGTCCAAGGGATACAGTAAACCTGGAGTGAAGCATGGAAATCTATAACTAGTGTCACAGGAATGGGTCAAAACATAGTCAGTAAGAAGTGTCGGTCTTCATGTACTTAAGTCGGCATTGTGCCTTTTGTATTTAATTCCGATGCAATTTCTGTGTTTCATCGTCAATTAGAAGGTCCAAGGGATACAGTAAACCTGGAGTGAAGCATCGGAATCAATAACTACTGTCACAGGAATGGTCAGTTGGAAGAATCAGTCTTCTTGTCCTTAAGTCGGCATTGTGAATTTTGTATTTAATTCCGATGCAATTTCTGTGTTTCATCGTCAATAAGAACGTCCAAGGGATACA
Source organism: Schistocerca americana (assembly GCF_021461395.2). Classification (NCBI taxonomy): domain Eukaryota; kingdom Metazoa; phylum Arthropoda; class Insecta; order Orthoptera; family Acrididae; genus Schistocerca; species Schistocerca americana. Next base: position 25,031,254 of record NC_060121.1, on the reverse strand, counting down.
GTAAACTTGAAGTGAAGCATCGGAATCAATAACTAGTGTTGCAGGAATGGTTCAAAACATAGTCAATAAGAAGTGTCGGTCTTCATATACTTAAGTCGGCATTGTGCCTTTTGTATTCAATTCCGATGCAATTTCTGTGTTTCATCGTCAATAAGAAGGTCCAAGGGATACAGTAAACGTGAAGCGTTGCTTCGGAATCCATAACTAGTGTCACAGGAATGGTTCAAAACCATAGTCAGTAAGAAGTGTCGGTCTTCATGTACTTAAGTCGGCATTGTGCCTTTTGTACTTAATTCCGATGCAATATCTGCGTTTCATCGTCAATAAGAAAGTCCAAGGGATACAGTAAACCTGAAGTGAAGCATCGGAATCTATAACTAGTGTCACAGGAATGGTTCAAAACATAGTCAGTAAGAAGTGTCGGTCTTCATGTACATACGTCGGCATTGTGCCTTTTGTATCTAATTCCGATGCAATTTCTGTGTTTCATCGTCAATAAGAAGGTCCAAGGAATACAGTAAACCTGAAGTGAAGCATCGGAAACTATAACTAGTGTCACAGGAATGGTCAGTAGGAAGAGTCAGTCTTCTTGTCCTTAAGTCGGCATTGTGCGTTTTGTATTTAATTCCGATGCAATTTCTGTGTTTCATCGTCAATAAGAAGGTCCAAGGGATACAGTAAACCTGAAGTGAAGCATCGGAATCTGTAACAAGTGTCACAGGAATGGTCAGTAGGAAGAGTCAGTCTACTTGTACTTAAGTTGGCATTGTGCCATTAGTATTTAATTCCGATGCAATTTCTGTGTTTCATCGTCAATAAGAAGGTCCAAGGAAGACAGTAAACCTGAAGTGAAGCATCGGAACCTATAACTAGTGTTACAGTAATGGTTCAAAACATAGTCAGTAAGAAGTGTCGGTCTTCATGTACTTAAGTCGGCATTGTGAATTTTGTATTTCATTCCGATGCCATTTTTGTGTTTCATCGTCAATAAGAAGGTCCAAGGGATTCAGTAAACCTGGGGTGAAGCATGGAAATCTATAACTAGTGTCACAGGAATGGGTCAAAACATAGTCAGTAAGAAGTGTCGGTCTTCATGTACTTAAGTCGGCATTGTGTCTTTTGTATTTAATTCCGATGCAATATCTGTGTTTCATCGTCAATAAGTAGGTCCAAGGGATACAGTAAACCTGAAGTGAAGCATCGGAATCTATAACTAGTGTCAGAGGAATGGTTCAAAACTTAGACAGTAGGAAGAGTCAGTTCTCTTGTACTTAAGTTGGCATTGTGCCTTTTGTATTAATTTCCGATGCAATTTCTGTGTTTCGTCGTCAATAAGAAGGTCCAAGGCGATACAGTAAACCTGGTGTAAAGAATCGGAATCTATAACTAGTGTCACAGGAATGGTCAGTAGGAAGAGTCAGTCTTCTTGTACTTAAGTCGGCATTGTGCCATTTGTATTTAAGTCCGATGCAATTTCTGTGTTTCATCGTCAATAAGAAGGTCCAAGGGATACAGTAAACCTTGAGTGAAGCATCGGAATCCATAACTAGTGTCTCAGGAATGGTTCAAAACATAGTCAGTAAGTAGTGTCGGTCTTCATGTACTTAAGTCGGCATTGTGCCTTTTGTATTTAATTCCGATGCAATTTCTGTGTTTCATCGTCAATAAGAAGGTCCAAGGGATACAGTAAACCTGAAGTGAAGCATCGGAATCCATAACTAGTGTCACAGGAATGGTTCAAATCATAGTCAGTAAGACGTGTCGTTCTTCATGTACTTAAGTCGGCATTGTGCCTTTTGTATTTAATTCCGATGCAATTTCTGTGTTTCATCGTCAATAAGAAGGTCCAAGGAATACAGTAAACCTGAAGTGAAGCATCGGAATCTATAACTAGTTTTACAGGAATGGTTCAAAACATAGTCAGTAAGAAGTGACGGTCTTCACGTACCTTAGTCGGCATTGTGCATTTTGTATTTAATTCTGATGCCATTTCTGTGTTTCATCGACAATATGTAGGTCCAAGGTATACAGTAAACCTGGAGTGAAGCATGGAAATCTATAACTAGTGTCACAGGAATGGGTCAAAACATAGTCAGTAAGAAGTGTCGGTCTTCATGTACTTAAGTCGGCATTGTGCTTTTTGCATTTAATTCCGATGCAATTTATGTGTTTCATCGTCAATAAGAAGGTCCAAGGGATACAGTAAGCCTGAAGTGAACATCGGAATCTATAACTACTGTCACAGGAATGGTCAGTTGGAAGACTCAGTCTTCTTGTCCTTAAGTCGGCATTGTGCCTTTTGTATTTAATTCCGATGCAATTTCTGTGTTTCATCGTCAATAAGAACGTCCAAAGGATACAGTAAACTTGAAGTTAAGCATCGGAATCTATAACTAGTGTTGCAGGAATGGTTCAAAACATAGTCAATAAGAAGTGTCGGTCTTCATGTACTTAAGTCGGCATTGTGCCTTTTGTATTTAATTCCGATGCAATTTCTGTGTTTCATCGTCAATAAGAAGGTCCAAGGGATACAGTAAACTTGAAGTGTAGCTTCGGAATCTATAACTAGTGTCACAGGAATGGTTCAAAAGCATAGTCAGTAAGTAGTGTCGGTCTTCATGTACTTAAGTCGGCATTCTGCCTTTTGTACTTAATTCCGATGCAATTTCTGTGTTTCATCGTCAATAAGAAGGTCCAAGGGATACAGTAAACCTGGAGTGAAGCATCGGAATCTATAACTACTGTCACAGGAATGGTCAGTGGGAAGAGTCAGTCTTCTTGTCCTTAAGTCCGCATTGTGCCTTTTGTATTTAATTCTGATGCCATTTCTGTGTTTCATCGTCAATATGTAGGTCCAAGGTAAACAGTAAACCTGGAGTGTAGCATGGAAATCTATAACTAGTGTCACAGGAATGAGTCAAAACATAGTCAGTAAGTAGTGTCGGTCTTCATGTACTTAAGTCGGCATTGTGCCTTTTGTATTTAATTCCGATGCAATTTCTGTGTTTCATCGTCAACAAGAAGGTCCAAGGGATACAGTAAACCTGAAGTGAAGCATCGGAATCTATAACTAGTGTCACAGGAATGGTTCAAATCATAGTCAGTAAGACGTGTCGTTCTTCATGTACTTAAGTCGGCATTGTGCCTTTTGTATTTAATTCCGATGCAATTTCTGTGTTTCATCGTCAATAAGAAGGTCCAAGGGATACAGTAAACCTGAAGTGAAGCATCGGAATCTATAACTAGTGTTACAGGAATTGTTCAAAACATAGTCAGTAAGAAGTGACGGTCATCATGTACTTAAGTCGGCATTGTGCCTTTTGTATTTAATTCCGATGCAATTTCTGTGTTTCATCGTCAATAAGAAGGTCCAAGGGATACGGTACACGTGAAGTGTAGCTTCGAAATCTATAACTAGTGTCACAGGAATGGTTCAAAAGCATAGTCAGTAAGAGGTGTCGGTCTTCATGTACTTAAGAAGGCATTGTGCCTTTTGTACTTAATTCCGATGCAATTTCTGTGTTTCATCGTCAATAAGAAGGTCCAAGGGATACAGTAAACCTGAAGTGAAGCATCGGAATCTATAACTAGTGTCACAGGAATGGCTCAAAACATAGTCAGTAAGAAGTGTCGGTCTTCATATACATACGTCGGCATTGTGCCTTTTGTATTTAATTCCGATGCAATTTCTGTGTTTCATCGCCAATAAGAAGGTCCAAGAGATACAGTAAACCTGGAGTGAAGCATGGAAATCTATAACTAGTTTCACAGGAATGGGTCAAAACATAGTCAGTAAGAAGTGTCGGTCTTCATGTACTAAAGTCGGCATTGTGAATTTTGTATCTAATTCCGATGCAATTTCTGTGTTTCTTCGTCAATAAGAAGGTCCAAGGGATACAGTAAACCTGAAGTGAAGCATCGGAATCTATAACTAGTGTCACACGAATGGTCAGTAGGAAGAGTCAGTCTTATTGTCCTTAAGTCGGCATTGTGCCTTTTGTATTTAATTCCGATGCAATATCTGTGTTTCATCGTCAATAAGAACGTCCAAGGAGTACAGTAAACTTGAAGTGAAGCATCGGAATCTATAACTAGTGTTGCAGGAATGGTTCAAAACATAGTCAATAAGAAGTGTCGGTCTTCATGTACTTAACTCGGCATTGTGCCGTTTGTATTTAATTCCGATGCAATTTCTGTGTTTCATCGTCAATAAGAAGGTCCAAGGGATACAGTAAACGTGAAGTGTAGCTTCGGAATCTATAACTAGTGTCACAGGAGTGGTTCAAAAGCATAGTCAGTAAGAAGTGTCGGTCTTCATGTACTTAAGTCGGCATTGTGCCTTTTGTACTTAATTCCGATGCAATTTCTGTGATTCATCGTCAATAAGAAGGTCCAAGGGATACAGTAAACCTGAAGTGAAGCATCGGAATCTATAACTAGTGTCACAGGAACGGTTCAAAACATAGTCAGTAAGAAGTGTCGGTTTTCATATACATACGTCGGCATTGTGCCTTTTGTATTTAATTCCGATGCAATTTCTGTGCTTCATCGCCAATAAGAAGGTCCAAGGGATACAGTAAACCTGGAGTGAAGCATGGAAATCTATAACTAGTGTCACAGGAATGGGTCAAAACATAGTCAGTAAGAAGTGTCGGTCTTCATGTACTTAAGTCGGCATTGTGAATTTTGTATTTAATTCCGATGCCATTTCTGTTTTTCATCGTCAATAAGAAGGTCCAAGGGATACAGTAAACCTTGAGTGAAGCATGGAAATCTATAACTAGTGTCACAGGAATGGGTCAAAACATAGTCAGTAAGAAGTGTCGGTCTTCAAGTACTTAAGTCGGCATTGTGTCTTTTGTATTTAATTCCGATGCAATTTCTGTGTTTCGTCGTCAATAAGAAGGTCCAAGGGATACAGTAAACCTGGTGTAAAAAATCCGAATCTATAATTAGTGTCACAGGAATGATCAGTAGGAAGAGTCAGTCTTCTTGTACTTAAGTCGGCATTGTGCCTTTTGTATTTAAGTCCGATGCAATTTCTGTGTTTCATCGTCAATACGAAGGTCCAAGGGATACAGTAAACATTGAGTGAAGCATCGGAATCCATAACTAGCGTCTCAGGAATGGTTCAAACATTGTCAGTAAGAAGTGTCGGTCTTCATGTACTTAAGTGGGCATTGTGCCTTTTGTATTTAATTCCGATGTAATTTCTGTGTTTCATCGGCAATAAGAAGGTCCAAGGGATACAGTAAACCTGAAGTGAAGCATCGGAATCTATAACTAGTGTCACACGAATGGTCAGTAGGAAGAGTCAGTCTTATTGTCCTTAAGTCGGCATTGTGCCTTTTGTATTTAATTCCGATACAATTTCTGTGTTTCATCGTCAATAAGAACGTTTAAGGAATACAGTAAACTTGAAGTGAAGCATCGGAATCTATAACTAGTGTTGCAGGAATTTTTCAAAACATAGTCAACAAGAAGTGTCGGTCTTCATGTACTTAAGTCGGCATTGTGCCTTTTGTATTTAATTCCGATGCAATTTCTGTGTTTCATCGTCAATAAGAAGGTCCAAGGGATACAGTAAACCTGAAGTGAAGCATCGGAATCTATAACTAGTGTCACTGGAATGGTCAGTAGGAAGAGTCAGTCTTCTTGTACTTAAGTTGGCATTGTGCCATTTGTATTTAACTCCGATGCAATTTCTGTGTTTCATCGTCAATAAGAAGGTCCAAGGGATACAGTAAACCTGAAGTGAAGCATCGGAATCTATAACTAGTGTCACAGGAATGGTTCAAAACATAGTCAGTAAGAAGTGTCGGTCTTCATACACATACGTCGGCATTGTGCCTTTTGTATTTAATTCCGATGCAATTTCTGTGTTTCATCGCCAATAAGAAAGTCCAAGGGATACAGTAAACCTGGAGTGAAGCATGGAAATCTATAACTAGTGTCACAGGAATGGTCAGTAGGAAGAGTCAGTCTTCTTGTCCTTAAGTCGGCATTGTGCCTTTTGTATTTAATTCCCATTCAATTTCTGTGTTTCATCGTCAATAAGAAGGTCCAAGGGATACAGTAAACCTGAAGTGAAGCATCGGAAGCTATAACTAGTGTCTCAGGAATGGTCAGTAGGTAGAGTCAGTCTTCTTGTACTTAAGTTGGCATTGTGCCATTTGTATATAACTCCGATGCAATTTCTGTGTTTCATCGTCAATAAGAAGGTCCAAGGAATACAGTAAACCTGAAGTGAAGCATCGGAATCTATAACTAGTGTCACAGGAATGGTTCAAAACATAGTCAGTAGGAAGTGTCGGTCTTCATGTACTTAAGTCGGCATTGTGCCTTTTGTATTTAATTCCGATGCAATTTCTGTGTTTCATTGTCAATAAGAAGGTCCAAGGGATACAGTAAACCTGAAGTGAAGCATCGGAATCTATAACTAGTCTCAGAGGAATGGTTCAAAACTTAGACGGTAGGAAGAGTCAGTCTTCTTGTACTTAAGTTGGCATTGTGCCTTTTGTATTTAATTCCGATGAAATTTCTGTGTTCCATCGTCAATAAGAAGGTCCAAGAGATACAGTAAACCTGAAGTGAAGCATCGGAATCTATAACTAGTGTCACAGGAATGGTAAGTATTAAGAGTCAGTCTTCTTGCCCTTAAGTCGGCATTGTGCCTTTTGTATTTAATTCCGATGCTATTTATGTGTTTCATCGTCAATAAGAAGGTAAAAGGGATTCAGTAAACCTGAAGTGAAGCATCAGAATCTATAACTAGTGTCACAAGAATGGTTCAAAACATAGTCAGTAAGAAGTTTCGGTCTTCATATACATACGTCGGCATTGTGCCTTTTGTATTTAATTCCGATGAAATTTCTGTGTTTCATCGCCAATAAGAAGGTCCAAGGGATACAGTAAACCTGAAGTGAAGCATCGGAATCTATAACTAGTATCACAGGAATGGTCAGTAGGAAGAGTCAGTCTTCTTGTCCTTAAGTCGGCATTGTGCCTTTTGTATTTAATTCCCATGCAATTTCTGTGTTTCATCGTCAATAAGAAGGTCCAAGGGATACAGTAAACCTGAAGTGAAGCATCGGAATCTATAACTAGTGTCACTGGAATGGTCAGTAGGAAGAGTCAGTCTTCTTGTACTTAAGTTGGCATTGTGCCATTTGTATTTAACTCCGATGCAATTTCTGTGTTTCATCGTCAATAAGAAGGTCCAAGGGATACAGTAAACCTAAAGTGAAGCATCGGAATCTATAACTAGTGTCAGAGGAATGGTTCAAAACTTAGACAGTAGGAAGAGTCAGTCTTCTTGTACTTAAGTCGGCATTGTGCCTTTTGTATTTAAGTCCGATGCAATTTCTGTGTTTCATCGTCAATAAGAAGGTCCAAGGGATACAGTAAACTTTGAGTGAAGCATCGGAATCCATAACTAGTGTCTCAGGAATGGTACAAAACATAGTCAGTAAGAAGTGTCGGTCTTCATGTACTTAAGTGGGAATTGTGCCTTTTGTATTTAATTCCGATGCAATTTTTGTGTTTCATCGTCAATAAGAAGGTCCAAGGGATACAGTAAACCTGAAGTGAAGCATCGGAATCTATAACTAGTGTCACACGAATGGTTCAAATCATAGTCAGTAAGAAGTGTCGTTCTTCATGTACTTAAGCCGGCATTGTGCCTTTTGTATTTAATTCCGATGCAATTTCTGTGTTTCATCGTCAATAAGAAGGTCCAAGGGATACAATAAACCTGAAGTGAAGCATCGGAATCTAAAACTAGTGTCACAGGAATGATCAGTAGGAAGAGTCAGTCTTCTTGCCCTTAAGTCGGCATTGTGCCTTTTGTATTTAATTTCGATGCAATTTCTGTGTTTCATCGTCAATAAGAAGGTCCAAGGGATACAGTGCACCTGAAGTGAAGCATCGGAATCTATAACTAGTGTTACAGGAATGGTTCAAAACATAGTCAGTAGGTAGTGACGGTCTTCACGTACTTAAGTCGGCATTGTGCCTTTTGTATTTAATTCTGATGCCATTTATGTGTTTCATCGTCAATATGTAGGTCCAAGGTATACAGTAAACCTCGAGTGAAAAATGGAAATCTATAACTAGTGTCACAGGAATGGTCAGTAGGAAGAGTCAGTCTTCTTGCCCTTAAGTCGGCATTGTGCCTTTTGTATTTAATTCCGATGCAATTTATGTGTTTCATCGTCAATAAGAAGGTCCAAGGGATACAGTAAACCTGAAGTGAAGCATCGGAATCTATAACTAGTGTTACAGTAATGGTTCAAAACATAGTCAGTAAGAAGTGTCGTTCTTCATGTACTTAAGTCGGCATTGTGAATTTTGTATTTAATTCCGATGCCATTTCTGTGTTTCATCGTCAATAAGAAGGTCCAAGGGATACAGTAAACCTGGAGTGAAGCATGGAAATCTGTAACTAGTGTCACAGGAATAGGTCAAAAAATAGTCAGTAAGAAGTGTCGGTCTTCATGTACTGAAGTCGGCATTGTGAATTTTGTATTTAATTCCGATGCCATTTCTGTGTTTCATCGTCAATAAGAAGGTCCAAGGTATACAGTAAACATGAAGTGAAGCATGGAAATCTATAACTAGTGTCACAGGAATGGTCAGTAGGAAGAGTCAGTCTTCTTGCCCTGAAGTCGGCATTGTGCCTTTTGTATTTAATTCCGATGCAATTTATGTGTTTCATCGTCAATAAGAAGGTCCAAGGGATACAGTAAACCTGAAGTGAAGCATCGGAATCTATAACTAGTGTTACAGTAATGGTTCAAAACATAGTCAGTAAGAAGTGTCGTTCTTCATGTACTTAAGTCGGCATTGTGAATTTTGTATTTATTTCCGATGCCATTTCTGTGTTTCATCGTCAATAAGAAGGTCCAAGGGATACAGTAAACCTGGAGTGAAGCATGGAAATCTACAACTAGTGTCACAGGAATGGGTCAAAACATAGTCAGTAAGAAGTGTCGGTCTTCATGTACTTAAGTCGGCATTGTGAATTTTGTATATAATTCCGATGCCATTTCTGTGTTTCATCGTCAATAAGAAGGTCCAAGGGATACAGTAAACCTGGAGTGAAGCATGGAAATCTATAACTAGTGTCACAGGAATGGGTCAAAACATAGTTAGTAAGAAGTGTCGGTCTTCATGTACTTAAGTCGGCATTGTGTCTTTTGTATTTAATTCCGATGCAATTTCTGTGTTTCGTCGTCAATAAGAAGGTCCAAGGGATACAGTAAACCTGGTGTAAAAAATCCGAATCTATAACTAGTGTCACAGGAATGGTCAGTAGGAAGAGTCAGTCTTCTTGTACTTAAGTCTTCATTGTGCCTTTTGTATTTAAGTCCGATGCAATTTCTGTGTTTCATCGTCAATAAGAAGGTCCAAGGGATACAGTAAACCATGAGTGAAGCATCGGAATCCACAACTAGTGTCTAAGGAATGGTTCAAAACATAGTCAGTAAGAAGTGTCGGTCTTCATGTACTTAAGTGGGCATTGTGCCTTTTGTATTTAATTCCGATGCAATTACTGTGTTTCATCGTCAATAAGAAGGTCCAAGGGATACTGTAAACCTGAAGTGAAGCATCGGAATCTATAACTAGTGTTACAGGAATGGTTCAAAACATAGTCAGTAAGAAGTGACGGTCTTCACGTACTTAAGTCGGCATTGTGCCTTTTGTATTTAATTCTGATGCCATTTCTGTGTTTCATCGTCAATATGTAGGTCCAAGGTATACAGTAAACCTGGAGTGAAGCATGGAAATCTATAACTAGTGTCACAGGAATGGTCAGTAGGAAGAGTCAGTCTTCTTGCTCTTAAGTCGGCATTGTGCCTTTTGTATTTAATTCCGATGCAATTTATGTGTTTCATCGTCAATAAGAAGGTCCAAGGGATACAGTAAACCTGAAGTGAAGCATCGGAATCTATATCTAGTGTTACAGTAATGGTTCAAAACATAGTCAGTAAGAAGTGTCGTTCTTCATGTACTTAAGTCGGCATTGTGAATTTTGTATTTATTTCCGATGCCATTTCTGTGTTTCATCGTCAATAAGAAGGTCCAAGGGATACAGTAAACCTGGAGTGAAGCATGGAAATCTATAACTAGTGTCACAGGAATGGGTCAAAACATAGTTAGTAAGAAGTGTCGGTCTTCATGTACTTAAGTCGGCATTGTGTCTTTTGTATTTAATTCCGATGCAATTTCTGTGTTTCGTCGTCAATAAGAAGGTCTAAGGGATACAGTAAACCTGGTGTAAAAAATCCGAATCTATAACTAGTGTCACAGGAATGGTCAGTAGGAAGAGTCAGTCTTCTTGTACTTAAGTCTTCATTGTGCCTTTTGTATTTAAGTCCGATGCAATTTCTGTGTTTCATCGTCAATAAGAAGGTCCAAGGGATACAGTAAACCATGAGTGAAGCATCGGAATCCACAACTAGTGTCTAAGGAATGGTTCAAAACATAGTCAGTAAGAAGTGTCGGTCTTCATGTACTTAAGTGGGCATTGTGCCTTTTGTATTTAATTCCGATGCAATTTCTGTGTTTCATCGTCAATAAGAAGGTCCAAGGGATACAGTAAACCTGAAGTGAAGCATCGGAATCTATAACTAGTGTCACTGGAATGGTCAGTAGGAAGAGTCAGTCTTCTTGTACTTAAGTTGGCATTGTGCCATTTGTATTTAACTCCGATGCAATTTCTGTGTTTCATCGTCAATAAGAAGGTCCAAGGGATACAGTAAACCTGAAGTGAAGCATCGGAATCTATAACTAGTGTCACAGGAATGGTTCAAAACATAGTCAGTAAGAAGTGTCGGTCTTCATACACATACGTCGGCATTGTGCCTTTTGTATTTAATTCCGATGCAATTTCTGTGTTTCATCGCCAATAAGAAAGTCCAAGGGATACAGTAAACCTGGAGTGAAGCATGGAAATCTATAACTAGTGTCACAGGAATGGTCAGTAGGAAGAGTCAGTCTTCTTGTCCTTAAGTCGGCATTGTGCCTTTTGTATTTAATTCCCATTCAATTTCTGTGTTTCATCGTCAGTAAGAAGGTCCAAGGGATACAGTAAACCTGAAGTGAAGCATCGGAAGCTATAACTAGTGTCTCAGGAATGGTCAGTAGGTAGAGTCAGTCTTCTTGTACTTAAGTTGGCATTGTGCCATTTGTATATAACTCCGATGCAATTTCTGTGTTTCATCGTCAATAAGAAGGTCCAAGGAATACAGTAAACCAGAAGTGAAGCATCGGAATCTATAACTAGTGTCACAGGAATGGTTTAAAACATAGTCAGTAGGAAGTGTCGGTCTTCATGTACTTAAGTCGGCATTGTGCCTTTTGTATTTAATTCCGATGCAATTTCTGTGTTTCATTGTCAATAAGAAGGTCCAAGGGATACAGTAAACCTGAAGTGAAGCATCGGAATCTATAACTAGTCTCAGAGGAATGGTTCAAAACTTAGACGGTAGGAAGAGTCAGTCTTCTTGTACTTAAGTTGGCATTGTGCCTTTTGTATTTAATTCCGATGAAATTTCTGTGTTCCATCGTCAATAAGAAGGTCCAAGAGATACAGTAAACCTGAAGTGAAGCATCGGAATCTATAACTAGTGTCACAGGAATGGTCAGTATTAAGAGTCAGTCTTCTTGCCCTTAAGTCGGCATTGTGCCTTTTGTATTTAATTCCGATGCTATTTATGTGTTTCATCGTCAATAAGAAGGTAAAAGGGATTCAGTAAACCTGAAGTGAAGCATCAGAATCTATAACTAGTGTCACAAGAATGGTTCAAAACATAGTCAGTAAGAAGTTTCGGTCTTCATATACATACGTCGGCATTGTGCCTTTTGTATTTAATTCCGATGAAATTTCTGTGTTTCATCGCCAATAAGAAGGTCCAAGGGATACAGTAAACCTGAAGTGAAGCATCGGAATCTATAAGTAGTGTCACAGGAATGGTCAGTAGGAAGAGTCAGTCTTCTTGTCCTTAAGTCGGCATTGTGCCTTTTGTATTTAATTCCCATGCAATTTCTGTGTTTCATCGTCAATAAGAAGGTCCAAGGGATACAGTAAACCTGAAGTGAAGCATCGGAATCTATAACTAGTGTCACTGGAATGGTCAGTAGGAAGAGTCAGTCTTCTTGTACTTAAGTTGGCATTGTGCCATTTGTATTTAACTCCGATGCAATTTCTGTGTTTCATCGTCAATAAGAAGGTCCAAGGGATACAGTAAACCTAAAGTGAAGCATCGGAATCTATAACTAGTGTCAGAGGAAAGGTTCAAAACTTAGACAGTAGGAAGAGTCAGTCTTCTTGTACTTAAGTCGGCATTGTGCCTTTTGTATTTAAGTCCGATGCAATTTCTGTGTTTCATCGTGAATAAGAAGGTCCAAGGGATACAGTAAACTTTGAGTGAAGCATCGGAATCCATAACTAGTGTCTCAGGAATGGTACAAAACATAGTCAGTAAGAAGTGTCGGTCTTCATGTACTTAAGTGGGAATTGTGCCTTTTGTATTTAATTCCGATGCAATTTTTGTGTTTCATCGTCAATAAGAAGGTCCAAGGGATACAGTAAACCTGAAGTGAAGCATCGGAATCTATAACTAGTGTCACACGAATGGTTCAAATCATAGTCAGTAAGAAGTGTCGTTCTTCATGTACTTAAGCCGGCATTGTGCCTTTTGTATTTAATTCCGATGCAATTTCTGTGTTTCATCGTCAATAAGAAGGTCCAAGGGATACAATAAACCTGAAGTGAAGCATCGGAATCTAAAACTAGTGTCACAGGAATGATCAGTAGGAAGAGTCAGTCTTCTTGCCCTTAAGTCGGCATTGTGCCTTTTGTATTTAATTTCGATGCAATTTCTGTGTTTCATCGTCAATAAGAAGGTCCAAGGGATACAGTGCACCTGAAGTGAATCATCGGAATCTATAACTAGTGTTACAGGAATGGTTCAAAACATAGTCAGTAGGTAGTGACGGTCTTCACGTACTTAAGTCGGCATTGTGCCTTTTGTATTTAATTCTGATGCCATTTCTGTGTTTCATCGTCAATATGTAGGTCCAAGGTATACAGTAAACCTCGATTGAAAAATGGAAATCTATAACTAGTGTCACAGGAATGGTCAGTAGGAAGAGTCAGTCTTCTTGCCCTTAAGTCGGCATTGTGCCTTTTGTATTTAATTCCGATGCAATTTATGTGTTTCATCGTCAATAAGAAGGTCCAAGGGATACAGTAAACCTGAAGTGAAGCATCGGAATCTATAACTAGTGTTACAGTAATGGTTCAAAACATAGTCAGTAAGAAGTGTCGTTCTTCATGTACTTAAGTCGGCATTGTGAATTTTGTATTTAATTCCGATGCCATTTCTGTGTTTCATCGTCAATAAGAAGGTCCAAGGGATACAGTAAACCTGGAGTGAAGCATGGAAATCTGTAACTAGTGTCACAGGAATAGGTCAAAAAATAGTCAGTAAGAAGTGTCGGTCTTCATGTACTGAAGTCGGCATTGTGAATTTTGTATTTAATTCCGATGCCATTTCTGTGTTTCATCGTCAATAAGAAGGTCCAAGGTATACAGTAAACATGAAGTGAAGCATGGAAATCTATAACTAGTGTCACAGGAATGGTCAGTAGGAAGAGTCAGTCTTCTTGCCCTGAGGTCGGCATTGTGCCTTTTGTATTTAATTCCGATGCAATTTATGTGTTTCATCGTCAATAAGAAGGTCCAAGGGATACAGTAAACCTGAAGTGAAGCATCGGAATCTATAACTAGTGTTACAGTAATGGTTCAAAACATAGTCAGTAAGAAGTGTCGTTCTTCATGTACTTAAGTCGGCATTGTGAATTTTGTATTTATTTCCGATGCCATTTCTGTGTTTCATCGTCAATAAGAAGGTCCAAGGGATACAGTAAACCTGGAGTGAAGCATGGAAATCTACAACTAGTGTCACAGGAATGGGTCAAAACATAGTCAGTAAGAAGTGTCGGTCTTCATGTACTTAAGTCGGCATTGTGAATTTTGTATTTAATTCCGATGCCATTTCTGTGTTTCATCGTCAATAAGAAAGTCCAAGGGATACAGTAAACCTGGAGTGAAGCATGGAAATCTATAACTAGTGTCACAGGAATGGGTCAAAACATAGTTAGTAAGAAGTGTCGGTCTTCATGTACTTAAGTCGGCATTGTGTCTTTTGTATTTAATTCCGATGCAATTTCTGTGTTTCGTCGTCAATAAGAAGGTCCAAGGGATACAGTAAACCTGGTGTAAAAAATCCGAATCTACAACTAGTGTCACAGGAATGGTCAGTAGGAAGAGTCAGTCTTCTTGTACTTAAGTCTTCATTGTGCCTTTTGTATTTAAGTCCGATGCAATTTCTGTGTTTCATCGTCAATAAGAAGGTCCAAGGGATACAGTAAACCATGAGTGAAGCATCGGAATCCACAACTAGTGTCTAAGGAATGGTTCAAAACATAGTCAGTAAGAAGTGTCGGTCTTCATGTACTTAAGTGGGCATTGTGCCTTTTGTATTTAATTCCGATGCAATTACTGTGTTTCATCGTCAATAAGAAGGTCCAAGGGATACAGTAAACCTGAAGTGAAGCATCGGAATCTATAACTAGTGTTACAGGAATGGTTCAAAACATAGTCAGTAAGAAGTGACGGTCTTCACGTACTTAAGTCGGCATTGTGCCTTTTGTATTTAATTCTGATGCCATTTCTGTGTTTCATCGTCAATATGTAGGTCCAAGGTATACAGTAAACCTGGAGTGAAGCATGGAAATCTATAACTAGTGTCACAGGAATGGTCAGTATTAAGAGTCAGTCTTCTTGCCCTTAAGTCGGCATTGTGCCTTTTGTATTTAATTCCGATGCTATTTATGTGTTTCATCGTCAATAAGAAGGTAAAAGGGATTCAGTAAACCTGAAGTGAAGCATCAGAATCTATAACTAGTGTCACAAGAATGGTTCAAAACATAGTCAGTAAGAAGTTTCGGTCTTCATATACATACGTCGGCATTGTGCCTTTTGTATTTAATTCCGATGAAATTTCTGTGTTTCATCGCCAATAAGAAGGTCCAAGGGATACAGTAAACCTGAAGTGAAGCATCGGAATCTATAACTAGTGTCACAGGAATGGTCAGTAGGAAGAGTCAGTCTTCTTGTCCTTAAGTCGGCATTGTGCCTTTTGTATTTAATTCCCATGCAATTTCTGTGTTTCATCGTCAATAAGAAGGTCCAAGGGATACAGTAAACCTGAAGTGAAGCATCGGAATCTATAACTAGTGTCACTGGAATGGTCAGTAGGAAGAGTCAGTCTTCTTGTACTTAAGTTGGCATTGTGCCATTTGTATTTAACTCTGATGCAATTTCTGTGTTTCATCGTCAATAAGAAAGTCCAAGGGATACAGTAAACCTAAAGTGAAGCATCGGAATCTAAAACTAGTGTCACAGGAATGATCAGTAGGAAGAGTCAGTCTTCTTGCCCTTAAGTCGGCATTGTGCCTTTTGTATTTAATTTCGATGCAATTTCTGTGTTTCATCGTCAATAAGAAGGTCCAAGGGATACAGTGCACCTGAAGTGAAGCATCGGAATCTATAACTAGTGTCAGAGGAATGGTTCAAAACTTAGACAGTAGGAAGAGTCAGTCTTCTTGTACTTAAGTCGGCATTGTGCCTTTTGTATTTAAGTCCGATGCAATTTCTGTGTTTCATCGTCAATAAGAAGGTCCAAGGGATACAGTAAACTTTGAGTGAAGCATCGGAATCCATAACTAGTGTCTCAGGAATGGTACAAAACATAGTCAGTAAGAAGTGTCGGTCTTCATGTACTTAAGTGGGAATTGTGCCTTTTGTATTTAATTCCGATGCAATTTTTGTGTTTCATCGTCAATAAGAAGGTCCAAGGGATACAGTAAACCTGAAGTGAAGCATCGGAATCTATAACTAGTGTCACACGAATGGTTCAAATCATAGTCAGTAAGAAGTGTCGTTCTTCATGTACTTAAGCCGGCATTGTGCCTTTTGTATTTAATTCCGATGCAATTTCTGTGTTTCATCGTCAATAAGAAGGTCCAAGGGATACAATAAACCTGAAGTAAAGCATCGGAATCTAAAACTAGTGTCACAGGAATGATCAGTAGGAAGAGTCAGTCTTCTTGCCCTTAAGTCGGCATTGTGCCTTTTGTATTTAATTTCGATGCAATTTCTGTGTTTCATCGTCAATAAGAAGGTCCAAGGGATACAGTGCACCTGAAGTGAAGCATCGGAATCTATAACTAGTGTTACAGGAATGGTTCAAAACATAGTCAGTAGGTAGTGACGGTCTTCACGTACTTAAGTCGGCATTGTGCCTTTTGTATTTAATTCTGATGCCATTTCTGTGTTTCATCGTCAATATGTAGGTCCAAGGTATACAGTAAACCTCGAGTGAAAAATGGAAATCTATAACTAGTGTCACAGGAATGGTCAGTAGGAAGAGTCAGTCTTCTTGCCCTTAAATCGGCATTGTGCCTTTTGTATTTAATTCCGATGCAATTTATGTGTTTCATCGTCAATAAGAAGGTCCAAGGGATACAGTAAACCTGAAGTGAAGCATCGGAATCTATAACTAGTGTTACAGTAATGGTTCAAAACATAGTCAGTAAGAAGTGTCGTTCTTCATGTACTTAAGTCGGCATTGTGAATTTTGTATTTAATTCCGATGCCATTTCTGTGTTTCATCGTCAATAAGAAGGTCCAAGGGATACAGTAAACCTGGAGTGAAGCATGGAAATCTGTAACTAGTGTCACAGGAATAGGTCAAAAAATAGTCAGTAAGAAGTGTCGGTCTTCATGTACTGAAGTCGGCATTGTGAATTTTGTATTTAATTCCGATGCCATTTCTGTGTTTCATCGTCAATAAGAAGGTCCAAGGTATACAGTAAACATGAAGTGAAGCATGGATATCTATAACTAGTGTCACAGGAATGGTCAGTAGGAAGAGTCAGTCTTCTTGCCCTGAAGTCGGCATTGTGCCTTTTGTATTTAATTCCGATGCAATTTATGTGTTTCATCGTCAATAAGAAGGTCCAAGGGATACAGTAAACCTGAAGTGAAGCATCGGAATCTATAACTAGTGTTACAGTAATGGTTCAAAACATAGTCAGTAAGAAGTGTCGTTCTTCATGTACTTAAGTCGGCATTGTGAATTTTGTATTTATTTCCGATGCCATTTCTGTGTTTCATCGTCAATAAGAAGGTCCAAGGGATACAGTAAACCTGGAGTGAAGCATGGAAATCTACAACTAGTGTCACAGGAATGGGTCAAAACATAGTCAGTAAGAAGTGTCGGTCTTCATGTACTTAAGTCGGCATTGTGAATTTTGTATTTAATTCCGATGCCATTTCTGTGTTTCATCGTCAATAAGAAAGTCCAAGGGATACAGTAAACCTGGAGTGAAGCATGGAAATCTATAACTAGTGTCACAGGAATGGGTCAAAACATAGTTAGTAAGAAGTGTCGGTCTTCATGTACTTATGTCGGCATTGTGTCTTTTGTATTTAATTCCGATGCAATTTCTGTGTTTCGTCGTCAATAAGAAGGTCCAAGGGATACAGTAAACCTGGTGTAAAAAATCCGAATCTATAACAAGTGTCACAGGAATGGTCAGTAGGAAGAGTCAGTCTTCTTGTACTTAAGTCTTCATTGTGCCTTTTGTATTTAATTCTGATGCCATTTCTGTGTTTCATCGTCAATATGTAGGTCCAAGGTATACAGTAAACCTGGAGTGAAGCATGGAAATCTATAACTAGTGTCACAGGAATGGTCAGTAGGAAGAGTCAGTCTTCTTGCTCTTAAGTCGGCATTGTGCCTTTTGTATTTAATTCCGATGCAATTTATGTGTTTCATCGTCAATAAGAAGGTCCAAGGGATACAGTAAACCCGAAGTGAAGCATCGGAATCTATATCTAGTGTTACAGTAATGGTTCAAAACATAGTCAGTAAGAAGTGTCGTTCTTCATGTACTTAAGTCGGCATTGTGAATTTTGTATTTAATTCCGATGCAATTTCTGTGTTTCATCGTCAATAAGAAGGTCCAAGGGATACAGTAAACCTGGAGTGAAGAATGGAAATCTATAACTAGTGTCACAGGAATGGGTCAAAACATAGTCAGTAAGTAGTGTCGGTCTTCATGTACTTAAGTCGGCATTGGGCCTTTTGTATTTAATTCCGATGCAATTTCTGTGTTTCATAGTCAATAAGAAGGTCCAATTGATACAGTAAACCTGAAGTGAAGCATCGGAATCTATAACTAGTGTCACAGGAATGGTTCAAATCATAGTCAGTAAGACGTGTCGTTCTTCATGTACTTAAGTCGGCATTGTGCCTTTTGTATTTACTTCCGATGCAATTTCTGTGTTTCATCGTCAATAAGAAGGTCCAAGGGATACAGTAAACCTGAAGTGAAGCATCGGAATCTATAACTAGTGTTACAGGAATGGTTCAAAACATAGTCAGTAAGAAGTGACGGTCTTCACGTACTTTAGTCGGCATTGTGCCTTTTGTATTTAATTCTGATGCCATTTCTGTGTTTCATCGTCAATATGTAGGTCCAAGGTATACAGTAAACCTGGAGTGAAGCATGGAAATCTATAACTAGTGTCACAGGAATGGGTCAAAACATAGTCAGTAAGTAGTGTCGGTCTTCATGTACTTAAGTCGGCATTGTGCCTTTTGTATTTAATTCCGATGCAAATTCTGTGTTTCGTCGTCAATAAGAAGGTCCAAGGGATACAGTATACCTGAAGTGAAGCATCGGAATCTATAACTAGTGTCACAGGAATGGTTCAAATCATAGTCAGTAAGACGTGTCGTTCTTCATGTACTTAAGTCGGCATTGTGCCTTTTGTATCTAATTCCGATGCAATTTCTGTCTTTCATCGTCAATAAGAAGGTCCAAGGGATACAGTAAACCTGAAGTGAAGCATCGGAATCTATAACTAGTGTTACAGGAATGGTTCAAAACATAGTCAGTAAGAAGTGACGGTCTTCACGTACTTTAGTCGGCATTGTGCCTTTTGTATTTAATTCTGATGCCATTTCTGTGTTTCATCGTCAATATGTAGGTCCAAGGTATACAGTAAACCTGGAGTGAAGCATGGAAATCTATAACTAGTGGCACAGGAATGGGTCAAAACATAGTCAGTAAGAAGTGTCGGTCTTCATGTACTTAAGTCGGCATTGTGCCTTTTGTATTTAATTCCGATGCAATTTCTGTGTTTCATCGTCAATAAGAAGGTCCAAGGGATACAGTAAACTTGGAGTGAAGCATCGGAATCTATAACTACTGTCACAGGAATGGTCAGTTGGAAGAGTCAGTCTTCTTGTCCTTAAGTCGGCATTGTGCCTTTTGTATTTAATTCCGATGCAATTACTGTGTTTCATCGTCAATAAGAACGTCCAAGGGATACAGTAAACTTGAAGTGAAGCATCGGAATCTATAACTAGTGTTGCAGGAATGGTTCAAAACATAGTCAATAAGAAGTGTCGGTCTTCATGTACTTAAGTCGGCATTGTGCATTTTGTATTTAATTCCGATGCCATTTCTGTGTTTCATCGTCAATAAGAAGGTCCAAGGGATACAGTAAACGTGAAGTGTAGCTTCGGAATCTATACCTAGTGTCGCAGGAATGGTTCAAATGCATAGTCAGTAAGAAGTGTCGGTCTTCATGTACTTAAGTCGGCATTGTGCCTTTTGTACTTAATTCCGATGCAATTTCTGTGTTTCATCGTCAATAAGAAGGTCCAAGGGATACAGTAAACCTGGAGTGAAGCATCGGAATTTATAACTACTGTCACAGGAATGGTCAGTGTGAAGAGTCAGTCTTCTTGTACTTAAGTAAGCATTGTGCCTTTTGTATTTAATTCCGATGCAATTTCTGTGTTTCTTCGTCAATAAGAAGGTCCATGGGATACAGTAAACCTGAAGTGAAGCATCGGAATCTATAACTAGTGTCACACGAATGGTCAGTAGGAAGAGTCAGTCTTATTGTCCTTAAGTCGGCATTGTGCCTTTTGTATTTAATTCCGATGCAATTTCTGTGTTTCATCGTCAATAAGAACGTCCAAGGAATACAGTAAACTTGAAGTGAAGCATCGGAATCTATAACTAGTGTTGCAGGAATGGTTCAAAACATAGTCAATATGAAGTGTCGGTCTTCATGTACCTAAGTCGGCATTGTGCCTTTTGTATTTAATTCCGATGCAATTTCTGTGTTTCATCGTCAATAAGAAGGTCCAAGGGATACAGTAAACGTGAAGTGTAGCTTCGGAATCTATAACTAGTGTCACAGGAATGGTTCAAAAGCATAGTTAGTAAGAAGTGTCGGTCTTCATGTACTTAAGTCGGCATTGTGCCTTTTGTACTTAATTCCGATGCAATTTCTGTGTTTCATCGTCAATAAGAAGGTCCAAGGGATACAGTAAACCTGAAGTGAAGCATCGGAATCTATAACTAGTGTTACAGGAATGGTTCAAAACATAGTCAGTAAGAAGTGACGGTCTTCACGTACTTT
The DNA here is from genome assembly GCF_021461395.2 of Schistocerca americana. NCBI lineage: Eukaryota > Metazoa > Arthropoda > Insecta > Orthoptera > Acrididae > Schistocerca > Schistocerca americana. The sequence goes on along the minus strand of NC_060121.1, from coordinate 25,010,676 downwards.
AGTCGGCATTGTGCCTTTTGTATTTAATTCTGATGCCATTTCTGTGTTTCATCGTCAATATGTAGGTCCAAGGTATACAGTAAACCTGGAGTGAAGCATGGAAATCTATAACTAGTGTCACAGGAATGGGTCAAAACATAGTCAGTAAGAAGTGTCGGTCTTCATGTACTTAAGTCGGCATTGTGCCTTTTGTATTTAATTCCGATGCAATTTCTGTGTTTCATCGTCAATAAGAAGGTCCAAGGGATACAGTAAACTTGGAGTGAAGCATCGGAATCTATAACTACTGTCACAGGAATGGTCAGTTGGAAGAGTCAGTCTTCTTGTCCTTAAGTCGGCATTGTGCCTTTTGTATTTAATTCCGATGCAATTACTGTGTTTCATCGTCAATAAGAACGTCCAAGGGATACAGTAAACTTGAAGTGAAGCATCGGAATCTATAACTAGTGTTGCAGGAATGGTTCAAAACATAGTCAATAAGAAGTGTCGGTATTCATGTACTTAAGTCGGCATTGTGCATTTTGTATTTAATTCCGATGCCATTTCTGTGTTTCATCGTCAATAAGAAGGTCCAAGGGATACAGTAAACGTGAAGTGTAGCTTCGGAATCTATACCTAGTGTCGCAGGAATGGTTCAAATGCATAGTCAGTAAGAAGTGTCGGTCTTCATGTACTTAAGTCGGCATTGTGCCTTTTGTACTTAATTCCGATGCAATTTCTGTGTTTCATCGTCAATAAGAAGGTCCAAGGGATACAGTAAACCTGGAGTGAAGCATCGGAATTTATAACTACTGTCACAGGAATGGTCAGTGTGAAGAGTCAGTCTTCTTGTACTTAAGTCCGCATTGTGCCTTTTGTATTTAATTCCGATGCAATTTCTGTGATTCTTCGTCAATAAGAAGGTCCAAGGGATACAGTAAACCTGAAGTGAAGCATCGGAATCTATAACTAGTGTCACACGAATGGTCAGTAGGAAGAGTCAGTCTTATTGTCCTTAAGTCGGCATTGTGCCTTTTGTATATAATTCCGATGCAATTTCTGTGTTTCATCGTCAATAAGAACGTCCAAGGAATACAGTAAACTTGAAGTGAAGCATCGCAATCTATAACTAGTGTTGCAGGAATGGTTCAAAACATAGTCAATATGAAGTGTCGGTCTTCATGTACCTAAGTCGGCATTGCGCCTTTTGTATTTAATTCCGATGCAATTTCTGTGTTTCATCGTCAATAAGAAGGTCCAAGGGATACAGTAAACGTGAAGTGTAGCTTCGGAATCTATAACTAGTGTCACAGGAATGGTTCAAAAGCATAGTTAGTAAGAAGTGTCGGTCTTCATGTACTTAAGTCGGCATTGTGCCTTTTGCACTTAATTCCGATGCAATTTCTGTGTTTCATCGTCAATAAGAAGGTCCAAGAGATACAGTAAACCTGAAGTGAAGCATGGAAATCTATAACTAGTGTCACAGGAATGGGTCAAAACATAGTCAGTAAGAAGTGTCGGTCTCCATGTACTTAAGTCGGCATTGTGTCTTTTGTATTTAATTCCGATGCAATTTCTGTGTTTCGTCGTCAATAAGAAGGTCCAAGGGATACAGTAAACCTGGTGTAAAAAATCCGAATCTATAACTAGTGTCACAGGAATGGTCAGTGGGAAGAGTCAGTCTTCTTGTACTTAAGTCGGCATTGTGCCTTTTGTATTTAAGTCCGATGCAATTTCTGTGTTTCATCGTCAATAAGAAGGTCCAAGGGATACAGTAAACCTTGAGTGAAGCATCGGAATCCATAACTAGTGTCTCAGGAATGGTTCAAAACATAGTCAGTAAGAAGTGTCGGTCTTCATGTACTCAAGTGGGCATTGTGCCTTTTGTATTTAATTCCGATGCAATTTCTGTGTTTCATCGTCAATAAGAAGGTCCAAGGGATACAGTAAACCTGAAGTGAAGCATCGGAATCTATAACTAGTGTTACAGGAATGGTTCAAAACATAGTCAGTAAGAAGTGACGGTCTTCACGTCCTTAAGTCGGCATTGTGCTTTTTGTATTTAATTCTGATGCCATTTCTGTGTTTCATCGTCAATATGTAGGTCCAAGGTATACAGTAAACCTGGAGTGAAGCATGAAAATCTATAACTAGTGTCACAGGAATGGTCAGTAGGAAGAGTCAGTCTTCTTGCCCTTAAGTCGGCATTGTGCCTTTTGTATTCAATTCCGATGCAATTTATGTGTTTCATCGTCAATAAGAAGGTCCAAGGGATACAGTAAACGTGAAGTGTAGCTTCGGAATCTATAACTAGTGTCACAGGAATGGTTCAAAAGCATAGTTAGTATGAAGTGTCGGTCTTCATGTACTTAAGTCGGCATTGTGCCTTTTGCACTTAATTCCGATGCAATTTCTGTGTTTCATCGTCAATAAGAAGGTCCAAGGGATACAGTAAACCTGAAGTGAAGCATCGGCATCTATAACTAGTGTCACAGGAATGGTTCAAAACATAGTCAGTAAGAAGTGTCGGTCTTCATATACATACGTCGGCATTGTGCCTTTTGTATTTAATTCCGATGCAATTTCTGTGTTTCATCGCCAATAAGAAGGTCCAAGGGATACTGTAAACCTGGAGTGAAGCATGGAAATCTATAACTAGTGTCACAGGAATGGATCAAAACATAGTCAGTAAGAAGTGTCGGTCTTCATGTACTTAAGTCGGCATTGTGAATTTTGTATTTAATTCCGATGCCATTTCTGTGTTTCATCGACAATAAGAAGGTCCAAGGGATACAGTAAACCTGGAGTGAAGCATGGAAATCTATAACTAGTGTCACAGGAATGGGTCAAAACATAGTCAGTAAGAGGTGTCGGTCTTCATGTACTTAAGTCGGCATTGTGAATTTTGTATTTCATTCCGATGCCATTTCTGTGTTTCATCGTCAATAAGAAGGTCCAAGGGATACAGTAAACCTGCAGTGAAGCATGGAAATCTATAACTAGTGTCACAGGAATGGGTCAAAACATAGTCAGTAAGAAGTGTCGGTCTTCATGTACTTAAGTCGGCATTGTGTCTTTTGTATTTAATTCCGATGCAATTTCTGTGTTTCGTCGTCAATAAGAAGGTCCAAAGGATACAGTAAACCTGGTGTAAAAAATCCGAATCTATAACTAGTGTCACAGGAATGGTCAGTAGGAAGAGTCAGTCTTCTGGTACTTAAGTCGGCATTGTGCCTTTTGTATTTAAGTCCGATGCAATTTCTGTGTTTCATCGTCAATAAGAAGGTCCAAGGGATACAGTAAACCTTGAGTGAAGCATCGGAATCCATAACTAGTGTCTCAGGAATGGTTCAAAACATAGTCAGTAAGAAGTGTCGGTCTTCATGTACTCAAGTGGGCATTGTGCCTTTTGTATTTAATTCCGATGCAATTTCTGTGTTTCATCGTCAATAAGAAGGTCCAAGGGATACAGTAAACCTGAAGTGAAGCATCGGAATCTATAACTAGTGTTACAGGAATGGTTCAAAGCATAGTCAGTAAGAAGTGACGGTCTTCACGTACTTAAGTCGGCATTGTGCTTTTTGTATTTAATTCTGATGCCATTTCTGTATTTCATCGTCAATATGTAGGTCCAAGGTATACAGTAAACCTGGAGTGAAGCATGGAAATCTATAACTAGTGTCACAGGAATGGTCAGTAGGAAGAGTCAGTCTTCTTGCCCTTAAGTCGGCATTGTGCCTTTTGTATTCAATTCCGATGCAATTTATGTGTTTCATCGTCAATAAGAAGGTCCAAGGGATACAGTATACCTGAAGTGAAGCATCGGAATCTATAACTAGTGTTACAGTAATGGTTCAAAACATAGTCAGTAAGAAGTGTCGTTCTTCATGTACTTAAGTCGGCATTGTGAATTTTGTATTTAATTCCGATGCCATTTCTGTGTTTCATCGTCAATAAGAAGGTCCAAGGGATACTGTAAACCTGGAGTGAAGCGTGGAAATCTATAACTAGTGTCACAAGAATGGGTCAAAACATAGTCAGTAAGAAGTGTCGGTCTTCATTGTACTTAAGTCGGCATTGTGAATTTTGTATTTAATTCCGATGCCATTTCTGTGTTTCATCGTCAATAAGAAGGTCCAAGGGATACAGTAAACCTTGAGTGAAGCATCGGAATCCATAACTAGTGTCTCAGGAATGGTTCAAAACATAGTCAGTAAGACGTGTCGTTCTTCGTGTACTTAAGTCGGCATTGTGCCTTTTGTATTTAATTCCGATGCAATTTCTGTGTTTCATCGTCAATAAGAAGGTCCAAGGGATACAGTAAACCTGAAGTGAAGCATCGGAATCTATAACTAGTGTTACAGGAATGGTTCAAAACATAGTCAGTAAGAAGTGACGGTCTTCACGTACTGTAGTCGGCATTGTGCCTTTTGTATTTAATTCTGATGCCATTTCTGTTTTTCATCGTCAATATGTAGGTCCGAGGTATACAGTAAACCTGAAGTGAAGCATCGGAATCTATAACTAGTGTTACAGGAATGGTTCAAAACATAGTCAGTAAGAAGTGACGGTCATCATGTACTTAAGTCGGCATTGTGCCTTTTGTATTTAATTCCGATGCAATTTCTGTGTTTCATCGTCAATAACAATGTTCAAGGGATACGGTAAACGTGAAGTGTAGCTTCGGAATCTATAACTAGTGTCACAGGAATGGTTCAAAAGCATAGTCAGTAAGAAGTGTCGGTCTTCATGTACTTAAGTCGGTATTGTGCCTTTTGTACTTAATTCCGATGCAATTTCTGTGTTTCATCGTCAATAAGAAGGTCCAAGGGATACAGTAAACCTGAAGTGAAGCATCGGAATCTATAACTAGTGTCACAGGAATGGTTCAAAACATAGTCAGTAAGAAGTGTCGGTCTTCATATACATACGTCGGCATTGTGCCTTTTGTATTTAATTCCGATGCAATTTCTGTGTTTCATCGCCAATAAGAAGGTCCAAGGGATACAGTAAACCTGGAGTGAAGCATGGAAATCTATAACTAGTGTCACAGGAATGGGTCAAAACATAGTCAGTAAGAAGTGTCGGTCTTCATGTACTGAAGTCGGCATTGTGAATTTTGTATTTAATTCCGATGCAATTTCTGTGTTTCTTCGTCAATAAGAAGGTCCAAGGGATACAGTATACCTGAAGTGAAGCATCGGAATCTATAACTAGTGTCACACGAATGGTCAGTAGGAAGAGTCAGTCTTATTGTCCTTAAGTCGGCATTGTGCCTTTTGTATTTAATTCCGTTGCAATTTCTGCGTTTCATCGTCAATAAGAACGTCCAAGGAGTACAGTAAACTTGAAGTGAAGCATCGGAATCTATAACTAGTGTTGCAGGAATGGTTCAAAACATAGTCAATAAGAAGTGTCGGTCTTCATGTACTTAAGTCGGCATTGTGCCTTTTGTATTTATTTCCGAAGCAATTTCTGTGTTTCATCGTCAATAAGAAGGTCCAAGGGATACAGTAAACGTGAAGTGTAGCTTCGGAATCTATAACTAGTGTCACAGGAATGGTTCAAAAGCATAGTCAGTAAGAAGTGTCGGTCTTCATGTACTTAAGTCGGCATTGTGCCTTTTGTACTTAATTCCGATGCAATTCCTGTGATTCATCGTCAATAAGAAGGTCCAAGGGATACAGTAAACCTGAAGTGAAGCATCGGAATCTATAACTAGTGTCACAGGAATGGTTCAAAACATAGTCAGTAAGAAGTGTCGGTCTTCATATACATACGTCGGCATTGTGCCTTTTGTATTTAATTCCGATGCAATTTCTGTGTTTCATCGCCAATAAGAAGGTCCAAGGGATACAGTAAACCTGGAGTGAAGCATGGAAATCTATAACTAGTGTCACAGGAATGGGTCAAAACATAGTCAGTGAGAAGTGTCGGTCTTCATGTACTTAAGTCGGCATTGTGAATTTTGTATTTAATTCCGATGCCATTTCTGTGTTTCATCGTCAATAAGAAGGTCCAAGGGATACAGTAAACCTGTAGTGAAGCATGGAAATCTATAACTAGTGTCACAGGAATGGGTCAAAACATAGTCAGTAAGAAGTGTCGGTCTTCATGTACTTAAGTCGGCATTGTGTCTTTTGTATTTAATTCCGATGCAATTTCTGTGTTTCATCGTCAATAAGAAGGTCCAAGGGATACAGTAAACGTGAAGTGTAGCTTCGGAATCTATAACTAGTGTCACAGGAATGGTTCAAAAGCATAGTCAGTAGGAAGTGTCGGTCTTATTGTACATAAGTCGGCATTGTGCCTCTTGTACTTAATTCCGATGCAATTTCTGTGTTTCATCGTCAATAAGAAGGTCCAAGGGATACAGTAAACCTGGAGTGAAGCATCGGAATCTATAACTACTGTCACAGGAATGGTCAGTGGGAAGAGTCAGTCTTCTTGTCCTTAAGTCCGCATTGTGCCTTTTGTATTTAATTCCGATGAAATTTCTGTGTTTCTTCGTCAATAAGAAGGTCCAAGGGATACAGTAAACCTGAAGTGAAGCATCGGAATCTATAACTAGTGTCAAACGAATGGTCAGTAGGAAGAGTCAGTCTTATTGTCCTTAAGTCGGCATTGTGCCTTTTATATTTAATTCCGACGCAATTTCTGTGTTTCATCGTCAATAAGAACGTCCAAGGAATACAGTAAACTTGAAGTGAAGCATCGGAATCTATAACTAGTGTTGCAGGAATGGTTCAAAACATAGTCAATAAGAAGTGTCGGTCTTCATGTACTTAAGTCGGCATTGTGCCTTTTGTATTTAATTCCGATGCAATTTCTGTGCTTCATCGTCATTAAGAAGGTCCAAGGGATACAGTAAACGTGAAGTGTAGCTTCGGAATCTATAACTAGTGTCACAGGAATGGTTCAAAAGCATAGTCAGTAAGAAGTGTCGGTCTTCATGTACTTAAGTCGGCATTGTGCCTTTTGTACTTAATTCCGATGCAATTTCTGTGTTTCATCGTCAATAAGAAGGTCCAAGGGATACAGTAAACCTGAAGTGAAGCATCGGAATCTATAACTAGTGTCACAGGAATGGTTCAAAACATAGTCAGTAAGAAGTGTCGGACTTCATACACATACGTCGGCATTGTGCCTTTTGTACTTAATTCCGATTCAATTTCTGTGTTTCATCGCCAATAATAAGGTCCAAGGGATACAGTAAACCTGGAGTGAAGCATGGAAATCTATAACTAGTGTCACAGGAATGGTCAGTAGGAAGAGTCAGTCTTCTTGTCCTTAAGTCGGCATTGCGCGTTTTGTATTTAATTCCCATGCAATTTCTGTGTTTCATCGTCAATAAGAAGGTCCAAGGGATACAGCAAACCTGAAGTGAAGTTTCGGAATCTATAACTAGTGTCACAGGAATGGTCAGTAGGAAGAGTCAGTCTTCTTGTACTTAAGTTGGCATTGTGCCATTTGTATTTAACTCCGATGCAATTTCTGTGTTTCATCGTCAATGAGAAGGTCCAAGGAATACAGTAAACCTGAAGTGAAGCATCGGAATCTAGAACTAGTGTCACAGGAATGGTTCAAAACATAGTCAGTAGGAAGTGTTGGTCTTCATGTACTTAAGTCGGCATTGTGCCTTTTGTATTTAATTCCGATGCAATTTCTGTGTTTCATTGTCAATAAGAAGGTCCAAGGGATACAGTAAACCTGAAGTGAAGCATCGGAATCTATAACTAGTCTCAGAGGAATGGTTCAAAACTTAGACGGTAGGAAGAGTCAGTCTTCTTGTACTTAAGTCGGCATTGTGCCTTTTGTATTTGATTCCGATGAAATTTCTGTGTTTCATCGTCAATAAGAAGGTCCAAGAGATACAGTAAACCTGAAGTGAAGCATCGGAATCTATAACTAGTGTCACAGGAATGGTCAGTAGGAAGAGTCAGTCTTCTTGCCCTTAAGTCGGCATTGTGCCTTTTGTATTTAAATCCGATGCAATTTATGTGTTTCATCGTCAATAAGAAGGTCCAAGGGATACAGGAAACCTGAAGTGAAGCATCGGAATCTATAACTAGTGTCACAGGAATGGTTCAAAACATAGTCAGTAAGAAGTGTCGGTCTTCATATACGTACGTCGGCATTGTGCCTTTTGTATTTAATTCCGATGCAATTTCTGTGTTTCATCGCCAATAAGAAGGTCCAAGGGATACAGTAAACCTGAAGTGAAGCATCGGAATCTATAACTAGTGTCACAGGAATGGTCAGTAGGAAGAGTCAGTCTTCTTGTCCTTAAGTCGGCATTGTGCCTTTTGTATTTAATTCCCATGCAATTTCTGTGTTTCATCGTCAATAAGAAGGTCCAAGGGATACAGTAAACCTGAAGTGAAGCATCGGAATCTATAACTAGTGTCACTGGAATGGTTCAAAACTTAGACAGTAGGAACAGTCAGTGTTCTTGTACTTAAGTCGGCATTGTGCCTTTTGTATTTAAGTCCGATGCAATTTCTGTGTTTCATCGTCAATAAGAAGGTCCAAGGGATACAGTAAACCTTGAGTGAAGCATCGGAATCCATAACTAGTGTCTCAGGAATGGTACAAAACATAGTCAGTAAGAAGTGTCGGTCTTCATGTACTTAAGTGGGCATTGTGCCTTTTGTATTTAATTCCGATGCAATTTCTGTGTTTCATCGTCAATAAGAAGGTCCAAGGGATACAGTAAACCTGAAGTGAAGCATCGGAGTCTATAACTAGTGTCACACGAATGGTTCAAATCATAGTCAGTAAGAAGTGGCGTTCTTCATGTACTTAAGTCGGCATTGTGCCATTTGTATTTAATTCCGATGCCATTTCTGTGTTTCATCGTCAATAAGAAGGTCCAAGGGATACAGTAAACCTGAAGTGAAGCATCGGAATCTATAACTAGTGTCACACGAATGGTTCAAATCATAGTCAGTAAGAAGTGGCGTTCTTCATTTACTTAAGTCGGCATTGTGCCTTTTGTATTTAATTCCGATGCCATTTCTGTGTTTCATCGTCAATAAGAAGGTCCAAGGGATACACTAAACCTGAAGTGAAGCATCGGAATCTAAAACTAGTGTCACAGGAATGATCAGTATGAAGAGTCAGTCTTCTTGCCCTTAAGTCGGCATTGTGCCTTATGTATTTAATTTCGATGCAATTTCTGTGTTTCATCGACAATAAGAAGGTCCAAGGGATACAGTACACCTGAAGTGAAGCATCGGAATCTATAACTAGTGTTACAGTAATGGTTCAAAACATAGTCAGTTAGAAGTGTCGTTCTTCATGTACTTAAGTCGGCATTGTGAATTTTGTATTTAATTCCGATGCCATTTCTGTGTTTCATCGTCAATAAGAAGGTCCAAGGGATACAGTAAACCTGGAGTGAAGCATGGAAATCTATAACTAGTGTCACAGGAATGGGTCAAAACATAGTCAGTAAGAAGTGTCGGTCTTCATGTACTGAAGTCGGCATTGTGAATTTTGTATTTAATTCCGATGCCATTTCTGTGTTTCATCGTCAATAAGAAGGTCCAAGGGATACAGTAAACCTGGAGTGAAGCATGGAAATCTATAACTAGTGTCACAGGAATGGGTCAAAACATAGTCAGTAAGAAGTGTCGGTCTTCATGTACTTAAGTCGGCATTGTGTCTTTTGTATTTAATTCCGATGCAATTTCTGTGTTTCGTCGTCAATAAGAAGGTCCAAGGGATACAGTAAACCTGGTGTAAAAAATCCGATCTATAACTAGTGTCACAGGAATGGTCAGTAGGAAGAGTCAGTCTTCTTGTACTTAAGTCGGCATTGTGCCTTTTGTATTTAAGTCCGATGCAATTTCTGTGTTTCATCGTCAATAAGAAGGTCCAAGGGATACAGTAAACCTTGAGTGAAGCATCGGAATCCATAACTAGTGTATCAGGAATGGTTCCAAACATAGTCAGTAAGAAGTGTCGGTCTTCATGTACTTAAGTGGGCATTGTGCCTTTTGTATTTAATTCCGATGCAATTTCTGTGTTTCATCGTCAATAAGAAGGTCCAAGGGATACAGTAAACCTGAAGTGAAGCATCGGAATCTATAACTAGTGTCACAGGAATGGTTCAAAACATAGTCAGAAGGAAGTGTCGGTCTTCATGTAATTAAGTCGGCATTGTGCCTTTTGTATTTAATTCCGATGCAATTTCTGTGTTTCATTGTCAATAAGAAGGTCCACGGGATACAGTAAAAATTAAGTGAAGCATCGGAATCGAAAACTAGTCTCAGAGGAATGGTTCAAAACTAAGACAGTAGGAAGAGTCAGTCTTCTTGTACTTAAGTCGGCATTGTGCCTTTTGTATTTAATTCCGATGAAATTTCTGTGTTTCATCGTCAATAAGAAGGTCCAAGATATACAGTAAACCTGAAGTGAAGCATCGTAATCTATAACTAGTGTCACAGGAATTGTCAGTAGGAAGAGTCAGTTTTCTTGTACTTAAGTCGGCATTGTGCCTTTTGTATTTAATTCCGATGCAATTTATGTGTTTCATCGTCAATAAGAAGGTCCAAGGGATACAGTAAACCTGAAGTGAAGCATCGGAATCTATAACTAGTGTTACAGTAATGGTTCAAAACATAGTCAGTAAGAAGTGTCGGTCTTCACGTACTTAAGTCGGCATTGTGCCTTTTGTATTTAATTATGATGCAATTTCTGTGTTTAATCGTCAATAAGAAGGTCCAAGTTATACAGTAAACCTGAAGTGACGCATCGTAATCTATAACTAGTGTCTGAGGAATGGTTCAAAACTTAGACAGTAGGAAGAGTCAGTCTTCTTGTACTTAAGTCGGCATTGTGCCTTTTGTATTAATTTCCGATGCAATTTCTGTGTTTCCTCGTCAATAAGAAGGTCCAAGGGATACAGTAAACCTGGTGTAAAAAATCGGAATCTATAACTAGTGTCACAGGAATGGTCAGTAGGAAGAGTCAGTCTTCTTGTACTTAAGTCGGCATTGTGCCTTTTGTATTTAAGTCCCATGCAATTTCTGTGTTTCATCGTCAATAAGAAGGTCCAAGGGATACAGTAAACCTTGAGTGAAGCATCTGAATCCATAACTAGTGTCTCAGGAATGGTACAAAACATAGTCAGTAAGAAGTGTCGGTCTTCATGTACTTAAGTGGGCATTGTGCCTTTTGTATTTAATTCCGATGCAATTTCTGTGTTTCATCGTCAATAAGAAGGTCCAAGGGATACAGTACACCTGAAGTGAAGCATCGGAATCTATAACTAGTGTTACAGGAATGGTTCAAAACATAGTCAGTAAGAAGTGTCGGTCTTCACGTACTTAAGTCGGCATTGTGCCTTTTGTATTTAATTATGATGCCATTTCTGTGTTTCATCGTCAATATGTAGGTCCAAGGTATACAGTAAACCTGGAGTGAAGTATGGAAATCTATAACTAGTGTCACAAGAATGGTCAGTAGAAAGAGTCAGTCTTCTTGCCCTTAAGTCGGCATTCAGCCTTTTGTATTTAATTCCGATGCAATTTATGTGTTTCATCGTCAATAAGAAGGTCCATGGGATACAGTAAACCTGAAGTGAAGCATCGGAATCTATAACTAGTGTTACAGTAATGGTTCAAAACATAGTCAGTAAGAAGTGTCGGTCTTCATGTACTTAAGTCGGCATTGTGAATTTTGTATTTAATTCCGATGCCATTTCTGTGTTTCATCGTCAATAAGAAGGTCCAAGGGATACAGTAAACCTGGAGTGAAGCATGGAAATCTATAACTAGTGTCACAGGAATGGGTCAAAACATAGTCAGTAAGAAGTGTCGGTCTTCATGTACTGAAGTCGGCATTGTGAATTTTGTATTTAATTCCGATGCCATTTCTGTGTTTCATCGTCAATAAGAAGGTCCAAGGGATACAGTAAACCTGGAGTGAAGCATGGAAATCTTTAACTAGTGTCACAGGAATGGGTCAAAACATAGTCAGTAAGAAGTGTCGGTCTTCATGTACTTAAGTCGGCATTGTGTCTTTTGTATTTAATTCCGATGCAATTTCTGTGTTTCGTCATCAATAAGAAGGTCCGAGGGATACAGTAACACTGGTGTAAAAAATCCGAATCTATAACTAGTGTCACAGGGATGGTCAGCAGGAAGAGTCAGTCTTCTTGTACTTAAGTCGGCATTGTGCCTTTTGTATTTAAGTCCGATGCAATTTCTGTGTTTCATCGTCAATAAGAAGGTCCAAGGGATACAGTAAACCTTGAGTGAAGCATCGGAATCCATAACTAGTGTATCAGGAATGGTTCAAAACGTAGTCAGTAAGAAGTGTCGGTCTTCATGTACTTAAGTGGGCATTGTGCCTTTTGTATTTAATTCCGATGCAATTTCTGTGTTTCATCGTCAATAAGAAGGTCCAAGGGATACAGTAAACCTGAAGTGAAGCATCGGAATCTATAACTAGTGTCACAGGAATGGTTCAAAACATAGTCATTAGGAAGTGTCGGTCTTCATGTACTTAAGTCGGCATTGTGCCTTTTGTATTTAATTCCGATGCAATTTCTGTGTTTCATTGTCAATAAGAAGGTCCAAGGGATACAGTAAACCTTAAGTGAAGCATCGGAATCTAAAACAAGACTCAGAGGAATGGTTCAAAACTTAGACAGTAGGAAGAGTCAGTCTTCTTGTACTTAAGTCGGCATTGTGCCTTTTGTATTTAATTCCGATGAAATTTCTGTGTTTCATCGTCAATAAGAAGGTCCAAGATATACAGTAAACCTAAAGTGAAGCATCGTAATCTATAACTAGTGTCACAGGAATGGTCAGTAGGAAGAGTCAGTCTTCTTGCCCTTAAGTCGGCATTGTGCCTTTTGTACTTAATTCCGATGCAATTTATGTGTTTCATCGTCAATAAGAAGGTCCAAGGGATACAGTAAACCTGAAGTGAAGCATCGGAATCTATAACTAGTGTCACAGGAATGGTTCAAAACATAGTCAGTAGGAAGTGTCTGTCTTCATGTACTTAAGTCGGCATTGTGCCTTTTGTATTTAATTCCGATGCAATTTCTGTGTTTCATTGTCAATAAGAAGGTCCAAGGATTACAGTAAACCTTAAGTGAAGCATCGGAATCTAAAACTAGTCTCAGAGAAATGGTTCAAAACTTAGACAGTAGGAAGAGACAGTCTTCTTGTACTTAAGTCGGCATTGTGCCTTTTGTATTTAATTCCGATGAAATTTCTGTGTTTCATCGTCAATAAGAAGGTCTAAGAGATACAGTAAACCTGAAGTGAAGCATCGTAATCTATAACTAGTGTCACAGGAATGGTCAGTAGGATGAGTCAGTCTTCCTGCCCTTAAGTCGGCATTGTGTCTTTTGTATTTAATTCCGATGCAATTTATGTGTTTCATCGTCAATAAGAAGGTCCAAGGGATACAGTAAACCTAAAGTGAAGCATCGGAATCTATAACTAGTGCTACAGTAATGGTTCAAAACATAGTCAGTAAGAAGTGTCGTTCTTCATGTACTTAAGTCGGCATTGTGAATTTTGTATTTAATTCCGATGCCATTTCTGTGTTTCATCGTCAATAAGAAGGTCCAAGGAATACAGTAAACCTGGAGTGAAGCATGGAAATCTATAACTAGTGTCACAGTAATGGGTCAAAACATAGTCAGTAAGAAGTGTTGGTCTTCATGTACTTACGTCGGCATTGTGTCTTTTGTATTTAATTCCGATGCCATTTCTGTGTTTCATCGTCAATAAGTAGGTCCAAGGTATACAGTAAACCTGGAGTGAAGCATCGAAATCTATAACTAGTGTCACAGGAATGGGTTAAAACATAGTCAGTAAGAAGTGTCGGTCTTCATGTACTTATGTCGGCATTGTGCCTTTTGTATTTAATTCCGATGCAATTTCTGTGTTTAATCGTCAATAAGAAGGTACAAGGGATACAGTAAACCTGAAGTGAAGCACCGGAATCTATAACTAGTGTCTGAGGAATGGTTCAAAACTTAGACAGAAGGAAGAGTCAGTCTTCTTGTACTTAAGTCGGCATTGTGCCTTTTGTATTAATTTCCGATGCAATTTCTGTGTTTCGTCGTCAATAAGAAGGTCCAAGGGATACAGTAAACCTGGTGTAAAAAATCCGAATCTATAACTAGTGTCACAGGAATGGTCAGTAGGAAGACTCAGTCTTCTTGTACTTAAGTCGGCATTGTGCCTTTTATATTTAAGTCCGATGCAATTTCTGTGTTTCATCGTCAATAAGAAGGTCCAAGGGATACAGTAAACCTTGAGTGAAGCATCGGAATCCATAACTAGTGTCTCAGGAATGGTTCAAAACATAGTCAGTAAGAGGTGTCGGTCTTCATGTACTTAAGTGGGCATTGTGCCTTTTGTATTTAATTCCGATGCAATTTCTGTGTTTCATCGTCAATAAGAAGGTCCAAGGGATACAGTAAACCTGAAGTGAAGCATCGGAATCTATAACTAGTGTCACAGGAATGATCAGTAGGAAGAGTCAGTCTTCTTGCCCTTAAGTCGCCATTGTGCCTTTTGTATTTAATTTCGATGCAATTACTGTGTTTCATCGACAATAAGAAGGTCCAAGGGATACAGTAAACCTGAAGTGAAGCATCGGAATCTATAACTAGTGTTACAGAAATGGTTCAAAACATAGTCAGTAAGAAGTGACGGTCTTCACGTACTTATGTCGGCATTGTGCCTTTTGTATTTAATTCTGATGCCATTTCTGGGTTTCATCGTCAATATGTAGGTCCAAGGTATACAGTAAACCTGGAGTGAAGCATGGAAATCTATAACTAGTGTCACAGGAATGGGTCAAAACATAGTCAGTAAGAAGTGTCGGTCTTCATGTACATAAGTCGACATTGTGCCTTTTGTATTTAATTCAGATGCAATTTCTGTGTTTCATCGTCAATAAGTAGGTCCAAGGGATACAGTAAACCTGAAGTGAAGCATCGGAATCTATAACTAGTGTCACAGGAATGTTTCAAAACATAGTCAGTAAGAAGTGTCCTTCTTCATGTACTTAAGTCGGCATTGTGCCTTTTGTATTTAATTCCGATGCAATTTCTATGTTTCATCGTCAATAAGAAGGTCCAAGGGATACAGTAAACCTGAAGTGCAGCATCGGAATCTATAACTAGTGTCACAGGAATGGTCTGTAGGAAGAGTCAGTCTTCTTGTACTTAAGTTGGCATTGAGCCATTTGTATTTAATTCCGATGCAATTTCTCTGCTTCATCGTCAATAGGAAGGTCCAAGGAATACAATAAACCTGATGTGAAGCATCGGAATCTATAACTAGTGGCACAGGAATGGTTCAAAACATAGTCAGTAGGAAGTGTCGGTCTTCATGTACTTAAGTCAGCATTGTGCCTTTTGTATTTAATTCCGATGCAATTTATGTGTTTTATCGTCAATAAGAAGGTCCAAGGGATACAGTAAACCTGAAGTGAAGCATCGGAATCAATAACTAGTGTCAGAGGAATGGTTCAAAACTTAGACGGTAGGAAGAGTCAGTCTTCTTGTACATAAGTCGGCATTGTGCCTTTTGTATTTAATTCCGATGCAATTTCTGTGTTTCATCGTCAATAAGAAGGTCCAAGGGATACAGTAAACCTGGTGTGAAGAATCGGAATCCTTAACTAGTGTCACAGGAATGGTCAGTAGGAAGAGTCAGTCTTCTTGTCCTTAAGTCGGCATTGTGCGTTTTGTATTTAATTCCGATGCAATTTCTGTGTTTCATCGTCAATAAGAAGGTCCAAGGGATACAGTAAACCTGAAGTGAAGCATCGGAATCTATAACTAGTGTTACAGGAATGGTTCAAAACATAGTCAGTAAGAAGTGTCGGTCTTCATGTACTTAAGTCGGCATTGTGCCCTTTGTATTTAATTCCGATGCAATTTCTGTGTTTCGTCGTCAATAAGAAGGTCCTAGGGATACAGTAAACCTGAAGTAAAGCATAGGAATCTATAACTACTGTCACAGGAATGGAAAGTAGGAAGAGTCAGTCTTTTTGTCCTTAAGTCGGCACTGGGCCTCTGTATTTAATTCCGATGCAAATACCGTGTTTCGTTGTCAATAAGAAGGTCAAAGGGATGCAGTAAATCTGAAGTGAAGCATCGGAATCTATAACTAGTGTCAACGGAATGGTTCAAAACATAGTCAGTAAGTAGTGTCGTTCTTCATGTACTTAAGTCGGCATTGTGCCTTTTGTATTTAATTCCGATGCAATTTCTGTGTCTCATCGTCAATAACAAGGTCCAACGGATACAGTATACCTGAAGAGATGCATCAGAATCTATAACTAGTGTCACAGGAATGGTCAGTAGGAAGAGTCAGTCTTCTTGCCCTTAAGTCGGCATTGTGCCTTTTTGTATTTAATTCCGATGCAATTTCTGTGTTTCATCGTCAATAAGAAGGTCCAAGGGATACAGTAAACCTGAAGTGAAGCATCGGAATCTATAACTAGTGTTACAGTAATGGTTCAAAACATAGTCAGTAAGAAGTGTCGGTCTTCATGTACTTATGTCGGCATTGTGCCTTTTGTATTTAATTCCGATGCCATTTGTGTGTTTCATCGTCAATAAGAAGGTCCAAGGGATGCAGTAAACCTGGAGTGAAAAATGGAAATCTATAACTAGTGTCACTGGAATGGGTCAAAACATAGTCAGTAAGAAGTGTCGGTCTTCATGTCCTTAAGTCGGCATTGTGCCTTTTGTATTCAATTCCGATGCAATTTCTGTGTTTCATCGTTAATAAGAAGGTCCAAGGGATACAGTAAACCTGAAGTGAAGCATCGGAATCTATATCTAGTGTCACAGGAATGGTTCAAATCTTAGACAGTAGCAAGAGTCAGTCTTCTTGTACTTAAGTCGGCATTGTGCCTTTTGTATTTAATTCCGATGCAATTTCTGTGTGTCATCGTCAATAAGTAGGTCGAAGGGATACAGTAAACCTGGTGTGAAGAATCGGAAACTATAACTAGTGTCACAGGAATGGTCAGTAGAAAGAGTCAGTCTTCTTGCACTTAAAACGGCATTGTGCCGTTTGTATTTAATTCCGATGGAATTTCTGTGTTTCATCGCAAATAAGAAGGTCCAAGGGATACAGTAAACCTGACGTCAAGCATCGGAATCTATAACTAGTGTTACAGGAATGGTTCAAAACATAGTCAGTAAGAAGTGTCGGTCTTCATATACTTAAGTCGGCATTGTGCCTTTTGCAATTATTTCCGATGCAATTTCTGTGTTTCATCGTCCATAAGAAGGTCCAAGGGATACAGTAAACCTGAAGTGAAGAATCGGAACCTACAACTAGTGTCACAGGAATGGTTCGAAACTTAGACATTAGGAAGAGTCAGTATTCTTGTCCTTAAGTCGGTATTGTGCCTTTTGTATTTAATTCCGATGCAATTTCTGTGTTTCATCGTCAAAAAGAAGGTCCAAGGGATACAGTGAACCTGGAGTGAAGCATCGGAATCTATAACTAGTGTCACAGGAATGGTTCAAAACTTAGATAGTTGGAAGAGTCAGTCTTCTTGTACTTAACACGGCATTGTGCGTTTTGTATTTAATTCCGATGCAATTTCTGTGTTTCATCGTCAATAAGAAGGTCCAAGGGATACAGTAAACCTGGAGTGAAGCATCGGAATCTATAACTAGTGTTACAGGAATGGTCAGTAGGAAGAGTCAGTGTTCTCGTCCTTAAGTCGGCATTGTGCTTTTGTATTTAATTCAGATGCAATTTCTGTGTTTCATCGTCAATAAGAAGGTCCAAGGGATACAGTAAACCTGAAGTGAAGCATCGGAATCTATAACTAGTGTCACAGGAATGGTCAGTAGGAAGAGTCATTCTTCTTGTCCTTAAGTCGGCATTGTGCCTTTTGTATTTATTTCCGATGCAATTTCTGTGTTTCATCGTCAATAAGAAGGTCCAAGTTATACAGTAAACCTGAAGTGAAGCATCGGAATCTATAACTAGTGTCACAGGAATGGTCAGTTGGAAGAGTCAGTCTTCTTGTCCTTAAGTCGGCATTGTGCCTTTTGTATTTAATTCCGTTGCAATTTCTATGTTTCATTGTCAATAAGAAGGTCCAAGGGATACAGTAAACCTGGAGTGAAGCATCGGAATCTATAACTAGTGTCACAGGAATGGTCAGTAGGAAGAGTCAGTCTTCTTGTCCCTAAGTCGGTATTGTGCCTTTTGTATTTAATTCCGATGCATTTTCTGTGTTTCATCGTCAATAAGAAGGTCTAAGGGGTACAGTAAACCTGAAGTGAAGCATCGAAATCCATAACTAGTGTTGCAGGAATGGTTCAAAACATAGTCAGTA
Source organism: Schistocerca americana (assembly GCF_021461395.2). Classification (NCBI taxonomy): domain Eukaryota; kingdom Metazoa; phylum Arthropoda; class Insecta; order Orthoptera; family Acrididae; genus Schistocerca; species Schistocerca americana. The sequence goes on along the minus strand of NC_060121.1, from coordinate 24,992,343 downwards.
AGAAGTGTCGGTCTTCATGTACTTAAGTCGGCATTGTGCCCTTTGTATTTAATTCCGATGCAATTTCTGTGTTTCATCGTCAATAAGAAGGTCCAAGGGATACAGTAAACCTGAAGTGAAGCATCGGAATCTATAACTAGTGTCACAGGAATGATCAGTAGGAAGAGTCAGTCTTCTTGCCCTTAAGTCGCCATTGTGCCTTTTGTATTTAATTTCGATGCAATTACTGTGTTTCATCGACAATAAGAAGGTCCAAGGGATACAGTAAACCTGAAGTGAAGCATCGGAATCTATAACTAGTGTTACAGAAATGGTTCAAAACATAGTCAGCAAGAAGTGACGGTCTTCACGTACTTATGTCGGCATTGTGCCTTTTGTATTTAATTCTGATGCCATTTCTGGGTTTCATCGTCAATATGTAGGTCCAAGGTATACAGTAAACCTGGAGTGAAGCATGGAAATCTATAACTAGTGTCACAGGAATGGGTCAAAACATAGTCAGTAAGAAGTGTCGGTCTTCATGTACATAAGTCGACATTGTGCCTTTTGTATTTAATTCAGATGCAATTTCTGTGTTTCATCGTCAATAAGTAGGTCCAAGGGATACAGTAAACCTGAAGTGAAGCATCGGAATCTATAACTAGTGTCACAGGAATGTTTCAAAACATAGTCAGTAAGAAGTGTCCTTCTTCATGTACTTAAGTCGGCATTGTGCCTTTTGTATTTAATTCCGATGCAATTTCTATGTTTCATCGTCAATAAGAAGGTCCAAGGGATACAGTAAACCTGAAGTGCAGCATCGGAATCCATAACTAGTGTCACAGGAATGGTCTGTAGGAAGAGTCAGTCTTCTTGTACTTAAGTTGGCATTGAGCCATTTGTATTTAATTCCGATGCAATTTCTCTGCTTCATCGTCAATAGGAAGGTCCAAGGAATACAATAAACCTGATGTGAAGCATCGGAATCTATAACTAGTGGCACAGGAATGGTTCAAAACATAGTCAGTAGGAAGTGTCGGTCTTCATGTACTTAAGTCAGCATTGTGCCTTTTGTATTTAATTCCGATGCAATTTATGTGTTTTATCGTCAATAAGAAGGTCCAAGGGATACAGTAAACCTGAAGTGAAGCATCGGAATCTATAACTAGTGTCAGAGGAATGGTTCAAAACTTAGACAGTAGGAAGAGTCAGTCTTCTTGTACATAAGTCGGCATTGTGCCTTTTGTATTTAATTCCGATGCAATTTCTGTGTTTCATCGTCAATAAGAAGGTCCAAGGGATACAGTAAACCTGGTGTGAAGAATCGGAATCCTTAACTAGTGTCACAGGAATGGTCAGTAGGAAGAGTCAGTCTTCTTGTCCTTAAGTCGGCATTGTGCGTTTTGTATTTAATTCCGATGCAATTTCTGTGTTTCATCGTCAATACGAAGGTCCAAGGGATACAGTAAACCTGAAGTGAAGCATCGGAATCTATAACTAGTGTTACAGGAATGGTTCAAAACATAGTCAGTAAGAAGTGTCGGTCTTCATGTACTTAAGTCGGCATTGTGCCCTTTGTATTTAATTCCGATGCAATTTCTGTGTTTCGTCGTCAATAAGAAGGTCCTAGGGATACAGTAAACCTGAAGTAAAGCATAGGAATCTATAACTACTGTCACAGGAATGGAAAGTAGGAAGAGTCAGTCTTTTTGTCCTTAAGTCGGCACTGGGCCTCTGTATTTAATTCCGATGCAAATACCGTGTTTCGTTGTCAATAAGAAGGTCAAAGGGATGCAGTAAATCTGAAGTGAAGCATCGGAATCTATAACTAGTGTCAACGGAATGGTTCAAAACATAGTCAGTAAGTAGTGTCGTTCTTCATGTACTTAAGTCGGCATTGTGCCTTTTGTATTTAATTCCGATGCAATTTCTGTGTCTCATCGTCAATAACAAGGTCCAACGGATACAGTATACCTGAAGAGATGCATCAGAATCTATAACTAGTGTCACAGGAATGGTCAGTAGGAAGAGTCAGTCTTCTTGCCCTTAAGTCGGCATTGTGCCTTTTTGTATTTAATTCCGATGCAATTTCTGTGTTTCATCGTCAATAAGAAGGTCCAAGGGATACAGTAAACCTGAAGTGAAGCATCGGAATCTATAACTAGTGTTACAGTAATGGTTCAAAACATAGTCAGTAAGAAGTGTCGGTCTTCATGTACTTATGTCGGCATTGTGCCTTTTGTATTTAATTCCGATGCCATTTGTGTGTTTCATCGTCAATAAGAAGGTCCAAGGGATGCAGTAAACCTGGAGTGAAAAATGGAAATCTATAACTAGTGTCACTGGAATGGGTCAAAACATAGTCAGTAAGAAGTGTCGGTCTTCATGTACTTAAGTCGGCATTGTGCCTTTTGTATTCAATTCCGATGCAATTTCTGTGTTTCATCGTTAATAAGAAGGTCCAAGGGATACAGTAAACCTGAAGTGAAGCATCGGAATCTATATCTAGTGTCACAGGAATGGTTCAAAGCTTAGACAGTAGCAAGAGTCAGTCTTCTTGTACTTAAGTCAGCATTGAGCCTTTTGTATTTAATTCAGATGCAATTTCTGTGTGTCATCGTCAATAAGTAGGTCGAAGGGATACAGTAAACCTGGTGTGAAGAATCGGAAACTATAACTAGTGTCACAGGAATGGTCAGTAGAAAGAGTCAGTCTTCTTGCACTTAAAACGGCATTGTGCCGTTTGTATTTAATTCCGATGGAATTTCTGTGTTTCATCGCAAATAAGAAGGTCCAAGGGATACAGTAAACCTGACGTCAAGCATCGGAATCTATAACTAGTGTTACAGGAATGGTTCAAAACATAGTCAGTAAGAAGTGTCGGTCTTCATATACTTAAGTCGGCATTGTGCCTTTTGCAATTATTTCCGATGCAATTTCTGTGTTTCATCGTCCATAAGAAGGTCCAAGGGATACAGTAAACCTGAAGTGAAGAATCGGAACCTACAACTAGTGTCACAGGAATGGTTCGAAACTTAGACATTAGGAAGAGTCAGTATTCTTGTCCTTAAGTCGGTATTGTGCCTTTTGTATTTAATTCCGATGCAATTTCTGTGTTTCATCGTCAAAAAGAAGGTCCAAGGGATACAGTGAACCTGGAGTGAAGCATCGGAATCTATAACTAGTGTCACAGGAATGGTTCAAAACTTAGATAGTTGGAAGAGTCAGTCTTCTTGTACTTAACACGGCATTGTGCGTTTTGTATTTAATTCCGATGCAATTTCTGTGTTTCATCGTCAATAAGAAGGTCCAAGGGATACAGTAAACCTGGAGTGAAGCATCGGAATCTATAACTAGTGTTACAGGAATGGTCAGTAGGAAGAGTCAGTGTTCTCGTCCTTAAGTCGGCATTGTGCTTTTGTATTTAATTCAGATGCAATTTCTGTGTTTCATCGTCAATAAGAAGGTCCAAGGGATACAGTAAACCTGAAGTGAAGCATCGGAATCTATAACTAGTGTCACAGGAATGGTCAGTAGGAAGAGTCATTCTTCTTGTCCTTAAGACGGCATTGTGCCTTTTGTGTTTATTTCCGATGCAATTTCTGTGTTTCATCGTCAATAAGAAGGTCCAAGTTATACAGTAAACCTGAAGTGTAGCATCGGAATCTATAACTAGTGTCACAGGAATGGTCAGTTGGAAGAGTCAGTCTTCTTGTCCTTAAGTCGGCATTGTGCCTTTTGTATTTAATTCCGATGCAATTTCTATGTTTCATTGTCAATAAGAAGGTCCAAGGGATACAGTAAACCTGGAGTGAAGCATCGGAATCTATAACTAGCGTCACAGGAATGGTCAGTAGGAAGAGTCAGTCTTCTTGTCCCTAAGTCGGTATTGTGCCTTTTGTATTTAATTCCGATGCATTTTCTGTGTTTCATCGTCAATAAGAAGGTCTAAGGGGTACAGTAAACCTGAAGTGAAGCATCGAAATCCATAACTAGTGTTGCAGGAATGGTTCAAAACATAGTCAGTAAGAAGTGTCGGTCTTCATGTACTTAAGTCGGCATTGTGCCCTTTGTATTTAATTCCGATGCAATTTCTGTGTTTCATCGTCAATAAGAAGGTCCAAGGGATATAGTAAACCTGTAGTGAAGCATCGGGATCTATAACTAGTGTCACAGGAATGGTCAGTAGGAAAGTCAGTGTTCTTGTCCTTAAGTCGGCATTGTGCTTTTGTATTTAATTCAGATGCAATTTATGTGTTTCATCGTCAATAAGAAGATCCAAGGGATACAGTAAACCTAAAGTGAAGCATCGGAATCTATAACTAGTGTCACAGGAATGGTCAGTAGGAAGAGTCATTCTTCTTGTCCTTAAGTCGGCTTTGTGCCTTCTGTATTTAATTCCCATGCAATTTCTGTGTTTCATCGTCAATAAGAAGGTCCAAAGGATACAGTAAACCTGAAGTGAAGCATCGGAATCTATAACTAGTGTCACAGGAATGGTTCAAAACATAGTCAGAAGGAAGTGTCGGTCTTCATGTACTTAAGTCAGCATTGTGCCTTTTGTATATAATTCCGATGCAATTTCTGTGTTTCATCGTCAATAAGAAGGTCCACGTTATACAGTAAACCGGAAGTGAAGCATCGGAATCTATAACTAGTGTCACAGGAATGGTTCAAAACATAGTCAGTAAGAAGTGTCGGTCTTCATGTACTTAAGTCGGCATTGTGCCTTTTGTATTTAATTCCGATGCAATTTCTGTGTTTCATCGTCAATACGAAGGTCCAAGGGATACAGTAAACCTGAAGTGAAGCATCGGAATCTATAACTAGTGTCACAGGAATGGTCAGTAGGAAGAGTCAGTCTTCTTGTCCTTATGTCGGCATTGAGCCTTTTGTATTTAATTCCGATGCATTTTCTGTGTTTCATCGCCAATAAGAAGGTCCAAGGGATTCAGTAAACCTGAAGGGAAGCATCGGAATCCATAACTAGTGTTGCAGGAATTGCTCAAAACATAATAGTAGGAAGTGTCGGTCTTCATGTACTTATGTCGGCATTGTGCCTTTTGTATGTAATTCCGATGCCATTTCTGTGTTACATCGTCAATAAGAAGGTCCTAGGTATACAGTAAACCTCAAGTGAAGCATAGGAATCTATAACTAGTGTCACAGGAATGGAAAGTAGGAAGAGTCAGTCTTCTTGTCCTTAAGTCGGCATTGTGCCTTCTGTCTTTAATTCCGATGCAAATTCTGTGTTTCATCGTCAATAAGAAGGTCCAAGGGATACAGTAAACCTGGAGTGAAGCATCGGAATCTATAACTAGTGTCACAGGAATGGTCAGTAGGAAGAGTCAGTGTTCTTGTCCTTATGTCGGCATTGTGCCCTTTGTATTTAATTCCGATGCAATTTCTGTGTTTCATCGTAAATAAGAAGGTCCAAGGGATACAGTAATCCTGAAGTGAAAGATAGGAACCTATAACTGGTGTCACAGGATTGGTCAGTAGGAAGAGTCAGTGTTCTTGTCCTTAAATCGGCATTGTGCCTTTTGTATTTAATTCCGATGCAATTTCTGTGTTTCATCGTCAATAAGGAGGTTTAAGGGATACAATAAACCTGAAGTGAAGCATCGGAATCTATAACTAGTGTCACAGGAATGGTCAGTAGGAAGAGTCAGCCTTCTTGTCCCTAAGTCGGTATTGTGCGTTTTGTATTTAATTCCGATGCATTTTCTGTGTTTCATCGTCAATAAGAAGGTCCAAGGGATACAGTAAACCTGAAGTGAAGCATCGGAATCCATAACTAGTGTTGCAGGAATGGTTCAAAACATAGTCAGTAAGAAGTGTCGGTCTTCATGTACTTAAGTCGGCATTGTGCCTTTTGTGTTTAATTCCGATGCAATTTCTGTGTTTCATCGTCAATAAGTAGGTCCAAGGGATACGGTAGACCTGGAGTAAAGCATGGAAAACTATAACTAGTGTCATAGGAATGAGTCAAAACATAGTCAGTAAGAAGTGTCGGTCTTCATGTACTTAAGTCGGCATTGTGCCTTTTGTATTTAATTCCGATGCAATTTCTGTCTTTCATTGTCAATAAGAAGGTCCAAGGGATACAGTAATCCTGAAGTGAAGCATCGGAATCTATAACTAGTGTCACAGGAATGGTTCAAAACATAGTCAGTCAGAAGTGTCCTTCTTCATGTACTTAAGTCGGCATTGTGCCTTTTGTATTTAATTCCGATGCAATTTCTGTGTTTCATCGTCAATAAGAAGGTCCTAGGTATACAGTAAACCTGAAGTGAAGCATAGGAATCTATAACTAGTGTCACAGGAATGGAAAGTAGAAAGAGTCAGTCTTCTTGTGCTTAAGTCGGTATTGTGCCTTTTGTATTTAATTCCGATCCAATTTCTGTGTTTCATCGTCATTAAGAAGGTCAAAGGGATACAGTAAACCTGAAGTGAAGCATCGGAATCTATAACTAGTGTCACAGGAATGGTCAGTAGGAAGAGTCAGTCTTCTTGTCCTTAAGTCATCATTGTGCCTTTTGTATTTAATTCCGATGCAATTTCTGTGTTTCATCGTAAATAAGAAGGTCCAAGGGAAACAGTAAACCTGAAGTGAAGCATCGGAATCTATAACTAGTGTCACAGGAATGGTCAGTTGGAAGAGTCAGTCTTCTTGTCCTTAAGTCGGCATTGTGCCTTTTGTATTTAATTCCGTTGCAATTTCTATGTTTCATTGTCAATAAGAAGGTCCAAGGGATACAGTAAACCTGGAGTGAAGCATCGGAATCTATAACTAGTGTCACAGGAATGGTCAGTAGGAAGAGTCAGTCTTCTTGTCCCTAAGTCGGTATTGTGCCTTTTGTATTTAATTCCGATGCATTTTCTGTGTTTCATCGTCAATAAGAAGGTCTAAGGGGTACAGTAAACCTGAAGTGAAGCATCGAAATCCATAGCTAGTGTTGCAGGAATGGTTCAAAACATAGTCAGTAAGAAGTGTCGGTCTTCATGTACTTAAGTCGGCATTGTGCCCTTTGTATTTAATTCCGATGCAATTTCTGTGTTTCATCGTCAATAAGAAGGTCCAAGGGATACAGTAAACCTGAAGTGAAGCATCGGAATCTATAACTAGTGTCACAGGAATGATCAGTAGGAAGAGTCAGTCTTCTTGCCCTTAAGTCGCCATTGTGCCTTTTGTATTTAATTTCGATGCAATTACTGTGTTTCATCGACAATAAGAAGGTCCAAGGGATACAGTAAACCTGAAGTGAAGCATCGGAATCTATAACTAGTGTTACAGAAATGGTTCAAAACATAGTCAGCAAGAAGTGACGGTCTTCACGTACTTATGTCGGCATTGTGCCTTTTGTATTTAATTCTGATGCCATTTCTGGGTTTCATCGTCAATATGTAGGTCCAAGGTATACAGTAAACCTGGAGTGAAGCATGGAAATCTATAACTAGTGTCACAGGAATGGGTCAAAACATAGTCAGTAAGAAGTGTCGGTCTTCATGTACATAAGTCGACATTGTGCCTTTTGTATTTAATTCAGATGCAATTTCTGTGTTTCATCGTCAATAAGTAGGTCCAAGGGATACAGTAAACCTGAAGTGAAGCATCGGAATCTATAACTAGTGTCACAGGAATGTTTCAAAACATAGTCAGTAAGAAGTGTCCTTCTTCATGTACTTAAGTCGGCATTGTGCCTTTTGTATTTAATTCCGATGCAATTTCTATGTTTCATCGTCAATAAGAAGGTCCAAGGGATACAGTAAACCTGAAGTGCAGCATCGGAATCCATAACTAGTGTCACAGGAATGGTCTGTAGGAAGAGTCAGTCTTCTTGTACTTAAGTTGGCATTGAGCCATTTGTATTTAATTCCGATGCAATTTCTCTGCTTCATCGTCAATAGGAAGGTCCAAGGAATACAATAAACCTGATGTGAAGCATCGGAATCTATAACTAGTGGCACAGGAATGGTTCAAAACATAGTCAGTAGGAAGTGTCGGTCTTCATGTACTTAAGTCAGCATTGTGCCTTTTGTATTTAATTCCGATGCAATTTATGTGTTTTATCGTCAATAAGAAGGTCCAAGGGATACAGTAAACCTGAAGTGAAGCATCGGAATCTATAACTAGTGTCAGAGGAATGGTTCAAAACTTAGACAGTAGGAAGAGTCAGTCTTCTTGTACATAAGTCGGCATTGTGCCTTTTGTATTTAATTCCGATGCAATTTCTGTGTTTCATCGTCAATAAGAAGGTCCAAGGGATACAGTAAACCTGGTGTGAAGAATCGGAATCCTTAACTAGTGTCACAGGAATGGTCAGTAGGAAGAGTCAGTCTTCTTGTCCTTAAGTCGGCATTGTGCGTTTTGTATTTAATTCCGATGCAATTTCTGTGTTTCATCGTCAATACGAAGGTCCAAGGGATACAGTAAACCTGAAGTGAAGCATCGGAATCTATAACTAGTGTTACAGGAATGGTTCAAAACATAGTCAGTAAGAAGTGTCGGTCTTCATGTACTTAAGTCGGCATTGTGCCCTTTGTATTTAATTCCGATGCAATTTCTGTGTTTCGTCGTCAATAAGAAGGTCCTAGGGATACAGTAAACCTGAAGTAAAGCATAGGAATCTATAACTACTGTCACAGGAATGGAAAGTAGGAAGAGTCAGTCTTTTTGTCCTTAAGTCGGCACTGGGCCTCTGTATTTAATTCCGATGCAAATACCGTGTTTCGTTGTCAATAAGAAGGTCAAAGGGATGCAGTAAATCTGAAGTGAAGCATCGGAATCTATAACTAGTGTCAACGGAATGGTTCAAAACATAGTCAGTAAGTAGTGTCGTTCTTCATGTACTTAAGTCGGCATTGTGCCTTTTGTATTTAATTCCGATGCAATTTCTGTGTCTCATCGTCAATAACAAGGTCCAACGGATACAGTATACCTGAAGAGATGCATCAGAATCTATAACTAGTGTCACAGGAATGGTCAGTAGGAAGAGTCAGTCTTCTTGCCCTTAAGTCGGCATTGTGCCTTTTTGTATTTAATTCCGATGCAATTTCTGTGTTTCATCGTCAATAAGAAGGTCCAAGGGATACAGTAAACCTGAAGTGAAGCATCGGAATCTATAACTAGTGTTACAGTAATGGTTCAAAACATAGTCAGTAAGAAGTGTCGGTCTTCATGTACTTATGTCGGCATTGTGCCTTTTGTATTTAATTCCGATGCCATTTGTGTGTTTCATCGTCAATAAGAAGGTCCAAGGGATGCAGTAAACCTGGAGTGAAAAATGGAAATCTATAACTAGTGTCACTGGAATGGGTCAAAACATAGTCAGTAAGAAGTGTCGGTCTTCATGTACTTAAGTCGGCATTGTGCCTTTTGTATTCAATTCCGATGCAATTTCTGTGTTTCATCGTTAATAAGAAGGTCCAAGGGATACAGTAAACCTGAAGTGAAGCATCGGAATCTATATCTAGTGTCACAGGAATGGTTCAAAGCTTAGACAGTAGCAAGAGTCAGTCTTCTTGTACTTAAGTCAGCATTGAGCCTTTTGTATTTAATTCAGATGCAATTTCTGTGTGTCATCGTCAATAAGTAGGTCGAAGGGATACAGTAAACCTGGTGTGAAGAATCGGAAACTATAACTAGTGTCACAGGAATGGTCAGTAGAAAGAGTCAGTCTTCTTGCACTTAAAACGGCATTGTGCCGTTTGTATTTAATTCCGATGGAATTTCTGTGTTTCATCGCAAATAAGAAGGTCCAAGGGATACAGTAAACCTGACGTCAAGCATCGGAATCTATAACTAGTGTTACAGGAATGGTTCAAAACATAGTCAGTAAGAAGTGTCGGTCTTCATATACTTAAGTCGGCATTGTGCCTTTTGCAATTATTTCCGATGCAATTTCTGTGTTTCATCGTCCATAAGAAGGTCCAAGGGATACAGTAAACCTGAAGTGAAGAATCGGAACCTACAACTAGTGTCACAGGAATGGTTCGAAACTTAGACATTAGGAAGAGTCAGTATTCTTGTCCTTAAGTCGGTATTGTGCCTTTTGTATTTAATTCCGATGCAATTTCTGTGTTTCATCGTCAAAAAGAAGGTCCAAGGGATACAGTGAACCTGGAGTGAAGCATCGGAATCTATAACTAGTGTCACAGGAATGGTTCAAAACTTAGATAGTTGGAAGAGTCAGTCTTCTTGTACTTAACACGGCATTGTGCGTTTTGTATTTAATTCCGATGCAATTTCTGTGTTTCATCGTCAATAAGAAGGTCCAAGGGATACAGTAAACCTGGAGTGAAGCATCGGAATCTATAACTAGTGTTACAGGAATGGTCAGTAGGAAGAGTCAGTGTTCTCGTCCTTAAGTCGGCATTGTGCTTTTGTATTTAATTCAGATGCAATTTCTGTGTTTCATCGTCAATAAGAAGGTCCAAGGGATACAGTAAACCTGAAGTGAAGCATCGGAATCTATAACTAGTGTCACAGGAATGGTCAGTAGGAAGAGTCATTCTTCTTGTCCTTAAGACGGCATTGTGCCTTTTGTGTTTATTTCCGATGCAATTTCTGTGTTTCATCGTCAATAAGAAGGTCCAAGTTATACAGTAAACCTGAAGTGTAGCATCGGAATCTATAACTAGTGTCACAGGAATGGTCAGTTGGAAGAGTCAGTCTTCTTGTCCTTAAGTCGGCATTGTGCCTTTTGTATTTAATTCCGATGCAATTTCTATGTTTCATTGTCAATAAGAAGGTCCAAGGGATACTGTAAACCTGGAGTGAAGCATCGGAATCTATAACTAGCGTCACAGGAATGGTCAGTAGGAAGAGTCAGTCTTCTTGTCCCTAAGTCGGTATTGTGCCTTTTGTATTTAATTCCGATGCATTTTCTGTGTTTCATCGTCAATAAGAAGGTCTAAGGGGTACAGTAAACCTGAAGTGAAGCATCGAAATCCATAACTAGTGTTGCAGGAATGGTTCAAAACATAGTCAGTAAGAAGTGTCGGTCTTCATGTACTTAAGTCGGCATTGTGCCCTTTGTATTTAATTCCGATGCAATTTCTGTGTTTCATCGTCAATAAGAAGGTCCAAGGGATATAGTAAACCTGTAGTGAAGCATCGGGATCTATAACTAGTGTCACAGGAATGGTCAGTAGGAAAGTCAGTGTTCTTGTCCTTAAGTCGGCATTGTGCTTTTGTATTTAATTCAGATGCAATTTATGTGTTTCATCGTCAATAAGAAGATCCAAGGGATACAGTAAACCTAAAGTGAAGCATCGGAATCTATAACTAGTGTCACAGGAATGGTCAGTAGGAAGAGTCATTCTTCTTGTCCTTAAGTCGGCTTTGTGCCTTCTGTATTTAATTCCCATGCAATTTCTGTGTTTCATCGTCAATAAGAAGGTCCAAAGGATACAGTAAACCTGAAGTGAAGCATCGGAATCTATAACTAGTGTCACAGGAATGGTTCAAAACATAGTCAGAAGGAAGTGTCGGTCTTCATGTACTTAAGTCAGCATTGTGCCTTTTGTATATAATTCCGATGCAATTTCTGTGTTTCATCGTCAATAAGAAGGTCCACGTTATACAGTAAACCGGAAGTGAAGCATCGGAATCTATAACTAGTGTCACAGGAATGGTTCAAAACATAGTCAGTAAGAAGTGTCGGTCTTCATGTACTTAAGTCGGCATTGTGCCTTTTGTATTTAATTCCGATGCAATTTCTGTGTTTCATCGTCAATACGAAGGTCCAAGGGATACAGTAAACCTGAAGTGAAGCATCGGAATCTATAACTAGTGTCACAGGAATGGTCAGTAGGAAGAGTCAGTCTTCTTGTCCTTATGTCGGCATTGAGCCTTTTGTATTTAATTCCGATGCATTTTCTGTGTTTCATCGCCAATAAGAAGGTCCAAGGGATTCAGTAAACCTGAAGGGAAGCATCGGAATCCATAACTAGTGTTGCAGGAATTGCTCAAAACATAATAGTAGGAAGTGTCGGTCTTCATGTACTTATGTCGGCATTGTGCCTTTTGTATGTAATTCCGATGCCATTTCTGTGTTACATCGTCAATAAGAAGGTCCTAGGTATACAGTAAACCTCAAGTGAAGCATAGGAATCTATAACTAGTGTCACAGGAATGGAAAGTAGGAAGAGTCAGTCTTCTTGTCCTTAAGTCGGCATTGTGCCTTCTGTCTTTAATTCCGATGCAAATTCTGTGTTTCATCGTCAATAAGAAGGTCCAAGGGATACAGTAAACCTGGAGTGAAGCATCGGAATCTATAACTAGTGTCACAGGAATGGTCAGTAGGAAGAGTCAGTGTTCTTGTCCTTATGTCGGCATTGTGCCCTTTGTATTTAATTCCGATGCAATTTCTGTGTTTCATCGTAAATAAGAAGGTCCAAGGGATACAGTAATCCTGAAGTGAAAGATAGGAACCTATAACTGGTGTCACAGGATTGGTCAGTAGGAAGAGTCAGTGTTCTTGTCCTTAAATCGGCATTGTGCCTTTTGTATTTAATTCCGATGCAATTTCTGTGTTTCATCGTCAATAAGGAGGTTTAAGGGATACAATAAACCTGAAGTGAAGCATCGGAATCTATAACTAGTGTCACAGGAATGGTCAGTAGGAAGAGTCAGCCTTCTTGTCCCTAAGTCGGTATTGTGCGTTTTGTATTTAATTCCGATGCATTTTCTGTGTTTCATCGTCAATAAGAAGGTCCAAGGGATACAGTAAACCTGAAGTGAAGCATCGGAATCCATAACTAGTGTTGCAGGAATGGTTCAAAACATAGTCAGTAAGAAGTGTCGGTCTTCATGTACTTAAGTCGGCATTGTGCCTTTTGTGTTTAATTCCGATGCAATTTCTGTGTTTCATCGTCAATAAGTAGGTCCAAGGGATACGGTAGACCTGGAGTAAAGCATGGAAAACTATAACTAGTGTCATAGGAATGAGTCAAAACATAGTCAGTAAGAAGTGTCGGTCTTCATGTACTTAAGTCGGCATTGTGCCTTTTGTATTTAATTCCGATGCAATTTCTGTCTTTCATTGTCAATAAGAAGGTCCAAGGGATACAGTAATCCTGAAGTGAAGCATCGGAATCTATAACTAGTGTCACAGGAATGGTTCAAAACATAGTCAGTCAGAAGTGTCCTTCTTCATGTACTTAAGTCGGCATTGTGCCTTTTGTATTTAATTCCGATGCAATTTCTGTGTTTCATCGTCAATAAGAAGGTCCTAGGTATACAGTAAACCTGAAGTGAAGCATAGGAATCTATAACTAGTGTCACAGGAATGGAAAGTAGAAAGAGTCAGTCTTCTTGTGCTTAAGTCGGTATTGTGCCTTTTGTATTTAATTCCGATCCAATTTCTGTGTTTCATCGTCATTAAGAAGGTCAAAGGGATACAGTAAACCTGAAGTGAAGCATCGGAATCTATAACTAGTGTCACAGGAATGGTCAGTAGGAAGAGTCAGTCTTCTTGTCCTTAAGTCATCATTGTGCCTTTTGTATTTAATTCCGATGCAATTTCTGTGTTTCATCGTAAATAAGAAGGTCCAAGGGAAACAGTAAACCAGAAGTGAAGCATCGGAATCTATAACTAGTGTCACAGGAATGTTTCAAAACTTAGGCATTATTAAGAGTCAGTCTTCTTGTCCTTAAGTCGGCACTGTGCCTTTTGTATTTAATTCCAATGCAATTTCTGTGTTTCATCGTCAATAAGAAGGTCCAAGGGATACAGTAAACCTGGAGTGAAGCATCGGAATCTGTAACTAGTGTCACAGGAATGTTCAGTAGGAAGAGTCAGTGTTCTTGTCCTTAAGTCGGCATTGTGCCTTTTGTATTTAATTCCGATGCAATTTCTGTGTTTCATCGTCAATAAGAAGGTCCAAGGGATACAGTAAACCTGGAGTGAAGCATCGGAATCTATAACTAGTGTCACAGGAATGGTCAGTAGGAAGAGTCAGTGTTGTTGTCCTTATGTCGGCATTGTGCCTTTTGTATTTAATTCCGATGCAATTTCTGTGTTTCATTGTCAATAAGAAGGTCCAAGGGATACAGTAAACCTGAAGTGAAGCATCGGAATCCATAACTAGTGTTGCAGGAATGGTTCAAAACATAGTCAGTAAGAAGTGTCGGTCTTCATGTACTTAAGTTGGCGTTGTGCCTTTTGTATTTAATTCCGATGCAATTTCTGTGTTTCATCGTGAATAAGAAGGTGCAAGGGACACAGTAAACCTGGAGTGAAGCATCGGAATCTATAACTAGTGTCACAGGAATGGTTCAAAACATAGTCAGTAGGAAGATTCAGTCTTCTTGTCCTTATGCCGGCATTGTGCTTTTGTATTTAATTCCGATGCAATTTCTGTGTTTCATCGTCTATAAGAAGGTCCAAGGGATACAGTAAAAATGAAGTGAAGCATCGGAACCTATAACTAGTGTCACTGGAGTGGTCAGTAGGAAGAGTCAGTCTTCTTGTCCTTAGGTCGGCATAGTGCCTTTTGTATTTAATTCCCATGCAAATTCTGTGTTTAATCGTCAATAAGAAGGTCCAAGGGATACAGTAAACCTAAAGTAAAAAATCGGAATCTATAACTAGTGTTACAGGAATGGTACAAAACATAGTCAGTAAGAAGTGTCGGTCTTCATGTACTTCAGTCGGCATTGTGCCTTTTGTATTTAATTCCGATGCAATTTCTGTGTTTCATCGTCAATAAGAAGGTCGAAGGGATACAGTAAACCTGGAGTGAAGCATCGGAATCTGTAACTAGTGGCACAGGAATGGTTCAAATCATAGTCAATAAGAAGTGTCGGTCTTCATGTACTTAAGTCGGCATTGTGCCTTTTGCATTTAATTCCGATGCAATTTCTGTGTTTCATCGTCAATAAGAAGGTCCAAGGGATACAGTAAACCTGAAGTGAAGCATCGGAATCTTTAACTAGTGTTATAGGAATGGTTCGAAACATAGTCAGTAAGAAGTGTCGGTCTTCATGTACTTAAGTCGGCATTGTGACTTTTGTGTTTAATTCCGATGCAATTTCTGTGTTTCATCGTCAATAAGAAGGTCCAAGGGATACAGTATACCTGGAGTGATGCATCGGAATCTATAACTAGTGTCTCAGGAATGGTTCAAAACATAGTCAGTAAGAAGTGTCGGTCTTCATGTACTTAAGTCGGCATTATGCCTTTTGTATTTAATTCCGATGAAATTTCTGTGTTTCATCGTGAAGAAGAAGGTCCCAGGATACAGAAAACCTGTAGTGAAGCATCGGCGTCTATAAGTAGTGTCACAGGATTGGTTCAAAACATAGTCAGTAAGAAGTGTCGTTTATCATGTACTTAAGTCGGCATTGTGCATTTTGTATTTAATTCCGATGCAATTTCTGAGTTTCATCGTCAATAAGAAGGTCCAAGGGATACAGTAAACCTGAAGTGAAGCATCGGAATCTATAACTAGTGTCACAGGAATGGTCAGTAGGAAGAGTCAGTCTTCTTGCCCTTAAGTCGGCATTGTGCCTTTTGTATTTAATTCCGAGCAATTTCCATGTTTCATCGTCAATAAGAAGGTCCAAGGGATAGAGTAAACCTGAAGTGAAGCATCGGAATCTATAAGTAGTGACACAGGAATGGTTCAAAACTAAGATAGTAGTAAGAGTCGGTCTTCTTGTACTTAAGGAGGCATTGTGCCTTTTGTATTTAATTCCGATGCAATTTCTGAGTTTCATCGTCAATAAGAATGTCCAAGGGATACAGTAAACCTGAGGTGAAGCATCGGAATCTATAACTAGTGTCACAGGAATGGTTCAATCTTAGACAGTAGGAAGAGTCAGTCTTCTTGTACTTAAGTCGGCATTGTACCTTTTGTATTTAATTCCGATGCAATTTCTGTGTTTCATCGTCAATAAGATTGTCCAAGGGATACAGTAAACCTGAAGTGATGTATCGGAATCTATAACTAGTGTCACAGTCAAGGTTCAAAACATAGACTGTAAGAAGAGCCAATCTCCTTGTACTTGAGTCGTCAATGTGCCTTTTGTATTTAATTCCGATGCAATTCCTGTGTTTCATCGTCAATAAGAAGGTCAGAGGGATACAGTAAACCTGAAGTGAAGCATCGGAATCTATAACTAATGTCACAGGAATGGTTCAAAGCATAAACAGTAAGAAGTGTCAGTTTTCTTATAATTAAGACGGCATTGTGCCTTTTGTATTTAATTCCGATGCACTTTCTGTGTTTCATCGTCAATAAGAAAGTCAGAGGGATACAGTAAACCTGAGAAGAAGCATCGGAATCTATAAATAGTGTCACAGGAATGGTTCAAATCATAGACAGTAAGAAGTGTCGGTCTTCATGTACTTAAGTCGGTATTGTGCCTTTTGTGTTTAATTCCGATGCCATTTCTGTGTTTCATCGTCAATAAGTAGGTCCAAGGGATACAGTAAACCTGGAGTGAAACATCGGTATCTATAACTAGTGTCACAGGAATGATCAGTAGGAAGAGTCTGTCTTCTTGCCCTTAAGTCGGCATTGTGCCTTTTGTATTTAATTTCGATGCAATTTCTGTGTTTCATCGTCTATAAGAAGGTCCAAGGGATACAGTAAACCTGAAGTGAAGCATCGGAATCTATAACTACTGTCACAGGAATGGTCAGTAGGAAGAGTCAGTCTTCTTGCCCTTAAGTCGGCATTGTGCCTTTTGTATTTAATTCCGATGCAATTTCTGTGTTTCATTGTCAATAAGAAGGTCCAAGGGATACAGTAAACGCGAAGTGAAGTTTCGGAATCTATAACTAGTGTCACAGGAATGGTTCAAAACATAGTCAGTAAGAAGTGTCTGTCTTCATGTTCTTAAGTCGGCATTGTGCCTTTTGCATTTAATTCCGATGCAATTTCTGTGTTTCATCGTCAATAAGAAGGTCCAAGGGATGCAGTAAACCTGAAGTGAAGCATCGGTATCTATAACTAGTGTCACAGGAATGATCAGTAGGAAGAGTCTGTCTTCTTGCCCTTAAGTCGGCATTGTGCCTTTTGTATTTAATTTCGATGCAATTTCTGTGTTTCATCGTCTATAAGAAGGTCCAAGGGATACAGTAAACCTGAAGTGAAGCATCGGAATCTATAACTACTGTCACAGGAATGGTTCAAAACATAGTCAAAAGAAGTGTCGGTCTTCATGTACTTAAGTCGGCATTGTGTCTTTTGTATTTAATTCCGATGCAATTTCTCTGTTTCATCGTCAATAAGAAGGTCCAAGGGATACAGTAAACCTGGAGTGAAGCATCGGAATCTATAACTACTGTCACAGGAATGGTCAGTAGGAAGAGTCAGTCTTCTTGCCCTTAAGTCGGCATTGTGCCTTTTGTATTTAATTCCGATGCAATTTCTGTGTTTCATTGTCAATAAGAAGGTCCAAGGGATACAGTAAACGCGAAGTGAAGTTTCGGAATCTATAACTAGTGTCACAGGAATGGTTCAAAACATAGTCAGTAAGAAGTGTCTGTCTTCATGTTCTTAAGTCGGCATTGTGCCTTTTGCATTTAATTCCGATGCAATTTCTGTGTTTCATCGTCAATAAGAAGGTCCAAGGGATGCAGTAAACCTGAAGTGAAGCATCGGTATCTATAACTAGTGTCACAGGAATGATCAGTAGGAAGAGTCTGTCTTCTTGCCCTTAAGTCGGCATTGTGCCTTTTGTATTTAATTTCGATGCAATTTCTGTGTTTCATCGTCTATAAGAAGGTCCAAGGGATACAGTAAACCTGAAGTGAAGCATCGGAATCTATAACTAGTGTTACAGGAATGGTTCAAAACATAGTCATTAAGAAGTGTCGGTCTTCATGTACTTAAGTCGGTATTGTGCCTTTTGTGTTTAATTCCGATGCCATTTCTGTGTTTCATCGTCAATAAGTAGGTCCAAGGGATACAGTAAACCTGGAGTGAAACATGGAAATCAATAACTAGTGTCACAGGAATGGATCAAAACATAGTAAGAAGTGTCGGTCTTCATGTACTTAAGTCGGCATTGTGCCTTTTGTATTTAATTCCATTGCAGTTTCTGTGTTTCATCGTCAATAAGAAGGTCCAAGGGATACAGTAAACCTGAAGTGAAGCATCGGAATCCATAACTAGTGTTACAGGAATGGTTCAAGACATAGTCAGTAAGAAGTGTACTTCTTCATGTACTTAGGTCGGCATTGTGCCTTTTGTATTTAATTCCGATGCAATTTCTGTGTTTCATCGTCAACACGAAGGTCCAAGGGATACAGTAAACCTGAAGTGAAGCATCGGAATCTATAACTAGTGTCACAGGAATGGTCAGTAGGAAGAGTCAGTCTTCATGTACTTAAGTTGGCATTGTGCCATTTGTATTTAATTCCGATGCAATTTCTGTGTTTCGTCGTCAATAGGAAGGTCCAAGGGATACAGTAAACCTGAAGTGAAGAATCGGAATCTATAACTAGTGTCGCAGGAATGGTCAGTAGGAAGAGTCAGTCTTCTTGTCCTTAAGTCTGCATTGTGCCTTTTGTATATAATTCCGATGCAATTTCTGTGTTTCATCGTCAATAAGAAGGTCCAAGGGATACAGTAAACCTGAAGTGAAGCATCGGAATCTATAACTAGTGTCAGAGGAATGGTTCAAAACATAGACAGTAAGAAGAGTCAGTTCTCTTGAACTAAGTCGGCATTGTGCTCTTTGTATTTAATACCGATGCAATTTTTGTGTTTCATCGTCAATAAGTAGGTCCGAGGGACGCAGTAAACCTGATGTGAAGAATCGGAATCTATAACTAGTGTCACAGGAATGGTTCAAAACATAGACAGTAAGAAGAGTCAGTTTTCTTGCACATAAGTCGGCATTGTGCCTTTCCTATTTCATTCCGATGCAATTTCTGTGTTTCATCGTCAATAAAAATGTCAGAGGGATACAGTAAACCTGAAGTGAAGCATCGGAATCTATATCTAGTGTCACAGGAATGGTTCAAAACATAGTCAGTAACAAGTGTCGTTCTTCATGTACTTATGTCGGCATTGTGCCTTTTGTATTTAATTCCGATGAAATTACTGTGTTTCATCGTCAATAAGAAGGTCCAAGGGATGCAGTAAACCTGAAGTGAAGCATCGGTATCTATAACTAGTGTCACAGGAATGATCAGTAGGAAGAGTCAGTCTTCTTGCCCTTAAGTCGGCATTGTGCCTTTTGTATTTAATTTCGATGCAATTTCTGTGTTTCATCGTCTATAAGAAGGTCCAAGGGATACAGTAAACCTGAAGTGAAGCATCGGAATCTATAACTAGTGTTACAGGAATGGTTCAAAACATAGTCAGTAAGAAGTGTCGGTCTTCATGTACTTAAGTCGGCATTGTGCCTTTTGTATTTAATTCCGATGCCATTTCTGTGTTTCATCGTCAATAAGTAGGTCCAAGGGATACAGTAAACCTGGAGTGAAACATGGAAATCAATAACTAGTGTCACAGGAATGGATCAAAACATAGTAAGAAGTGTCGGTCTTCATGTACTTAAGTCGGCATTGTGCCTTTTGTATTTAATTCCGATGCAGTTTCTGTGTTTCATCGTCAATAAGAAGGTCCAAGGGATACAGTAAACCTGAAGTGAAGCATCGGAATCCATAACTAGTGTTACAGGAATGGTTCAAGACATAGTCAGTAAGAAGTGTCCTTCTTCATGTACTTAGGTCGGCATTGTGCCTTTTGTATTTAATTCCGATGCAATTTCTGTGTTTCATCGTCAATAAGAAGGTCCAAGGGATACAGTAAACCTGAAGTGAAGCATCGGAATCTATAACTAGTGTCACAGGAATGGTCAGTAGGAAGAGTCAGTCTTCATGTACTTAAGTTGGCATTGTGCCATTTGTATTTAATTCCGATGCAATTTCTGTGTTTCATTGTCAATAGGAAGGTCCAAGGGATACAGTAAACCTGAAGTGAAGAATCGGAATCTATAACTAGTGTCGCAGGAATGGTCAGTAGGAAGAGTCAGTCTTCTTGTCCTTAAGTCTGCATTGTGCCTTTTGTATATAATTCCGATGCAATTTCTGTGTTTCATCGTCAATAAGAAGGTCCAAGGGATACAGAAAACCTGAAGTGAAGCATCGGAATCTATAACTAGTGTCAGAGGAATGGTTCAAAACATAGACAGTAAGAAGAGTCAGTTCTCTTGTACTTAAGTCGGCATTGTGCTCTTTGTATTTAATACCGATGCAATTTTTGTGTTTCATCGTCAATAAGTAGGTCCGAGGGACACAGTAAACCTGAAGTGAAGAATCGGAATCTATAACTAGTGTCACAGGAATGGTTCAAAACATAGACAGTAAGAAGAGTCAGTTTTCTTGTCCATAAGTCGGCATTGTGCCTTTTGAATTTAATTCCGATGCAATTTCTCTGTTTCATCGTCAATATGAAGGTCCAAGGGATACAGTAAACCTGGAGTGAAGCATCGGAATCTATAACTACTGTCACAGGAATGGTCAGTAGGAAGAGTCAGTCTTCTTGTCCCTAAGCCGGCATTGTGCCTTTTGTATTTAATTCCGATGCAATTTCTGTGTTTCATTGTCAATAAGAAGGTCCAAGGGATACAGTAAACGCGAAGTGAAGCTTCGGAATCTATAACTAGTGTCACAGTAATGGTTCAAAACATAGTCAGTAAGAAGTGTCTGTCTTCATGTACTTAAGTCAGCATTGTGCCTTTTGCATTTAATTCCGATGCAATTTCTGTGTTTCATCGTCAATAAAAAGGTCCAAGGGATACAGTAAACCTGAAGTGAAGCATCGGAATCTATAACTAGTGTCACAGGAATGGTTCAAAACATAGTCAGTAAGAAGTGTCGTTCTTCATGTACTTAAGTCGGCATTGTGCCTTTTGTATTTAATTCCGATGCAATTTCTGTGTTTCATCGTCAATAAAAATGTCAGAGGGATACAGTAAACCTGAAGTGAAGCATCGGAATCTATATCTAGTGTCACAGGAGTGGTTCAAAACATAGACAGTAAGAACAGTCAGTCTTCTTGTCCATAAGTCGGCATTGTGCCTTTTGAATTTAATTCCGATGCAATTTCTCTGTTTCATCGTCAATATGAAGGTCCAAGGGATACAGTAAACCTGGAGTGAAGCATCGGAATCTATAACTACTGTCACAGGAATGGTCAGTAGGAAGAGTCAGTCTTCTTGTCCCTAAGCCGGCATTGTGCCTTTTGTATTTAATTCCGATGCAATTTCTGTGTTTCATTGTCAATAAGAAGGTCCAAGGGATACAGTAAACGCGAAGTGAAGCTTCGGAATCTATAACTAGTGTCACAGTAATGGTTCAAAACATAGTCAGTAAGAAGTGTCTGTCTTCATGTACTTAAGTCAGCATTGTGCCTTTTGCATTTAATTCCGATGCAATTTCTGTGTTTCATCGTCAATAAAAAGGTCCAAGGGATACAGTAAACCTGAAGTGAAGCATCGGAATCTATAACTAGTGTCACAGGAATGGTTCAAAACATAGTCAGTAAGAAGTGTCGTTCTTCATGTACTTAAGTCGGCATTGTGCCTTTTGTATTTAATTCCGATGCAATTACTGTGTTTCATCGTCAATAAGAAGGTCCAAGGGATGCAGTAAACCTGAAGTGAAGCATCGGAATCTATAACTAGTGTCACAGGAATGATCAGTAGGAAGAGTCAGTCTTCTTGCCCTTAAGTCGGCATTGTGCATTTTGTATATAATTCCGATGCAATTTCTGTGTTTCATCGTCAATAAGAAGGTCCAAGGGATACAGTAAACCTGAAGTGAAGCATCGGAATCTACAACTAGTGTCACAGGAATGGTTCGAACTTAGACAGTAGGAAGAGTCTGTCTTCTTGTACTTAAGTCGGCATTGTACCTTTTGTATTTAATTCCGATGCAATTTCTGTGTTTCATCGTCAATAAGATTGTCCAAGGGATACAGTAAACCTGAAGTGAAGTATCGGAATCTATAACTAGTGTCACAGGAAAGATTCAAAACATAGTCTGTAAGAAGAGCCAATCTCCTTGTACTTGAGTCGTCATTGTGCCCTTTGTATTTAATTCCGATGCAATTCCTGTGTTTCATCGTCAATAAGAAGGTCCAAGGGATACAGTAAACCTGAGGTGAAGCATCGGAATCTACAACTAGTGTCACAGGAATGGTTCAAACTTAGACAGTAGAAAGAGTCTGTCTTCTTGTACTTAAGTCGGCATTGTACCTTTTGTATTTAATTCCGATGCAATTTCTGTGTTTCATCGTCAATAAGATTGTCCACGGGATACAGTAAACCTGAAGTGAAGTATCGGAATCTATAACTAGTGTCACAGGAAAGGTTCAAAACATAGACTGTAAGAAGAGCCAATCTCCTTGTACTTGAGTCGTCATTGTGCCTTTTGTATTTAATTCCGATGCAATTCCTGTGTTTCATCGTCAATAAGAAGGTCAGAGGGATACAGTAAACCTGAAGTGAAGCATCGGAATCTATAACTAATGTCACAGGAATGGTTCAAAGAATAAACAGTAAGAAGTGTCAGTTTTCTTATAATTAAGTCGGCATTGTGCCTTTTTTATTTAATTCCGATGCACTTTCTGTGTTTCATCGTCAATAAGAAAGTCAGAGGGATACAGTAAACCTGAAAAGAAGCATCGGAATCAATAAATAGTGTCACAGGAATGGTTCATATCATAGACAGTAAGGAGAGCCAGTTTTCTTGTACTAACGTCGGCATTGTGCTTTTCGTATTTAATTCCGATGCAATTACTGTGTTTCATCGTCAATAAGAAGGTCCAAGGGATGCAGTAAACCTGAAGTGAAGCATCGGAATCTATAACTAGTGTCACAGGAATGATCAGTAGGAAGAGTCAGTCTTCTTGCCCTTAAGTCGGCATTGTGCATTTTGTATATAATTCCGATGCAATTTCTGTGTTTCATCGTCAATAAGAAGGTCCAAGGGATACAGTAAACCTGAAGTGAAGCATCGGAATCTACAACTAGTGTCACAGGAATGGTTCAAACTTAGACAGTAGGAAGAGTCTGTCTTCTTGTACTTAAGTCGGCATTGTACCTTTTGTATTTAATTCCGATGCAATTTCTGTGTTTCATCGTCAATAAGATTGTCCAAGGGATACAGTAAACCTGAAGTGAAGTATCGGAATCTATAACTAGTGTCACAGGAAAGGTTCAAAACATAGTCTGTAAGAAGAGCCAATCTCCTTGTACTTGAGTCGTCATTGTGCCCTTTGTATTTAATTCCGATGCAATTCCTGTGTTTCATCGTCAATAAGAAGGTCCAAGGGATACAGTAAACCTGAGGTGAAGCATCGGAATCTACAACTAGTGTCACAGGAATGGTTCAAACTTAGACAGTAGGAAGAGTCTGTCTTCTTGTACTTAAGTCGGCATTGTACCTTTTGTATTTAATTTCGATGCAATTTCTGAGTTTCATCGTCAATAAGTTTGTCCACGGGATACAGTAAACCTGAAGTGAAGTATCGGAATCTATAACTAGTGTCACAGGAAAGGTTCAAAACATAGTCAGTAAGAAGCGTCTGTCTTCATGTTCTTAAGTCGGCATTGTGCCTTTTGCATTTAATTCCGATGCAATTTCTGTGTTTCATCGTCAATAAAAAGGTCCAAGGGATACAGTAAACCTGAAGTGAAGCATCGGAATCCATAACTAGTGTCACAAGAATGATCAGTAGGAAGAGTCAGTCTTCTTGCCCGTAAGTCGGCATTGTGCCTTTTGTATTTAATTTCGATGCAATTTCTGTGTTTCATCGTCTATAAGAAGGTCCAAGGGATACAATAAACCTGAAGTGAAGCATCGGAATCTATAACTAGTGTTACAGGAATGGTTCAAAACATAGTCAGTAAGAAGTGTCGGTCTTCATGTACTTAAGTCGGTATTGTGCCTTTTGTATTTAATTCCGATGCCATTTCTGTGTTTCATCGTCAATAAGTAGGTCCAAGGGATACAGTAAACCTGGAGTGAAACATGGAAATCAATAACTAGTGTCACAGGAATGGATCAAAACATAGTAAGAAGTGTCGGTCTTCATGTACTTAAGTCGGCATTGTGCCTTTTGTATTTAATTCCATTGCAGTTTCTGTGTTTCATCGTCAATAAGAAGGTCCAAGGGATACAGTAAACCTGAAGTGAAGCATCGGAATCCATAACTAGTGTTACAGGAATGGTTCAAGACATAGTCAGTAAGAAGTGTACTTCTTCATGTACTTAGGTCGGCATTGTGCCTTTTGTATTTAATTCCGATGCCATTTCTGTGTTTCATCGTCAATAAGAAGGTCCAAGGGATACAGTAAACCTGAAGTGAAGCATCGGAATCTATAACTAGTGTCACAGGAATGGTCAGTAGGAAGAGTCAGTCTTCATGTACTTAAGTTGGCATTGTGCCATTTGTATTTAATTCCGATGCAATTTCTGTGTTTCGTCGTGAATAGGAAGGTCCAAGGGATACAGTAAACCTGAAGTGAAGAATCGGAATCTATAACTAGTGTCGCAGGAATGGTCAGTAGGAAGAGTCAGTCTTCTTGTCCTTAAGTCTGCATTGTGCCTTTTGTATATAATTCCGATGCAATTTCTGTGTTTCATCGTCAATAAGAAGGTCCAAGGGATACAGTAAACCTGAAGTGAAGCATCGGAATCTATAACTAGTGTCAGAGGAATGGTTCAAAACATAGACAGTAAGAAGAGTCAGTTCTCTTGTACTTAAGTGGGCATTGTGCTCTTTGTATTTAATACCGATGCAATTTTTGTGTTTCATCGTCAATAAGTAGATCCGAGGGACACAGTAAACCTGAAGTGAAGAATCGGAATCTATAACTAGTGTCACAGGAATGGTTCAAAACATAGACAGTAAGAACAGTCAGTTTTCTTGTACATAAGTCGGCATTGTGCCTTTCCTATTTCATTCCGATGCAATTTCTGTGTTTCATCGTCAATAAAAATGTCAGAGGGATACAGTAAACCTGAAGTGAAGCATCGGAATCTATATCTAGTGTCACAGGAATGGTTCAAAACATAGTCAGTAACAAGTGTCGTTCTTCATGTACTTATGTCGGCATTGTGCCTTTTGTATTTAATTCCGATGAAATTACTGTGTTTCATCGTCAATAAGAAGGTCCAAGGGATGCAGTAAACCTGAAGTGAAGCATCGGTATCTATAACTAGTGTCACAGGAATGATCAGTAGGAAGAGTCAGTCTTCTTGCCCTTAAGTCGGCATTGTGCCTTTTGTATTTAATTTCGATGCAATTTCTGTGTTTCATCGTCTATAAGAAGGTCCAAGGGATACAGTAAACCTGAAGTGAAGCATCGGAATCTATAACTAGTTTTACAGGAATGGTTCAAAACATAGTCAGTAAGAAGTGTCGGTCTTCATGTACTTAAGTCGGCATTGTGCCTTTTGTATTTAATTCCGATGCCATTTCTGTGTTTCATCGTCAATAAGTAGGTCCAAGGGATACAGTAAACCTGGAGTGAAACATGGAAATCAATAACTAGTGTCACAGGAATGGATCAAAACATAGTAAGAAGTGTCGGTCTTCATGTACTTAAGTCGGCATTGTGCCTTTTGTATTTAATTCCGATGCAGTTTCTGTGTTTCATCGTCAATAAGAAGGTCCAAGGGATACAGTAAACCTGAAGTGAAGCATCGGAATCCATAACTAGTGTTACAGGAATGGTTCAAGACATAGTCAGTAAGAAGTGTCCTTCTTCATGTACTTAGGTCGGCATTGTGCCTTTTGTATTTAATTCCGATGCAATTTCTGTGTTTCATCGTCAATAAGAAGGTCCAAGGGATACAGTAAACCTGAAGTGAAGCATCGGAATCTATAACTAGTGTCACAGGAATGGTCAGTAGGAAGAGTCAGTCTTCATGTACTTAAGTTGGCATTGTGCCATTTGTATTTAATTCCGATGCAATTTCTGTGTTTCATCGTCAATAGGAAGGTCCAAGGGATACAGTAAACCTGAAGTGAAGAATCGGAATCTATAACTAGTGTCGCAGGAATGGTCAGTAGGAAGAGTCAGTCTTCTTGTCCTTAAGTCTGCATTGTGCCTTTTGTATATAATTCCGATGCAATTTCTGTGTTTCATCGTCAATAAGAAGGTCCAAGGGATACAGTAAACCTGAAGTGAAGCATCGGAATCTATAACTAGTGTCAGAGGAATGGTTCAAAACATAGACAGTAAGAAGAGTCAGTTCTCTTGTACTTAAGTCGGCATTGTGCTCTTTGTATTTAATACCGATGCAATTTTTGTGTTTCATCGTCAATAAGTAGGTCCGAGGGACACAGTAAACCTGAAGTGAAGAATCGGAATCTATAACTAGTGTCACAGGAATGGTTCAAAACATAGACAGTAAGAAGAGTCAGTTTTCTTGTACATAAGTCGGCATTGTGCCTTTCCTATTTCATTCCGATGCAATTTCTGTGTTTCATCGTCAATAAAAATGTCAGAGGGATACAGTAAACCTGAAGTGAAGCATCGGAATCTATATCTAGTGTCACAGGAGTGGTTCAAAACATAGACAGTAAGAACAGTCAGTCTTCTTGTCCATAAGTCGGCATTGTGCCTTTTGAATTTAATTCCGATGCAATTTCTGAGTTTCATCGTCAATAAGAAGGTCCAAGGGAGACAGTAAACCTGAAGTGATGCATCGGAATACATAACTAGTGTCACAGGAATGGTTCAAAATATAGTCAGTAAGAAGTGTCGGTCTTCATGTACTTAAGTTGGCATTGTGCCTTTTGTATTTCATTCCGATGCAATTTCTCTGATTCATCGTCAATATGAAGGTCCAAGGGATACAGTAAACCTGGAGTGAAGCATCGGAATCTATAACTACTGTCACAGGAATGGTCAGTAGGAAGAGTCAGTCTTCTTGTCCCTAAGTCGGCATTGTGCCTTTTGTATTTAATTCCGATGCAATTTCTGTGTTTCATTGTCAATAAGAAGGTCCAAGGGATACAGTAAACGCGAAGTGAAGCTTCGGAATCTATAACTAGTGTCACAGTAATGGTTCAAAACATAGTCAGTAAGAAGTGTCTGTCTTCATGTACTTAAGTCAGCATTGTGCCTTTTGCATTTAATTCCGATGCAATTTCTGTGTTTCATCGTCAATAAAAAGGTCCAAGGGATACAGTAAACCTGAAGTGAAGCATCGGAATCTATAACTAGTGTCACAGGAATGGTTCAAAACATAGTCAGTAAGAAGTGTCGTTCTTCATGTACTTAAGTCGGCATTGTGCCTTTTGTATTTAATTCCGATGCAATTACTGTGTTTCATCGTCAATAAGAAGGTCCAAGGGATGCAGTAAACCTGAAGTGAAGCATCGGAATCTATAACTAGTGTCACAGGAATGATCAGTAGGAAGAGTCAGTCTTCTTGCCCTTAAGTCGGCATTGTGCATTTTGTATATAATTCCGATGCAATTTCTGTGTTTCATCGTCAATAAGAAGGTCGAAGGGATACAGTAAACCTGAAGTGAAGCATCGGAATCTACAACTAGTGTCACAGGAATGGTTCAAACTTAGACAGTAGGAAGAGTCTGTCTTCTTGTACTTAAGTCGGCATTGTACCTTTTGTATTTAATTCCGATGCAATTTCTGTGTTTCATCGTCAATAAGATTGTCCAAGGGATACAGTAAACCTGAAGTGAAGTATCGGAATCTATAACTAGTGTCACAGGAAAGGTTCAAAACATAGTCTGTAAGAAGTGCCAATCTCCTTGTACTTGAGTCGTCATTGTGCCCTTTGTATTTAATTCCGATGCAATTCCTGTGTTTCATCGTCAATAAGAAGGTCCAAGGGATACAGTAAACCTGAGGTGAAGCATCGGAATCTACAACTAGTGTCACAGGAATGGTTCAAACTTAGACAGTAGGAAGAGTCTGTCTTCTTGTACTTAAGTCGGCATTGTACCTTTTGTATTTAATTCCGATGCAATTTCTGTGTTTCATCGTCAATAAGATTGTCCACGGGATACAGTAAACCTGAAGTGAAGTATCGGAATCTATAACTAGTGTCACAGGAAAGGTTCAAAACATAGACTGTAAGAAGAGCCAATCTCCTTGTACTTGAGTCGTCATTGTGCCTTTTGTATTTAATTCCGATGCAATTCCTGTGTTTCATCGTCAATAAGAAGGTCAGAGGGATACAGTAAACCTGAAGTGAAGCATCGGAATCTATAACTAATGTCACAGGAATGGTTCAAAGCATAAACAGTAAGAAGTGTCAGTTTTCTTATAATTAAGTCGGCATTGTGCCTTTTTTATTTAATTCCGATGTACTTTCTGTGTTTCATCGTCAATAAGAAAGTCAGAGGGATACAGTAAACCTGAAAAGAAGCATCGGAATCTATAAATAGTGTCACAGGAATGGTTCAAATCATAGACAGTAAGGAGAGCCAGTTTTCTTGTACTAACGTCGGCATTGTGCTTTTCGTATTTAATACCGATGCAATTTCTGTGTTTCATCGTCAATAGGAAGGTCCAAGGGATACAGTAAACCTGATGTGAAGAATCGGAATCTATAACTAGTGCCGCAGGAATGGTCAGTAGGAAGAGTCAGTCTTCTTGTCCATAAGTCTGCATTGTGCCTTTTGTATATAATTCCGATGCAATTTCTGTGTTTCATCGTCAATAAGAAGGTCCAAGGGATACAGTAAACCTGAAGTGAAGCATCGGAATCTATAACTAGTGTTACAGGAATGGTTCAAAACATAGTCAGTGAGAAGTATCGGTCTTCATGTACTTAAGTCGGAATTGTGCCTTTTGTATTTAATTCCGATGCAATTTCTGTGTTTCATCGTCAATAAGAAGGTCCAAGGGACACAGTAAACCTGGAGTGTAGCATGGAAATCTATAACTAGCGTCACAGGAATGGGTCAAAGCATGGTCAGTAAGAAGTGTCGGTCTTCATGTACATGAGTCGGCATTGTGCCTTTTGTATTTAATTCCGATGCAATTTCTGAGTTTCATCGTCAATAAGAAGGTCCAAGGGATACAGTAAACCTGAAGTGAATCATCCGAATCTATAACTAGTGTCAGAGGAATGGTTCAAAACATAGACAGTAAGAAGAGTCAGTTCTCTTGTACATAAGTCGGCATTGTGCTCTTTGTATTTAATACCGATGCAATTTTTGTGTTTCATCGTCAATAAGTAGGTCCGAGGGACACAGTAAACCTGAAGTGAAGAATCGGAATCTATAACTAGTGTCACAAGAATGGTTCAAAACATAGACAGTAAGAAGAGTCAGTTTTCTTGTACATAAGTCGGCATTGTGCCTTTCCTATTTCATTCCGATGCAATTTCTGTGTTTCATCGTCAATAAAAATGTCAGAGGGATACAGTAAACCTGAAGTGAAGCATCGGAATCTATATCTAGTGTCACAGGAATGGTTCAAAACATAGTCAGTAACAAGTGTCGTTCTTCATGTACTTATGTCGGCATTGTGCCTTTTGTATATAATTCCGATGAAATTACTGTGTTTCATCGTCAATAAGAAGGTCCAAGGGATGCAGTAAACCTGAAGTGAAGCATCGGTATCTATAACTAGTGTCACAGGAATGATCAGTAGGAAGAGTCAGTCTTCTTGCCCTTAAGTCGGCATTGTGCCTTTTGTATTTAATTTCGATGCAATTTCTGTGTTTCATCGTCTATAAGAAGGTCCAAGGGATACAGTAAACCTGAAGTGAAGCATCGGAATCTATAACTAGTGTTACAGGAATGGTTCAAAACATAGTCAGTAAGAAGTGTCGGTCTTCATGTACTTAAGTCGGCATTGTGCCTTTTGTATTTAATTCCGATGCCATTTCTGTGTTTCATCGTCAATAAGTAGGTCCAAGGGATACAGTAAACCTGGAGTGAAACATGGAAATCAATAACTAGTGTCACAGGAATGGATCAAAACATAGTAAGAAGTGTCGGTCTTCATGTACTTAAGTCGGCATTGTGCCTTTTGTATTTAATTCCGATGCAGTTTCTGTGTTTCATCGTCAATAAGAAGGTCCAAGGGATACAGTAAACCTGAAGTGAAGCATCGGAATCCATAACTAGTGTTACAGGAATGGTTCAAGACATAGTCAGTAAGAAGTGTCCTTCTTCATGTACTTAGGTCGGCATTGTGCCTTTTGTATTTAATTCCGATGCAATTTCTGTGTTTCATCGTCAATAAGAAGGTCCAAGGGATACAGTAAACCTGAAGTGAAGCATCGGAATCTATAACTAGTGTCACAGGAATGGTCAGTAGGAAGAGTCAGTCTTCATGTACTTAAGTTGGCATTGTGCCATTTGTATTTAATTCCGATGCAATTTCTGTGTTTCATCGTCAATAGGAAGGTCCAAGGGATACAGTTAACCTGAAGTGAAGAATCGGAATCTATAACTAGTGTCGCAGGAGTGGTCAGTAGGAAGAGTCAGTCTTCTTGTCCTTAAGTCTGCATTGTGCCTTTTGTATATAATTCCGATGCAATTTCTGTGTTTCATCGTCAATAAGAAGGTCCAAGGGATACAGTAAACCTGAAGTGAAGCATCGGAATCTATAACTAGTGTCAGAGGAATGGTTCAAAACATAGACAGTAAGAAGAGTCAGTTCTCTTGTACTTAAGTCGGCATTGTGCTCTTTGTATTTAATACCGATGCAATTTTTGTGTTTCATCGTCAATAAGTAGGTCCGAGGGACACAGTAAACCTGAAGTGAAGAATCGGAATCTATAACTAGTGTCACAGGAATGGTTCAAAACATAGACAGTAAGAAGAGTCAGTTTTCTTGTACATAAGTCGGCATTGTGCCTTTCCTATTTCATTCCGATGCAATTTCTGTGTTTCATCGTCAATAAAAATGTCAGAGGGATACAGTAAACCTGAAGTGAAGCATCGGAATCTATACCTAGTGTCACAGGAGTGGTTCAAAACATAGACAGTAAGAACAGTCAGTCTTCTTGTCCATAAGTCGGCATTGTGCCTTTTGAATTTAATTCCGATGCAATTTCTGAGTTTCATCGTCAATAAGAAGGTCCAAGGGAGACAGTAAACCTGAAGTGATGCATCGGAATACATAACTAGTGTCACAGGAATGGTTCAAAATATAGTCAGTAAGAAGTGTCGGTCTTCATGTACTTAAGTTGGCATTGTGCCTTTTGTATTTCATTCCGATGCAATTTCTCTGATTCATCGTCAATATGAAGGTCCAAGGGATACAGTAAACCTGGAGTGAAGCATCGGAATCTATAACTACTGTCACAGGAATGGTCAGTAGGAAGAGTCAGTCTTCTTGTCCCTAAGTCGGCATTGTGCCTTTTGTATTTAATTCCGATGCAATTTCTGTGTTTCATTGTCAATAAGAAGGTCCAAGGGATACAGTAAACGCGAAGTGAAGCTTCGGAATCTATAACTAGTGTCACAGTAATGGTTCAAAACATAGTCAGTAAGAAGTGTCTGTCTTCATGTACTTAAGTCAGCATTGTGCCTTTTGCATTTAATTCCGATGCAATTTCTGTGTTTCATCGTCAATAAAAAGGTCCAAGGGATACAGTAAACCTGAAGTGAAGCATCGGAATCTATAACTAGTGTCACAGGAATGGTTCAAAACATAGTCAGTAAGAAGTGTCGTTCTTCATGTACTTAAGTCGGCATTGTGTCTTTTGTATTTAATTCCGATGCAATTACTGTGTTTCATCGTCAATAAGAAGGTCCAAGGGATGCAGTAAACCTGAAGTGAAGCATCGGAATCTATAACTAGTGTCACAGGAATGATCAGTAGGAAGAGTCAGTCTTCTTGCCCTTAAGTCGGCATTGTGCATTTTGTATATAATTCCGATGCAATTTCTGTGTTTCATCGTCAATAAGAAGGTCCAAGGGATACAGTAAACCTGAAGTGAAGCATCGGAATCTACAACTAGTGTCACAGGAATGGTTCAAACTTAGACAGTAGGAAGAGTCTGTCTTCTTGTACTTAAGTCGGCATTGTACCTTTTGTATTTAATTCCGATGCAATTTCTGTGTTTCATCGTCAATAAGATTGTCCAAGGGATACAGTAAACCTGAAGTGAAGTATCGGAATCTATAACTAGTGTCACAGGAAAGATTCAAAACATAGTCTGTAAGAAGAGCCAATCTCCTTGTACTTGAGTCGTCATTGTGCCCTTTGTATTTAATTCTGATGCAATTGCTGTGTTTCATCGTCAATAAGAAGGTCCAAGGGATACCGTAAACCTGAGGTGAAGCATCGGAATCTACAACTAGTGTCACAGGAATGGTTCAAACTTAGACAGTAGGAAGAGTCTGTCTTCTTGTACTTAAGTCGGCATTGTACCTTTTGTATTTAATTCCGATGCAATTTCTGTGTTTCATCGTCAATAAGATTGTCCACGGGATACAGTAAACCTGAAGTGAAGTATCGGAATCTATAACTAGTGTCACAGGAAAGGTTCAAAACATAGACTGTAAGAAGAGCCAATCTCCTTGTACTTGAGTCGTCATTGTGAATTTTGTATTTAATTCCGATGCAATTCCTGTGTTTCATCGTCAATAAGAAGGTCAGAGGGATACAGTAAACCTGAAGTGAAGCATCGGAATCTATAACTAATGTCACAGGAATGGTTCAAAGAATAAACAGTAAGAAGTGTCAGTTTTCTTATAATTAAGTCGGCATTGTGCCTTTTTTATTTAATTCCGATGCACTTTCTGTGTTTCATCGTCAATAAGAAAGTCAGAGGGATACAGTAAACCTGAAAAGAAGCATCGGAATCAATAAATAGTGTCACAGGAATGGTTCATATCATAGACAGTAAGGAGAGCCAGTTTTCTTGTACTAACGTCGGCATTGTGCTTTTCGTATTTAATTCCGATGCAATTACTGTGTTTCATCGTCAATAAGAAGGTCCAAGGGATGCAGTAAACCTGAAGTGAAGCATCGGAATCTATAACTAGTGTCACAGGAATGATCAGTAGGAAGAGTCAGTCTTCTTGCCCTTAAGTCGGCATTGTGCATTTTGTATATAATTCCGATGCAATTTCTGTGTTTCATCGTCAATAAGAAGGTCGAAGGGATACAGTAAACCTGAAGTGAAGCATCGGAATCTACAACTAGTGTCACAGGAATGGTTCAAACTTAGGCAGTAGGAAGAGTCTGTCTTCTTGTACTTAAGTCGGCATTGTACCTTTTGTATTTAATTCCGATGCAATTTCTGTGTTTCATCGTCAATAAGATTGTCCAAGGGATACAGTAAACCTGAAATGAAGTATCGGAATCTATAACTAGTGTCACAGGAAAGGTTCAAAACATAGTCTGTAAGAAGAGCCAATCTCCTTGTACTTGAGTCGTCATTGTGCCCTTTGTATTTAATTCCGATGCAATTCCTGTGTTTCATCGTCAATAAGAAGGTCCAAGGGATACAGTAAACCTGAGGTGAAGCATCGGAATCTACAACTAGTGTCACAGGAATGGTTCAAACTTAGACAGTAGGAAGAGTCTGTCTTCTTGTACTTAAGTCGGCATTGTACCTTTTGTATTTAATTCCGATGCAATTTCTGTGTTTCATCGTCAATAAGATTGTCCACGGGATACAGTAAACCTGAAGTGAAGTATCGGAATCTATAACTAGTGTCACAGGAAAGGTTCAAAACATAGACTGTAAGAAGAGCCAATCTCCTTGTACTTGAGTCGTCATTGTGCCTTTTGTATTTAATTCCGATGCAATTCCTGTGTTTCATCGTCAATAAGAAGGTCAGAGGGATACAGTAAACCTGAAGTGAAGCATCGGAATCTATAACTAATGTCACAGGAATGGTTCAAAGCATAAACAGTAAGAAGTGTCAGTTTTCTTAAAATTAAGTCGGCATTGTGCCTTTTTTATTTAATTCCGATGTACTTTCTGTGTTTCATCGTCAATAAGAAAGTCAGAGGGATACAGTAAACCTGAAAAGAAGCATCGGAATCTATAAATAGTGTCACAGGAATGGTTCAAATCATAGACAGTAAGGAGAGCCAGTTTTCTTGTACTAACGTCGGCATTGTGCTTTTCGTATTTAATACCGATGCAATTTCTGTGTTTCATCGTCAATAAGAAGGTCCAAGGGATACAGTAAACCTGAAGTGAAGCATCGGAATCTATAACTAGTGTTACAGGAATGGTTCAAAACATAGTCAGTGAGAAGTATCGGTCTTCATGTACTTAAGTCGGAATTGTGCCTTTTGTATTTAATTCCGATGCAATTTCTGTGTTTCATCGTCAATAAGAAGGTCCAAGGGACACAGTAAACCTGGAGTGTAGCATGGAAATCTATAACTAGCGTCACAGGAATGGGTCAAAGCATGGTCAGTAAGAAGTGTCGGTCTTCATGTACATGAGTCGGCATTGTGCCTTTTGTATTTAATTCCGATGCAATTTCTGAGTTTCATCGTCAATAAGAAGGTCCAAGGGATACAGTAAACCTGAAGTGAATCATCCGAATCTATAACTAGTGTCAGAGGAATGGTTCAAAACATAGACAGTAAGAAGAGTCAGTTCTCTTGTACTTAAGTCGGCATTGTGCTCTTTGTATTTAATACCGATGCAATTTTTGTGTTTCATCGTCAATAAGTAGGTCCGAGGGACACAGTAAACCTGAAGTGAAGAATCGGTATCTATAACTAGTGTCACAAGAATGGTTCAAAACATAGACAGTAAGAAGAGTCAGTTTTCTTGTACATAAGTCGGCATTGTGCCTTTCCTATTTCATTCCGATGCAATTTCTGTGTTTCATCGTCAATAAAAATGTCAGAGGGATACAGTAAACCTGAAGTGAAGCATCGGAATCTATATCTAGTGTCACAGGAATGGTTCAAAACATAGTCAGTAACAAGTGTCGTTCTTCATGTACTTATGTCGGCATTGTGCCTTTTGTATTTAATTCCGATGAAATTACTGTGTTTCATCGTCAATAAGAAGGTCCAAGGGATGCAGTAAACCTGAAGTGAAGCATCGGTATCTATAACTAGTGTCACAGGAATGATCAGTAGGAAGAGTCAGTCTTCTTGCCCTTAAGTCGGCATTGTGCCTTTTGTATTTAATTTCGATGCAATTTCTGTGTTTCATCGTCTATAAGAAGGTCCAAGGGATACAGTAAACCTGAAGTGAAGCATCGGAATCTATAACTAGTGTTACAGGAATGGTTCAAAACATAGTCAGTAAGAAGTGTCGGTCTTCATGTACTTAAGTCGGCATTGTGCCTTTTGTATTTAATTCCGATGCCATTTCTGTGTTTCATCGTCAATAAGTAGGTCCAAGGGATACAGTAAACCTGGAGTGAAACATGGAAATCAATAACTAGTGTCACAGGAATGGATCAAAACATAGTAAGAAGTGTCGGTCTTCATGTACTTAAGTCGGCATTGTGCCTTTTGTATTTAATTCCGATGCAGTTTCTGTGTTTCATCGTCAATAAGAAGGTCCAAGGGATACAGTAAACCTGAAGTGAAGCATCGGAATCCATAACTAGTGTTACAGGAATGGTTCAAGACATAGTCAGTAAGAAGTGTCCTTCTTCATGTACTTAGGTCGGCATTGTGCCTTTTGTATTTAATTCCGATGCAATTTCTGTGTTTCATCGTCAATAAGAAGGTCCAAGGGATACAGTAAACCTGAAGTGAAGCATCGGAATCTATAACTAGTGTCACAGGAATGGTCAGTAGGAAGAGTCAGTCTTCATGTACTTAAGTTGGCATTGTGCCATTTGTATTTAATTCCGATGCAATTTCTGTGTTTCATCGTCAATAGGAAGGTCCAAGGGATACAGTAAACCTGAAGTGAAGAATCGGAATCTATATCTAGTGTCACAGGAGTGGTTCAAAACATAGACAGTAAGAACAGTCAGTCTTCTTGTCCATAAGTCGGCATTGTGCCTTTTGAATTTAATTCCGATGCAATTTCTGAGTTTCATCGTCAAT
The DNA here is from genome assembly GCF_021461395.2 of Schistocerca americana. Taxonomy (NCBI): domain Eukaryota; kingdom Metazoa; phylum Arthropoda; class Insecta; order Orthoptera; family Acrididae; genus Schistocerca; species Schistocerca americana. The sequence continues at coordinate 24,956,399 of NC_060121.1, read as the reverse complement.
AAGAAGGTCCAAGGGAGACAGTAAACCTGAAGTGATGCACGGAATACATAACTAGTGTCACAGGAATGGTTCAAAACATAGTCAGTAAGAAGTGTCGGTCTTCATGTACTTAAGTTGGCATTGTGCCTTTTGTATTTCATTCCGATGCAATTTCTCTGTTTCATCGTCAATATGAAGGTCCAAGGGATACAGTAAACCTGGAGTGAAGCATCGGAATCTATATCTACTGTCACAGGAATGGTCAGTAGGAAGAGTCAGTCTTCTTGTCCCTAAGTCGGCATTGTGCCTTTTGTATTTAATTCCGATGCAATTTCTGTGTTTCATTGTCAATAAGAAGGTCCAAGGGATACAGTAAACGCGAAGTGAAGCTTCGGAATCTATAACTAGTGTCACAGTAATGGTTCAAAACATAGTCAGTAAGAAGTGTCTGTCTTCATGTACTTAAGTCGGCATTGTGCCTTTTGCATTTAATTCCGATGCAATTTCTGTGTTTCATCGTCAATAAAAAGGTCCAAGGGATACAGTAAACCTGAAGTGAAGCATCGGAATCTATAACTAGTGTCACAGGAATGGTTCAAAACATAGTCAGCAAGAAGTGTCGTTCTTCATGTACTTAAGTCGGCATTGTGCCTTTTGCATTTAATTCCGATGCAATTTCTGTGTTTCATCGTCAATAAAAAGGTCCAAGGGATACAGTAAACCTGAAGTGAAGCATCGGAATCTATAACTAGTGTCACAGGAAAGGTTCAAAACATAGTCTGTAAGAAGAGCCAATCTCCTTGTACTTGAGTCGTCATTGTGCCCTTTGTATTTAATTCCGATGCAATTCCTGTGTTTCATCGTCAATAAGAAGGTCCAAGGGATACAGTAAACCTGAGGTGAAGCATCGGAATCTACAACTAGTGTCACAGGAATGGTTCAAACTTAGACAGTAGGAAGAGTCTGTCTTCTTGTACTTAAGTCGGCATTGTACCTTTTGTATTTAATTCCGATGCAAATTCTGTGTTTCATCGTCAATAAGATTGTCCACGGGATACAGTAAACCTGAAGTGAAGTATCGGAATCTATAACTAGTGTCACAGGAAAGGTTCAAAACATAGACTGTAAGAAGAGCCAAACTCCTTGTACTTGAGTCGTCATTGTGCCTTTTGTATTTAATTCCGATGCAATTCCTGTGTTTCATCGTCAATAAGAAGGTCAGAGGGATACAGTAAACCTGAAGTGAAGCATCGGAATCTATAACTAATGTCACAGGAATGGTTCAAAGCATAAACAGTAAGAAGTGTCAGTTTTCTTATAATTAAGTCGGCATTGTGCCTTTTTTATTTAATTCCGATGCACTTTCTGTGTTTCATCGTCAATAAGAAAGTCAGAGGGATACAGTAAACCTGAAAAGAAGCATCGGAGTCAATAAATAGTGTCACAGGAATGGTTCAAATCATAGACAGTAAGGAGAGCCAGTTTTCTTGTACTAACGTCGGCATTGTGCTTTTCGTATTTAATTCCGATGCAATTACTGTGTTTCATCGTCAATAAGAAGGTCCAAGGGATGCAGTAAACCTGAAGTGAAGCATCGGAATCTATAACTAGTGTCACAGGAATGATCAGTAGGAAGAGTCAGTCTTCTTGCCCTTAAGTCGGCATTGTGCATTTTGTATATAATTCCGATGCAATTTCTGTGTTTCATCGTCAATAAGAAGGTCCAAGGGATACAGTAAACCTGAAGTGAAGCATCGGAATCTACAACTAGTGTCACAGGAATGGTTCAAACTTAGACAGTAGGAAGAGTCTGTCTTCTTGTACTTAAGTCGGCATTGTACCTTTTGTATTTAATTCCGATGCAATTTCTGTGTTTCATCGTCAATAAGATTGTCCAAGGGATACAGTAAACCTGAAGTGAAGTATCGGAATCTATAACTAGTGTCACAGGAAAGGTTCAAAACATAGTCTGTAAGAAGAGCCAATCTCCTTGTACTTGAGTCGCCATTGTGCCCTTTGTATTTAATTCCGATGCAATTCCTGTGTTTCATCGTCAATAAGAAGGTCCAAGGGATACAGTAAACCTGAGGTGAAGCATCGGAATCTACAACTAGTGTCACAGGAATGGTTCAAACTTAGACAGTAGGAAGAGTCTGTCTTCTTGTACTTAAGTCGGCATTGTACCTTTTGTATTTAATTCCGATGCAATTTCTGTGTTTCATCGTCAATAAGAAAGTCAGAGGGATACAGTAAACCTGAAAAGAAGCATCGGAATCTATAAATAGTGTCACAGGAATGGTTCAAATCATAGACAGTAAGGAGAGCCAGTTTTCTTGTACTAACGTCGGCATTGTGCTTTTCGTATTCAATACCGATGCAATTTCTGTGTTTCATCGTCAATAGGAAGGTCCAAGGGATACAGTAAACCTGATGTGAAGAATCGGAATCCATAACTAGTGTCGCAGGAATGGTCAGTAGGAAGAGTCAGTCTTCTTGTCCTTAAGTCTGCATTGTGCCTTTTGTATATAATTCCGATGCAATTTCTGTGTTTCATCGTCAATAAGAAGGTCCAAGGGATACAGTAAACCTGAAGTGAAGCATCGGAATCTATAACTAGTGTTACAGGAATGGTTCAAAACATAGTCAGTGAGAAGTATCGGTCTTCATGTACTTAAGTCGGAATTGTGCCTTTTGTATTTAATTCCGATGCAATTTCTGTGTTTCATCGTCAATAAGAAGGTCCAAGGGACACAGTAAACCTGGAGTGTAGCATGGAAATCTATAACTAGCGTCACAGGAATGGGTCAAAGCATGGTCAGTAAGAAGTGTCGGTCTTCATGTACATGAGTCGGCATTGTGCCTTTTGTATTTAATTCCGATGCAATTTCTGAGTTTCATCGTCAATAAGAAGGTGCAAGGGATACAGTATACCTGAAGTGAATCATCCGAATCTATAACTAGTGTCAGAGGAATGGTTCAAAACATAGACAGTAAGAAGAGTCAGTTCTCTTGTACTTAAGTCGGCATTGTGCTCTTTGTATTTAATACCGATGCAATTTTTGTGTTTCATCGTCAATAAGTAGGTCCGAGGGACACAGTAAACCTGAAGTGAAGAATCGGAATCTATAACTAGTGTCACAGGAATGGTTCAAAACATAGACAGTAAGAAGAGTCAGTTTTCTTGTACATAAGTCGGCATTGTGCCTTTTCTATTTAATTCCGATGCAATTTCTGTGTTTCATCGCCAATAAGAATGTCAGAGGGATACAGTAAACCTGAAGTGAAGCATCGGAATCTATATCTAGTGTCACAGGAGTGGTACAAACATAGACAGTAAGAACAGTCAGTCTTCTTGTCCATAAGTCGGCATTGTGCCTTTTGTATTTAATTCCGATGCAATTTCTGAGTTTCATCGTCAATAAGAAGGTCCAAGGGAGACAGTAAACCTGAAGTGATGCATCGGAATACATACCTAGTGTCACAGGAATGGTTCAAAACATAGTCAGTAAGAAGTGTCGGTCTTCATGTACTTAAGTCGGCATTGTGCCTTTTGTATTTAATTCCGATGCAATTTCTCTGTTTCATCGTCAATAAGAAGGTCCAAGGGATACAGTAAACCTGGAGTGAAGCATCGGAATCTATAACTACTGTCACAGGAATGGTCAGTAGTAAGAGTCAGTCTTCTTGTCCTTAAGTCGGCATTGTGCCTTTTGTATTTAATTCCGATGCAATTTCTGTGTTTCATTGTCAATAAGAAGGTCCAAGGGATACAGTAAACGCGAAGTGAAGCTTCGGAATCTATAACTAGTGTCACAGGAATGGTTCAAAACATAGTCAGTAAGAAGTGTCTGTCTTCATGTACTTAAGTCGGCATTGTGCCTTTTGCATTTAATTCCCATGCAATTACTGTGTTTCATCGTCAATAAGAAGGTCCAAGGGATGCAGTAAACCTGAAGTGAAGCATCGGAATCTATAACTAGTGTCACAGGAATGATCAGTAGGAAGAGTCAGTCTTCTTGCCCTTAAGTCGGCATTGTGCCTTTTGTATTTAATTTCGATGCAATTTCTGTGTTTCATCGTCAATAAGAAGGTCCAAGGGATACAGTAAACCTGAAGTGAAGCAACGGAATCTATAACTAGTGTTACAGGAATGGTTCAAAACATAGTCAGTATGAAGTGTCGGTCTTCATGTACTTAAGTCGGCATTGTGCCTTTTGTATTTAATTCCGATGCCATTTCTGTGTTTCATCGTCAATAAGTAGGTCCAAGGGATACAGTTAACCTGGAGTGAAACATGGAAATCAATAACTAGTGTCACAGGAATGGATCAAAACATAGTAAGAAGTGTCGGTCGTCATGTACTTAAGTCGGCAATGTGCCTTTTGTATTTAATTCCGATGCAGTTTCTGTGTTTCATCGTCAATAAGAAGGTCCAAGGGATACAGTAAACCTGAAGTGAAGCATCGGAATCCATAACTAGTGTTACAGGAATGGTTCAATACATAGTCAGTAAGAAGTGTCCTTCTTCATGTACTTAAGTCGGCATTGTGCCTTTTGTATTTAATTCCGATGCAATTTCTGTGTTTCATCGTCAATAGGAAGGTCCAAGGGATACAGTAAACCTGAAGTGAAGAATCGGAATCTATAACTAGTGTCGCAGGAATGGTCAGTAGGAAGAGTCAGTCTTCTTGTCCTTAAGTCTGCATTGTGCCTTTTGTATATAATTCCGATGCAATTTCTGTGTTTCATCGTCAATAAGAAGGTCCAAGGGATACAGTAAACCTGAAGTGAAGCATCGGAATCTATAACTAGTGTTACAGGAATGGTTCAAAACATAGTCAGTGAGAAGTATCGGTCTTCATGTACTTAAGTCGGAATTGTGCCTTTTGTATTTAATTCCGATGCAATTTCTGTGTTTCATCGTCAATAAGAAGGTCCAAGGGACACAGTAAACCTGGAGTGTTGCATGGAAATCTATAACTAGCGTCACAGGAATGGGTCAAAGCATGGTCAGTATGAAGTGTCGGTCTTCATGTACATGAGTCGGCATTGTGCCTTTTGTATTTACTTCCGATGCAATTTCTGAGTTTCGTCGTCAATAAGATGGTCCAAGGGATACAGTAAACCTGAAGTGAATCATCCGAATCTGTAACTAGTGTCAGAGGAATGGTTCAAAACATAGACAGTAAGAAGAGTCAGTTCTCTTGTACTTAAATCGGCATTGTGCTCTTTGTATTTAATACCGATGCAATTTTTGTGTTTCATCGTCAATAAGTAGGTCCGAGGGACACAGTAAACCTGAAGTGAAGAATCGGAATCTATAACTAGTGTCACAGGAATGGTTCAAAACATAGACAGTAAGAAGAGTCAGTTTTCTTGTACATAAGTCCGCATTGTGCCTTTTCTATTTAATTCCGATGCAATTTCTGTGTTTCATCGTCAATAAGAATGTCAGAGGGATACAGTAAACTTGAAGTGAAGCATCGGAATCTATATCTAGTGTCACAGGAGTGGTTCAAAACATAGACAGTAAGAACAGTCAGTCTTCTTGTCCATAAGTCGGCATTGTGCCTTTTGTATTTAATTCCGATGCAATTTCTGAGTTTCATCGTCAATGAGAAGGTCCAAGGGAGACAGTAAACCTGAAGTGATGCATCGGAATACATACCTAGTGTCACAGGAATGGTTCAAAACATAGTCAGTAAGAAGTGTCGGTCTTCATGTACTTAAGTCGGCATTGTGCCTTTTGTATTTAATTCCGATGCAATTTCTCTGTTTCATCGTCAATAAGAAGGTCCAAGGGATACAGTAAACCTGGTGTGAAGCATCGGAATCTATAACTACTGTCACAGGAATGGTCAGTAGTAAGAGTCAGTCTTCTTGTCCTTAAATCGGCATTGTGCCTTTTGTATTTAATTCCGATGCAATTTCTGTGTTTCATTGTCAATAAGAAGGTCCAAGGGATACAGTAAACGCGAAGTGAAGCTTCGGAATCTATAACTAGTGTCACAGGAATGGTTCAAAACATAGTCAGTAAGAAGTGTCTGTCTTCATGTACTTAAGTCGGCATTGTGCCTTTTGCATTTAATTCCAATGCAATTTCTGTGTTTCATCGTCAATAAAAAGGTTCAAGGGATACAGTAAACCTGAAGTGAAGCATCGGAATCTATAACTAGTGTCACAGGAATGGTTCAAAACATAGTCAGTTAGAAGTGTCCTTCTTCATGTACTTAAGTCGGCATTGTGCCTTTTGTATTTAATTGCGATGCAATTTCTGTGTTTCATCGTCAATAAGTAGGTCCAAGGGATACAGTAAACCTGGAGTGAAACATGGAAATCAATAACTAGTGTCACAGGAATGGATCAAAACATAGTTAGTAAGAAGTGTCGGTCTTCATGTACTTAAGTCGGCATTGTGCCTTTTGAATTTAATTCCGATGCAGTTTCTGTGTTTCATCGTCAATAAGAAAGTCCAAGGGATACAGTAAACCTGAAGTGAAGCATCGGAATCCATAACTAGTGTTACAGGAATGGTTCAAGACATAGTCAGTAAGAAGTGTCCTTCTTCATGTACTTAAGTCGGCATTGTGCCTTTTTTATTTAATTGCGATGCAATTTCTGTGTTTCATCGTCAATAAGAAGGTCCAAGGGATACAGTAGACCTGAAGTGAAGCATCGGAATCTATAACTAGTGTCACAGGAATGGTCAGTAGGAAGAGTCAGTCTGATTGTACTTAAGTTGGCATTGTGCCATTTGTATTTAATTCCGATGCAATTTCTGTGTTTCATCGTCAATAGGAAGGTCCAAGGGATACAGTAAACCTGAAGTGAAGAATCGGAATCCATAACTAGTGTCGCAGGAATGGTCAGTAGGAAGAGTCAGTCTTCTTCTCCTTAAGTCTGCATTGTGCCTTTTGTTTATAATTGAATTATCCGAATCTATAACTAGTGTCAGAAGAATGGTTCAAAACTTAGACAGTAGGAAGAGTCAGTCTTCTTGTACTTAAGTCGGCATTGTGCCTTTTGTATTTAATTCCGATGCAATTTCTGTGTTTCATCGTCAATAGGAAGGTCCAAGGGGTACAGTAAACCTGAGGTGAAGCATCGGAATCTATAACTAGTGTCACAGGAATGGTTCAAACTTAGTCAGTAGGAAGAGTCAGTCTTCTTGTACTTAAGTCAGCATTGTACCTTTTGTATTTAATTCCGATGCAATTTCTGTGTTTCATCGTCAATAAGATTGTCCAAGGGATACAGTAAACCTGAAGTGAAGTATCGGAATCTATAACTAGTGTCACAGGAAAGGTTCAAAACATAGACTGTAAGAAGAGCCAGTCTCCTTGTACTTGAGTCGTCATTGTGCCTTTTGTATTTAATTCCGATGCAATTCCTGTGTTTCATCGACAATAAGAAGGTCAGAGGGATACAGAAAACCTGAAGTGAAGCATCGGAATCTATAACTAATGTCACAGGAATGGTTCAAAGCATAAACAGTAAGAAGTGTCAGTTTTCTTATAATTAAGTCGGCATTGTGCCTTTTGTATTTAATTCCGATGCACTTTCTGTCTTTCATCGTCAATAAGAAAGTCAGAGGGATACAGTAAACCTAAAAAGAAGCATCGGAATCTATAACTAGTGTCACAGGAATGGTTCAAATCATAGACAGTAAGGAGAGCCAGTTTTCTTGTACTTACGTCGGCATTGTGCTTTTCGTATTTAATTCCGATGCAATTTCTGTGTTTCATCGTCAATAAGAAGGTCCAAGGGATACAGTAAACCTGAAGTGAAGCAGCGGAATCTATAACTAGTGTCACAGGAATGGTCAGTAGGAAGAGTCAGTCTTCTTGTCCTCAAATCTGCATTATGCTTTTTGTATTTAATTCCGATGCAATTTCTGTGTTTCATCGTCAATAAGAAGGTCCAAGGGACACAGTAAACCTGGAGTGAAGCATGGAATTCTATAACTAGTGTCACAGGAATGGGTCAAAACATTGTCAGTAAGAAGTGTCGGTCTTCACGTACTTAAGTCGGCATTGTGCCTTTTGTATTTAATTCCGATGCAATTTCTGTGTTTCATCGTCAATAAGAAGGTCCAAGGGATACAGTAAACCTGAAGTGAATCATCGGAATCTATAACTAGGGTCAGAGGAATGGTTCAAATCATAGACAGTAGGAAGAGTCAGTCATCTTGTACTTAAGTCGGCATTGTGCCTTTTGTATTTAATTCCGATGCAATTCCTGTGTTTCATCGTCAATAAGAATGTCAGAGGGATACAGTAAACCTGAAGTGAAGCATCGTAATCTATAACTACTGTCACAGGAATGGTTCAGAACATAGACAGTAAGAAGAGTCAGTTCTCTTGTACTGAAGTCGGCATTGTGCTCTTTGTATTTAAAACCGATGCAATTTTTGTGTTTCATCGTCAATAAGAAGGTCCTAGGGATACAGTAAACCTGAAGTGAAGAATCGGAATTTATAACTAGTGTCACAGAAATGGTTCAAAACATAGACAGTGAGATGAGTCAGTTTTCTTGTACATAAGTCGGCATTGTGCCTTTTCTATTTAATTCCGATGCAATTTCTGTGTTTCATCGTCAATAAGAATGTCAGAGGGATACAGCAAACCTGAAGTGAAGCATCGGAATCTATATCTAGTGTCACAGGAGTGGTTCAAAACATAGACAGTAAGAACAGTCAGTCTTCTTGTCCTTAAGTCGGCATTGTGCCTTTTGTATTTATTTCCGATGCAATTTCTGAGTTTCATCGTCAATCAGAAGATCCAAGGGAGACAGTAAACCTGAAGTGATGCATCGGAATACATAACTAGTGTCACAGGAATGGTTCAAAACATAGTCAGTAAGAAGTGTCGCTCTTCATGTACTTAAGTCGGCATTGTGCATTTTGTGTTTAATTCCGATGCAAATTTCTGTGTTTCATCGTCAATAAGAAGGTCCAAGGGATACAGTAAATCTGGAGTGAAGCATCAGAATCCATAACTACTGTCACAGGAATGGTCAGTAGGAAGAGACAGTCTTCTTGTCCTTAAGTCCGCATTGTGCCTTTTGTATTTAATTCCGATGCAATTTCTGTGTTTCATTGTCAATAAGAAGGTCCAAGGGATACAGTAAACGTGAAGTGAAGCTTCGGAATCTATAACTAGTGTCACATGAATGGTTCAAAACATAGTCAGTAAGAAGTGTCTGTCTTCATGTACTTAAATCGGCATTGTGCTTTTGCATTTAATTCCGATGCAATTTCTGTGTTTCATCGTCAATATGAATGTCCAAGGGATACAGTAAACCTGAAGTGAAGCATCGGAATCTATAACAAGTGTTACAGGAATGGTTCAAAACATAGTCAGTAAGAAGTGTCGGTCTTTATGTACTTAAGTCGGCATTGTGCCTTTTGTATTTAAATCCGATGCCATTTCTGTGTTCCATCGTCAATAAGAAGGTCCAAGGGAGACAGTAAACCTGGAGTGAAGCATCGTAAACTATAACTAGTGTCACAGGAATGTATCAAAACATAGTCAGTAAGAAGTGTCGGTCTTGATGTACTTAAGTCGGCATTGTGCTTTTTGCATTTAATTCCGATGCAATTTCTGTGTTTCATCTTCAATAAGAAGGTCCAAGGGATACAGTAAACCTGAAGTGAAGCATCGGAATCTATAACTAGTGTCACAGGAATGGTTCAAAACATAGTCAGTAAGAAGTGTCGTTCTTCATGTACTTAAGTCGGCATTGTGCCTTTTGTATTTAATTCCGATGCAATTACTGTGTTTCATCGTCAATAAGAAGGTCCAAGGGATACAGTAAACCTGAAGTGAAGCATCGGAATCTATAACTAGTGTCACAGGAATGATCAGTAAGAAGAGTCAGTCTTCTTGCCCTTAAGTCGGCATTGTGCCTTTTGTTTTTAATTTAGATGCAATTTCTGTGTTTCATCGTCAATAAGGAGGACCTAGGGATACAGTAAACCTGAAGTGAAGCATCGGAATCTATAACTAGTGCTACAGGAATGGTTCAAAACATAGTCAGTAAGAAGTGTCGGTCTTCATGTACTTAAGTCGGCATTGTGCCTTTTGTATTTAATTCCGATGCCATTTCTGTGTTTCATCGTCAATAAGTAGGTCCAAAGGATACAGTAAACCTGGAGTGAAACATGGAAATCAATAACTAGTGTCACAGGAATGGATCCAAACATAGTTCGCAAGAAGTGTCGGTCTTCATGTACTTAAGTCGGCATTGTGCCTTTTGAATTTAATTCCGATGCAGTTTCTGTGTTTCATCGTCAATAAAAAGGTCCAAGGGATACAGTAAACCTGAAGTGAAGCATCGGAATCTATAACTAGTGTTACAGGAATGGTTCAAGACATAGTCAGTAAGAAGTGTCCTTCTTCATGTACTTAAGTCGGCATTGTGCCTTTTGTATTTAATTCCGATGCAATTTCTGTGTTTCATCGTCAATAAGAAGGTCCAAGGGATACAGTAAACCTGAAGTGAAGCAGCGGAATCTATAACTAGTGTCACAGGAATGGTCAGTAGGAAGAGTCAGTCTTCTTGTCCTCAAATCTGCATTATGCTTTTTGTATTTAATTCCGATGCAATTTCTGTGTTTCATCGTCAATAAGAAGGTCCAAGGGACACAGTAAACCTGGAGTGAAGCATGGAATTCTATAACTAGTGTCACAGGAATGGGTCAAAACATTGTCAGTAAGAAGTGTCGGTCTTCACGTACTTAAGTCGGCATTGTGCCTTTTGTATTTAATTCCGATGCAATTTCTGTGTTTCATCGTCAATAAGAAGGTCCAAGGGATACAGTAAACCTGAAGTGAATCATCGGAATCTATAACTAGTGTCAGAGGAATGGTTCAAATCATAGACAGTAGGAAGAGTCAGTCATCTTGTACTTAAGTCGGCATTGTGCCTTTTGTATTTAATTCCGATGCAATTCCTGTGTTTCATCGACAATAAGAAGGTCAGAGGGATACAGTAAACCTGAAGTGAAGCAACGGAATCTATTACTAATGTCACAGGAATGGTTCAAAGCATAAACAGTAAGAAGTGTCAGTTTTCTTATAATTAAGTCGGCATTGTGCCTTTTGTATTTAATTCCGATGCACTTTCTGTCTTTCATCGTCAATAAGAAAGTCAGAGGGATACAGTAAACCTAAAAAGAAGCATCGGAATCTATAACTAGTGTCACAGGAATGTTTCAAATCATAGACAGTAAGGAGAGCCAGTTTTCTTGTACTTACGTCGGCATTGTGCTTTTCGTATTTAATTCCGATGCAATTTCTGTGTTTCATCGTCAATGAGAAAGTCAGAGGGATACAGTAGACCAGAAGTGAAGCATCGTAATCTATAACTACTGTCACAGGAACGGTTCAGAACATAGACAGTAAGAAGGGTCAGTTCTCTTGTACTGAAGTCGGCATTGTGCTCTTTGTATTTAATACCGATGCAATTTTTGTGTTTCATCGTCAATAAGAAGGTCCTAGGGATACAGTAAACCTGAAGTGAAGAATCGGAATCTATAACTAGTGTCACAGAAATGGTTCAAAACATAGACAGTAAGATGAGTCAGTTTTCTTGTACATAAGTCGGCATTGTGCCTTTTCTATTTAATTCCGATGCAATTTCTGTGTTTCATCGTCAATAAGAATGTCAGAGGGATACAGTAAACCTGAAGTGAAGCATCGGAATCTATATCTAGTGTCACAGGAGTGGTTCAAAACATAGACAGTAAGAACAGTCAGTCTTCTTGTCCTTAAGTCGGCATTGTGCCTTTTGTATTTATTTCCGATGCAATTTCTGAGTTTCATCGTCAATCAGAAGATCCAAGGGAGACAGTAAACCTGAAGTGATGCATCGGAATACATAACTAGTGTCACAGGAATGGTTCAAAACATAGTCAGTAAGAAGTGTCGCTCTTCATGTACTTAAGTCGGCATTGTGCATTTTGTGTTTAATTCCGATGCAAATTTCTGTGTTTCATCGTCAATAAGAAGGTCCAAGGGATACAGTAAACCTGGAGTGAAGCATCGGAATCCATAACTACTGTCACAGGAATGGTCAGTAGGAAGAGACAGTCTTCTTGTCCTTAAGTCCGCATTGTGCCTTTTGTATTTAATTCCGATGCAATTTCTGTGTTTCATCGTCAATATGAATGTCCAAGGGATACAGTAAACCTGAAGTGAAGCACCGGAATCTATAACAAGTGTTACAGGAATGGTTCAAAACATAGTCAGTAAGAAGTGTCGGTCTTTATGTACTTAAGTCGGCATTGTGCCTTTTGTATTTAAATCCGATGCCATTTCTGTGTTCCATCGTCAATAAGAAGGTCCAAGGGAGACAGTAAACCTGGAGTGAAGCATCGTAAACTATAACTAGTGTCACAGGAATGTATCAAAACATAGTCAGTAAGAAGTGTCGGTCTTCATGTACTTAAGTCGGCATTGTGCTTTTTGCATTTAATTCCGATGCAATTTCTGTGTTTCATCTTCAATAAGAAGGTCCAAGGGATACAGTAAACCTGAAGTGAAGCATCGGAATCTATAACTAGTGTCACAGGAATGGTTCAAAACATAGTCAGTAAGAAGTGTCGTTCTTCATGTACTTAAGTCGGCATTGTGCCTTTTGTATTTAATTCCGATGCAATTACTGTGTTTCATCGTCAATAAGAAGGTCCAAGGGATACAGTAAACCTGAAGTGAAGCATCGGAATCTATAACTAGTGTCACAGGAATGATCAGTAAGAAGAGTCAGTCTTCTTGCCCTTAAGTCGGCATTGTGCCTTTTGTATTTAATTTAGATGCAATTTCTGTGTTTCATCGTCAATAAGGAGGACCTAGGGATACAGTAAACCTGAAGTGAAGCATCGGAATCTATAACTAGTGCTACAGGAATGGTTCAAAACATAGTCAGTAAGAAGTGTCGGTCTTCATGTACTTAAGTCGGCATTGTGCCTTTTGTATTTAATTCCGATGCCATTTCTGTGTTTCATCGTCAATAAGTAGGTCCAAGGGATACAGTAAACCTGGAGTGAAACATGGAAATCAATAACTAGTGTCACAGGAATGGATCCAAACATAGTTCGCTAGAAGTGTCGGTCTTCATGTACTTAAGTCGGCATTGTGCCTTTTGAATTTAATTCCGATGCAGTTTCTGTGTTTCATCGTCAATAAAAAGGTCCAAGGGATACAGTACACCTGAAGTGAAGCATCGGAATCTATAACTAGTGTTACAGGAATGGTTCAAGACATAGTCAGTAAGAAGTGTCCTTCTTCATGTACTTAAGTCGGCATTGTGCCTTTTGTATTCAATTCCGATGCAATTTCTGTGTTTCATCGTCAACAAGATGGTCCAAGGGATACAGTAAACCTGAAGTGAATTATCCGAATCTATAACTAGTGTCACAGGAATGGTTCAAACTTAGTCAGTAGGAAGAGTCAGTCTTCTTGTACTTAAGTCAGCATTGTACCTTTTGTATTTAATTCCGATGCAATTTCTGTGTTTCATCGTCAATAAGATTGTCCAAGGGATACAGTAAACCTGAAGTGAAGTATCGGAATCTATAACTAGTGTCACAGGAAAGGTTCAAAACATAGACTGTAAGAAGAGCCAGTCTCCTTGTACTTGAGTCGTCATTGTGCCTTTTGTATTTAATTGCGATGCAATTCCTGTGTTTCATCGACAATAAGAAGGTCAGAGGGATACAGTAAACCTGAAGTGAAGCATCGGAATCTATAACTAATGTCACAGGAATGGTTCAAAGCATAAACAGTTAGAAGTGTCAGTTTTCTTATAATTAAGTCGGCATTGTGCCTTTTGTATTTAATTCCGATGCACTTTCTGTCTTTCATCGTCAATAAGAAAGTCAGAGGGATACAGTAAACCTAAAAAGAAGCATCGGAATCTATAACTAGTGTCACAGGAATGGTTCAAATCATAGACAGTAAGGAGAGCCAGTTTTCTTGTACTTACGTCGGCATTGTGCTTTTCGTATTTAATTCCGATGCAATTTCTGTGTTTCATCGTGAATGAGAAAGTCAGAGGGATACAGTAGACCAGAAGTGAAGCATCGTAATCTATAACTACTGTCACAGGAATGGTTCAGAACATAGACAGTAAGAAGAGTCAGTTCTCTTGTACTGAAGTCGGCATTGTGCTCTTTGTATTTAATACCGATGCAATTTTTGTGTTTCATCGTCAATAAGAAGGTCCTAGGGATACAGTAAACCTGAAGTGAAGAATCGGAATCTATAACTAGTGTCACAGAAATGGTTCAAAACATAGACAGTAAGATGAGTCAGTTTTCTTGTACATAAGTCGGCATTGTGCCTTTTCTATTTAATTCCGATGCAATTTCTGTGTTTCATCGTCAATAAGAATGTCAGAGGGATACAGTAAACCTGAAGTGAAGCATCGGAATCTATATCTAGTGTCACAGGAGTGGTTCAAAACATAGACAGTAAGAACAGTCAGTCTTCTTGTCCTTAAGTCGGCATTGTGCCTTTTGTATTTATTTCCGATGCAATTTCTGAGTTTCATCGTCAATCAGAAGATCCAAGGGAGACAGTAAACCTGAAGTGATGCATCGGAATACATAACTAGTGTCACAGGAATGGTTCAAAACATAGTCAGTAAGAAGTGTCGCTCTTCATGTACTTAAGTCGGCATTGTGCATTTTGTGTTTAATTCCGATGCAAATTTCTGTGTTTCATCGTCAATAAGAAGGTCCAAGGGATACAGTAAATCTGGAGTGAAGCATCGGAATCCATAACTACTGTCACAGGAATGGTCAGTAGGAAGAGACAGTCTTCTTGTCCTTAAGTCCGCATTGTGCCTTTTGTATTTAATTCCGATGCAATTTCTGTGTTTCATTGTCAATAAGAAGGTCCAAGGGATACAGTAAACGTGAAGTGAAGCTTCGGAATCTATAACTAGTGTCACATGAATGGTTCAAAACATAGTCAGTAAGAAGTGTCTGTCTTCATGTACTTAAATCGGCATTGTGCTTTTGCATTTAATTCCGATGCAATTTCTGTGTTTCATCGTCAATATGAATGTCCAAGGGATACAGTAAACCTGAAGTGAAGCATCGGAATCTATAACAAGTGTTACAGGAATGGTTAAAAACATAGTCAGTAAGAAGTGTCGGTCTTTATGTACTTAAGTCGGCATTGTGCCTTTTGTATTTAAATCCGATGCCATTTCTGTGTTCCATCGTCAATAAGAAGGTCCAAGGGAGACAGTAAACCTGGAGTGAAGCATCGTAAACTATAACTAGTGTCACAGGAATGTATCAAAACATAGTCAGTAAGAAGTGTCGGTCTTCAAGTACTTAAGTCGGCATTGTGCTTTTTGCATTTAATTCCGATGCAATTTCTGTGTTTCATCTTCAATAAGAAGGTCCAAGGGATACAGTAAACCTGAAGTGAAGCATCGGAATCTATAACTAGTGTCACAGGAATGGTTCAAAACATAGTCAGTAAGAAGTGTCGTTCTTCATGTACTTAAGTCGGCATTGCGCCTTTTGTATTTAATTCCGATGCAATTACTGTGTTTCATCGTCAATAAGAAGGTCCAAGGGATACAGTAAACCTGAAGTGAAGCATCGGAATCTATAACTAGTGTCACAGGAATGATCAGTAAGAAGAGTCAGTCTTCTTGCCCTTAAGTCAGCATTGTGCCTTTTGTATTTAATTTAGATGCAATTTCTGTGTTTCATCGTCAATAAGGAGGACCTAGGGATACAGTAAACCTGAAGTGAAGCATCGGAATCTATAACTAGTGCTACAGGAATGGTTCAAAACATAGTCAGTAAGAAGTGTCGGTCTTCATGTACTTAAGTCGGCATTGTGCCTTTTGTATTTAATTCCGATGCCATTTCTGTGTTTCATCGTCAATAAGTAGGTCCAAGGGATACAGTAAACCTGGAGTGAAACATGGAAATCAATAACTAGTGTCACAGGAATGGATCCAAACATAGTTCGCAAGAAGTGTCGGTCTTCATGTACTTAAGTCGGCATTGTGCCTTTTGAATTTAATTCCGATGCAGTTTCTGTGTTTCATCGTCAATAAAAAGGTCCAAGGGATACAGTAAACCTGAAGTGAGGCATCGGAATCTATAACTAGTGTTACAGGAATGGTTCAAGACATAGTCAGTAAGAAGTGTCCTTCTTCATGTACTTAAGTCGGCATTGTGCCTTTTGTATTTAATTCCGATGCAATTTCTGTGTTTCATCGTCAATAAGAAGGTCCAAGGGATACAGTAAACCTGAAGTGAAGCAGCGGAATCTATAACTAGTGTCACAGGAATGGTCAGTAGGAAGAGTCAGTCTTCTTGTCCTCAAATCTGCATTATGCTTTTTGTATTTAATTCCGATGCAATTTCTGTGTTTCATCGTCAATAAGAAGGTCCAAGGGACACAGTAAACCTGGAGTGAGGCATGGAATTCTATAACTAGTGTCACAGGAATGGGTCAAAACATTGTCAGTAAGAAGTGTCGGTCTTCACGTACTTAAGTCGGCATTGTGCCTTTTGTATTTAATTCCGATGCAATTTCTGTGTTTCATCGTCAATAAGAAGGTCCAAGGGATACAGTAAACCTGAAGTGAATCATCGGAATCTATAACTAGTGTCAGAGGAATGGTTCAAATCATAGACAGTAGGAAGAGTCAGTCATCTTGTACTTAAGTCGGCATTGTGCCTTTTGTATTTAATTCCGATGCAATTTCTGTGTTTCATCGTCAATAAGAAGGTCCAAGAGATGCAGTAAACCTGGTGTGAAGAATCGGAATCTATAACTAGTGTCGCAGGAATGGTCAGTAGGATGAGTCAGTCTTCTTGTCATTAAGTCTACATTGTGCTTTTTTTTTTTAATTCCGATGCAATTTCTGTGTTTCATCGTCAATAAGAAGGTCCAAGGGATACAGTAAACCTGAAGTGAATCATCGGAATCTATAACTAGTGTCAGAGGAATGGTTCAAATCATAGACAGTAGGAAGAGTCAGTCATCTTGTACTTAAGTCGGCATTGTGCCTTTTGTATTTAATTCCGATGCAATTCCTGTGTTTCATCGACAATAAGAAGGTCAGAGGGATACAGTAAACCTGAAGTGAAGCATCGGAATCTATTACTAATGTCACAGGAATGGTTCAAAGCATAAACAGTAAGAAGTGTCAGTTTTCTTATAATTAAGTCGGCATTGTGCCTTTTGTATTTAATTCCGATGCACTTTCTGTCTTTCATCGTCAATAAGAAAGTCAGAGGGATACAGTAAACCTAAAAAGAAGCATCGGAATCTATAACTAGTGTCACAGGAATGGTTCAAATCATAGACAGTAAGGAGAGCCAGTTTTCTTGTACTTACGTCGGCATTGTGCTTTTCGTATTTAATTCCGATGCAATTTCTGTGTTTCATCGTCAATGAGAAAGTCAGAGGGATACAGTAGACCAGAAGTGAAGCATCGTAATCTATAACTACTGTCACAGGAATGGTTCAGAACATAGACAGTAAGAAGGGTCAGTTCTCTTGTACTGAAGTCGGCATTGTGCTCTTTGTATTTAATACCGATGCAATTTTTGTGTTTCATCGTCAATAAGAAGGTCCTAGGGATACAGTAAACCTGAAGTGAAGAATCGGAATCTATAACTAGTGTCACAGAAATGGTTCAAAACATAGACAGTAAGATGAGTCAGTTTTCTTGTACATAAGTCGGCATTGTGCCTTTTCTATTTAATTCCGATGCAATTTCTGTGTTTCATCGTCAATAAGAATGTCAGAGGGATACAGTAAACCTGAAGTGAAGCATCGGAATCTATATCTAGTGTCACAGGAGTGGTTCAAAACATAGACAGTAAGAACAGTCAGTCTTCTTGTCCTTAAGTCGGCATTGTGCCTTTTATATTTATTTCCGATGCAATTTCTGAGTTTCATCGTCAATCAGAAGATCCAAGGGAGACAGTAAACCTGAAGTGATGCATCGGAATACATAACTAGTGTCACAGGAATGGTTCAAATCATAGTCAGTAAGAAGTGTCGCTCTTCATGTACTTAAGTCGGCATTGTGCATTTTGTGTTTAATTCCGATGCAAATTTCTGTGTTTCATCGTCAATAAGAAGGTCCAAGGGATACAGTAAACCTGGAGTGAAGCATCGGAATCCATAACTACTGTCACAGGAATGGTCAGTAGGAAGAGACAGTCTTCTTGTCCTTAAGTCCGCATTGTGCCTTTTGTATTTAATTCCGATGCAATTTCTGTGTTTCATCGTCAATATGAATGTCCAAGGGATACAGTAAACCTGAAGTGAAGCACCGGAATCTATAACAAGTGTTACAGGAATGGTTCAAAACATAGTCAGTAAGAAGTGTCGGTCTTTATGTACTTAAGTCGGCATTGTGCCTTTTGTATTTAAATCCGATGCCATTTCTGTGTTCCATCGTCAATAAGAAGGTCCAAGGGAGACAGTAAACCTGGAGTGAAGCATCGTAAACTATAACTAGTGTCACAGGAATGTATCAAAACATAGTCAGTAAGAAGTGTCGGTCTTCATGTACTTAAGTCGGCATTGTGCTTTTTGCATTTAATTCCGATGCAATTTCTGTGTTTCATCTTCAATAAGAAGGTCCAAGGGATACAGTAAACCTGAAGTGAAGCATCGGAATCTATAACTAGTGTCACAGGAATGGTTCAAAACATAGTCAGTAAGAAGTGTCGTTCTTCATGTACTTAAGTCGGCATTGTGCCTTTTGTATTTAATTCCGATGCAATTACTGTGTTTCATCGTCAATAAGAAGGTCCAAGGGATACAGTAAACCTGAAGTGAAGCATCGGAATCTATAACTAGTGTCACAGGAATGATCAGTAAGAAGAGTCAGTCTTCTTGCCCTTAAGTCGGCATTGTGCCTTTTGTATTTAATTTAGATGCAATTTCTGTGTTTCATCGTCAATAAGGAGGACCTAGGGATACAGTAAACCTGAAGTGAAGCATCGGAATCTATAACTAGTGCTACAGGAATGGTTCAAAACATAGTCAGTAAGAAGTGTCGGTCTTCATGTACTTAAGTCGGCATTGTGCCTTTTGTATTTAATTCCGATGCCATTTCTGTGTTTCATCGTCAATAAGTAGGTCCAAGGGATACAGTAAACCTGGAGTGAAACATGGAAATCAATAACTAGTGTCACAGGAATGGATCCAAACATAGTTCGCAAGAAGTGTCGGTCTTCATGTACTTAAGTCGGCATTGTGCCTTTTGAATTTAATTCCGATGCAGTTTCTGTGTTTCATCGTCAATAAAAAGGTCCAAGGGATACAGTAAACCTGAAGTGAAGCATCGGAATCTATAACTAGTGTTACAGGAATGGTTCAAGACATAGTCAGTAAGAAGTGTCCTTCTTCATGTACTTAAGTCGGCATTGTGCCTTTTGTATTCAATTCCGATGCAATTTCTGTGTTTCATCGTCAATAAGATGGTCCAAGGGATACAGTAAACCTGAAGTGAATTATCCGAATCTATAACTAGTGTCAGAGGAATGGTTCAAAACTTAGACAGTAGGAAGAGTCAGTCTTCTTGTACTTAAGTCGGCATTGTGCCTTTTGTATTTAATTCCGATGCAATTTCTGTGTTTCATCGTCAATAGGAAGGTCCAAGGGGTACAGTAAACCTGAGGTGAAGCATCGGAATCTATAACTAATGTCACAGGAATGGTTCAAAGCATAAACAGTAAGAAGTGTCAGTTTTCTTATAATTAAGTCGGCATTGTGCCTTTTGTATTTAATTCCGATGCACTTTCTGTCTTTCATCGTCAATAAGAAAGTCAGAGGGATACAGTAAACCTAAAAAGAAGCATCGGAATCTATAACTAGTGTCACAGGAATGGTTCAAATCATAGACAGTAAGGAGAGCCAGTTTTCTTGTACTTACGTCGGCATTGTGCTTTTCGTATTTAATTCCGATGCAATTTCTGTGTTTCATCGTGAATGAGAAAGTCAGAGGGATACAGTAGACCAGAAGTGAAGCATCGTAATCTATAACTACTGTCACAGGAATGGTTCAGAACATAGACAGTAAGAAGAGTCAGTTCTCTTGTACTGAAGTCGGCATTGTGCTCTTTGTATTTAATACCGATGCAATTTTTGTGTTTCATCGTCAATAAGAAGGTCCTAGGGATACAGTAAACCTGAAGTGAAGAATCGGAATCTATAACTAGTGTCACAGAAATGGTTCAAAACATAGACAGTAAGATGAGTCAGTTTTCTTGTACATAAGTCGGCATTGTGCCTTTTCTATTTAATTCCGATGCAATTTCTGTGTTTCATCGTCAATAAGAATGTCAGAGGGATACAGTAAACCTGAAGTGAAGCATCGGAATCTATATCTAGTGTCACAGGAGTGGTTCAAAACATAGACAGTAAGAACAGTCAGTCTTCTTGTCCTTAAGTCGGCATTGTGCCTTTTGTATTTATTTCCGATGCAATTTCTGAGTTTCATCGTCAATCAGAAGATCCAAGGGAGACAGTAAACCTGAAGTGATGCATCGGAATACATAACTAGTGTCACAGGAATGGTTCAAAACATAGTCAGTAAGAAGTGTCGCTCTTCATGTACTTAAGTCGGCATTGTGCATTTTGTGTTTAATTCCGATGCAAATTTCTGTGTTTCATCGTCAATAAGAAGGTCCAAGGGATACAGTAAATCTGGAGTGAAGCATCGGAATCCATAACTACTGTCACAGGAATGGTCAGTAGGAAGAGACAGTCTTCTTGTCCTTAAGTCCGCATTGTGCCTTTTGTATTTAATTCCGATGCAATTTCTGTGTTTCATTGTCAATAAGAAGGTCCAAGGGATACAGTAAACGTGAAGTGAAGCTTCGGAATCTATAACTAGTGTCACATGAATGGTTCAAAACATAGTCAGTAAGAAGTGTCTGTCTTCATGTACTTAAATCGGCATTGTGCTTTTGCATTTAATTCCGATGCAATTTCTGTGTTTCATCGTCAATATGAATGTCCAAGGGATACAGTAAACCTGAAGTGAAGCATCGGAATCTATAACAAGTGTTACAGGAATGGTTCAAAACATAGTCAGTAAGAAGTGTCGGTCTTTATGTACTTAAGTCGGCATTGTGCCTTTTGTATTTAAATCCGATGCCATTTCTGTGTTCCATCGTCAATAAGAAGGTCCAAGGGAGACAGTAAACCTGGAGTGAAGCATCGTAAACTATAACTAGTGTCACAGGAATGTATCAAAACATAGTCAGTAAGAAGTGTCGGTCTTCATGTACTTAAGTCGGCATTGTGCTTTTTGCATTTAATTCCGATGCAATTTCTGTGTTTCATCTTCAATAAGAAGGTCCAAGGGATACAGTAAACCTGAAGTGAAGCATCGGAATCTATAACTAGTGTCACAGGAATGGTTCAAAACATAGCCAGTAAGAAGTGTCGTTCTTCATGTACTTAAGTCGGCATTGTGCCTTTTGTATTTAATTCCGATGCAATTACTGTGTTTCATCGTCAATAAGAAGGTCCAAGGGATACAGTAAACCTGAAGTGAAGCATCGGAATCTATAACTAGTGTCACAGGAATGATCAGTAAGAAGAGTCAGTCTTCTTGCCCTTAAGTCGGCATTGTGCCTTTTGTATTTAATTTAGATGCAATTTCTGTGTTTCATCGTCAATAAGGAGGACCTAGGGATACAGTAAACCTGAAGTGAAGCATCGGAATCTATAACTAGTGCTACAGGAATGGTTCAAAACATAGTCAGTAAGAAGTGTCGGTCTTCATGTACTTAAGTCGGCATTGTGCCTTTTGTATTTAATTCCGATGCCATTTCTGTGTTTCATCGTCAATAAGTAGGTCCAAGGGATACAGTAAACCTGGAGTGAAACATGGAAATCAATAACTAGTGTCACAGGAATGGATCCAAACATAGTTCGCAAGAAGTGTCGGTCTTCATGTACTTAAGTCGGCATTGTGCCTTTTGAATTTAATTCCGATGCAGTTTCTGTGTTTCATCGTCAATAAAAAGGTCCAAGGGATACAGTAAACCTGAAGTGAAGCATCGGAATCTATAACTAGTGTTACAGGAATGGTTCAAGACATAGTCAGTAAGAAGTGTCCTTCTTCATGTACTTAAGTCGGCATTGTGCCTTTTGTATTTAATTCCGATGCAATTTCTGTGTTTCATCGTCAATAAGAAGGTCCAAGGGATACAGTAAACCTGAAGTGAAGCAGCGGAATCTATAACTAGTGTCACAGGAATGGTCAGTAGGAAGAGTCAGTCTTCTTGTCCTCAAATCTGCATTATGCTTTTTGTATTTAATTCCGATGCAATTTCTGTGTTTCATCGTCAATAAGAAGGTCCAAGGGACACAGTAAACCTGGAGTGAAGCATGGAATTCTATAACTAGTGTCACAGGAATGGGTCAAAACATTGTCAGTAAGAAGTGTCGGTCTTCACGTACTTAAGTCGGCATTGTGCCTTTTGTATTTAATTCCGATGCAATTTCTGTGTTTCATCGTCAATAAGAAGGTCCAAGGGATACAGTAAACCTGAAGTGAATCATCGGAATCTATAACTAGTGTCAGAGGAATGGTTCAAATCATAGACAGTAGGAAGAGTCAGTCACCTTGTACTTAAGTCGGCATTGTGCCTTTTGTATTTAATTCCGATGCAATTTCTGTGTTTCATCGTCAATAAGAAGGTCCAAGAGATGCAGTAAACCTGGTGTGAAGAATCGGAATCTATAACTAGTGTCGCAGGAATGGTCAGTAGGATGAGTCAGTCTTCTTGTCATTAAGTCTACATTGTGCTTTTTTTTTTAATTCCGATGCAATTTCTGTGTTTCATCGTCAATAAGAAGGTCCAAGGGATACAGTAAACCTGAAGTGAAGCATCGGAATCTATAACTAGTGTTGCAGGATTGGTTCAAAACATAGTCAGTAAGAAGTGTCTGTCTTCATGTACTTAAGTCGGCATTGTGCCTTTTGTATTTCATTCCAATGCAATTTCTGTGTTTCATCGTTAAGAAGAAGGTCCAAGGATACAGAAAACTTGAAGTGAAGCATAGGAATCTATAAGTAGTGTCACAGGAATGGTTCAACACATAGTCAGTAAGAAGTGTCGTTCTTCATGTACTTAAGTCGGCATTGTGAATTTTGTATTTAATTCCGATGCAATTTCTGTGTTTCATCGTCAATAAGAAGGTCCAAGGGATACAGTAAACATGAGGTGAAGCATCGGAATCTATAACTAGTGTCACAGGAATGGTTCAAAACTTAGACATTAGGAAGAGTCAATCTTCTTGTCCGTAAGTCGGTATTGTGCGTTTCGTATTTAATTCCGATACAATTTCTGTGTTTCATCGTCAAAAAGATGGTCCAAGGGATACAGTAAACCTGGAGTGAAGCATGGGAATCCATAACTAGTGTCACAGGAATGGTTCAAAACTTAGATAGTAGGAAGAGTCAGTCTTCTTGTACTTAACTCGGCATTGCGCATTTTGAATTTAATTCCGATGCAATTTCTGTGTTTCATCGTCAATAAGAAAGTCCAAGGGATACAGCAAACCTGAAGTGAAGCATAGGAATCTATAACTAGTGGCACAGGAATGGTCAGTAGAAAGAGTCAGTCTTCTTGTCCTTAAGTCGGCATTGTGCCTTTTGTATTTAATTCCGATGCAATTTCTGTGTATCATCGTCAATAAGAACGTCCAAGGGATACAGTAAACCTGAAGTGAAGCATCGGAATCTATAACTAGTGTCACAGGAATGGTTCTAAACATAGTCAGTAAGAAGTGTCGGTCTTCATGTACTTAAGTCGGCATTGTGCCTTTTGTATTTAATTCCGATGCAATTTCTGCGTTTCATCGTCAATAAGAAGGTCCAAGGGGTACAGTAAACCTGGAGTGAACCATCGGAATCTATAACTAGTGTCAAAGGAATGGTCAGTAGGAAGAGTCAGTGTTCTTGTACTTAAGTCGGCATTGTGCCTTTTGTATTTAATTCCGATGCAATTTCTGTGTTTCACCGTCAGTAAGAAGGTCCAAGGGATACAGTTAACCTGAAGTGAAGCATCGGAATCTATAACTATTGTCACAGGAATGGTCAGTACGAAGAGTCAGTCTTCTTGTCCTTAAGTCGGCATTGTGCCTTTCGTATTTAATTCCGATGGAATTTCTGTGTTTCATCGTCAATAAGAAGGTCCAAGGGATACAGTAAACCTGAAGTGAAGCATCGGAATCTATAACTAGTGTTGCAGGAATGGTTCAAAACTTAGTCAGTAAGAAGTGTCGGTCTTCATGTACTTAAGTCGGCATTGTGCCTTTTGTATGTAATTCCGATGCAATTTCTGTGTTTCATCGTTAATAAGAAGGTCCAAGGGATACAGTAAACCTGAAGTGAAGCATCGGAATCTGTAACTAGTGTCACAGGAATGGTTCAAACCATAGTCAGTAGGAAGTGTCGGTCTTCATGTACTTAAGTCGGCATTGTGCCTTTTGTATTTAATTCCGAAGCAATTTCAGTGTTTCATCGTCAATAAGAAGGTCCAAGTTATACAGTAAACCTTACGTGAAGCATCGGATTCCATAACTAGAGTCACAGGAATGGTTCAAAACATAGTCAATAAGAAGTGTCGGTCTTCATGTACTTAAGTCGGCATTGTGCCTTTTGTATTTAATTCCGATGCAATTTCTGTGTTTCATCGTCAACAAGAAGGTCCAAGGGGTATAGTAAACCTGGAGTGAAGCATCGGAATCTATAACAAGTGTCACAGGAATGGTCAGTAGGAAGAGTCAGTGTTCTTGTCCATAAGTCGGCATTGTGCCTTTTGTATTTAATTCCGATGCAATTTCTGTGTTTCATCGTCAATAAGAAGGTCCAAGGGATACAGTAAACCTGAAGTGAAGCATCGGAATCTATAACTAGTGTCACAGGAATGGTCAGTATGAAGAGTCAGTCTTCTTGTCCTTAGGTCGGCATTGTGCCTTTTGTATTTAATTGCGATGCATTTTCTGTGTTTCATCGTCAATAAGAAGGTCCAAGGGATACAGTAAACCTGAAGTGAAGCATCGGAATCTATAACTAGTGTTGCAGGAATGGTTCAAAACATAGTCAGTTTGAAGTGTTGGTCTTCATGTACTTAAGTCGGCATTGTGCCTTTTGTATTTAATTCCGATGCAATTTCTGTGTTTCATCGTCAATAAGAAGGTCCAAGGGATACAGTGAACCTGAAGTGAAGCATCGGAATCTATAACTAGTGTCACAGGAATGATTCAAAACATAGTCAGTAAGAAGTGTCGGTCTTCATGTACTTAAGTCAGCATGGTGCCTTTTGTATTTAATTCCGATGCACTTTCTGTGTTTCATCGTCAATAAGAGGGTCCAAGGGATATAGTAAACCTGAAGTGAAGCATCGGAATCCAAAAATAGTGTCACAGGAATGGTCAGTAGGAAGAGTCAGTCTTCTGCTCCTTAAGTCGGCATTGTGCCTTTTGTATTTAATACCCATGCAACTTCTGTGTTTCATCGTCAATAAGAAGGTCCAAGGGATACAGTAAACCTGAAGTGAAGCATCGGAATCTATAACTAGTGTTACAGGAATGTTTCAAAACATAAAAAGAAGTGTCGGTCTTCATGTACTTAAGTCAGCATTGTGCCTTTTGTATTTAATTCCGATGTAATTTCCGTGTTTCATCGGCAATAAGAAGGTCCAAGGGACACAGTAAACCTGGGGTGAAACATCGGAATCTATAACTAGTGTCGCAGGAATGTATCAAAACATAGTCAGTAAGAATGGTCGTTCTTCATGTACTTAAGTCGGCATTGCGCCTTTCGTATTTAATTCCGATGCAATTTTTGTGTTTCTTCGTCAATAAGAAGGTCCAAGGGATACAGTAAACCTGAAGTGAAGCATCGGAATCAATAACTAGTGTCACAGGAATGATCAGTAGGAAGAGTCTGTCTTCTTGCCCTTAAGTCGGCATTGTGCCTTTTGTATTTAATTTCGATGCAATTTCTGTGTTTCATCGTCAATAAGAAGGTCCAAGGGATACAGTAAACCTGAAGTGAAGCATCGGAATCTATAACGAGTGTTACAGGAATGGTTCATAACATAGTCAGTAAGAAGTGTCGGTCTTCATGTACCTATGTCGGCATTGAGCCTTTTGTATTTAATTCCGATTCAATTTCTGTGTTTCATCGTCAATAAGAAGGTCCAAGGGATACAGTAAACCTCAAGTGAATCATCGGAATCTATAACTAGTGTCAGAGGAATGGTTCAAAACTGAGACAGTAGGAAGAGAGTCGACATTGTGCTTTTTGTATTTAATTCCGATGCAATTTCTGTGTTTCACCGTCAATAAGAAGGTCCAAGGGATACAGTAAACCTGGTGTGAAGAATCGGAATCTATAACTAGTGTCACAGGAATGGTCAGTAGGAAGAGTCAGTCTTCTTGTCCTTAAGTCGGCATTGTGCCTTTTGTATTTAATTCCGAAGCAATTTCAGTGATTCATCGTCAATAAGAAGGTCCAAGTTATACAGTAAACCTTACGTGAAGCATCGGAATCTATAACTAGTGTCACAGGAATGGTTCAAAACATAGTCAATAAGAAGTGTCGGACTTCATGTACTTAAGTCGGCATTGTGCCTTTTGTATTTAATTCCGATGCAATTTCTGTGTTTCATCGTCAATAAGAAGGTCCAATAGGTACAGTAAACCAGGAGTGAAGCATCGGAATCTATAACTAGTGTCACAGGAATGGTCAGTAGGAAGAGTCAGTGTTCTTGTCCTTAAGTCGGCATAGTGCCTTTTGTATTTAATTCCGATGCAATTTCTGTGTTTCATCGTCAATAAGAAGGTCCAAGGGATACAGTAAACCTGAAGTGAAGCATCGGAATCTATAACAAGTGTCACAGGAATGGTCAGTATGAAGAGTCAGTCTTCTTGTCCTTAAGTCGGCATTGTGCCTTTTGTATTTAATTCCGATGCATTTTCTGTGTTTCATCGTCAATAAGAAGGTCCAAGGGATACAGTAAACCTGAAGTGAAGCATCGGAATCTGTAACGAATGTTGCAGGAATGGTTCAAAACATAGTCAATTTGAAGTGTTGGTCTTCATGTACTTAAGTCGGCATTGTGCCTTTTGTATTTAATTCCGATGCAATTTCTGTGTTTCATCGTCAATAAGAAGGTCCAAGGGATAATGTAAACCTGAAGTGAAGCATCGGAATCTATAACTAGTGTTGCAGGAATGGTTCAAAACTTAGTCAGTAGGATGTGTCGGTCTTCATGTACTTACGTCGGCATTGTGCCTTTTGTATTTAATTCCGATGCAATTTCTGTGTTTCATCGTCAATAAGAAGGTCCAAGGGATACAGTGAACCTGTAGTGAAGCATCGGAATCTACAACAAGTGTCACAGGAATGATTCAAAACATAGTCAGTAAGAAGTGTCGGTCTTCATGTACTTAAGTCAGCATGGTGCCTTTTGTATTTAATTCCGATGCAATTTCTGTGTTTCATCGTCAATAAGAAGGTCCAAGGGAAACAGTAAACCTGAAGTGAAGCATCGGAATCTATAACTAGTGTCACAAGAATGGTTCAAAACTTAGGCGTTATTAAGAGTCAGTCTTCTTGTCCTTAAGTCGGCATTGTGCCTTTTGCATTTAATTCCAATGCAATTTCTGTGTTTCATCGTCAATAAGAAGGTCCAAGGGATACATTAAACCTGGAGTGAAGCATCGGAATCTGTAACTAGTGTCACAGGAATTTTCAGTAGGAAGAGTCAGTGTTCTTGTGTTTAAGTCGGCATTGCGCCTTTCGTATTTAATTCCGATGCAATTTCTGTGTTTCATCGTCAATAAGAAGGTCCAAGGAACACAGTAAACCTGGAGTGAAACATCGGAATCTATAACTAGTGTCACAGGAATGTATCAAAACATAGTCCGTAAGAAGTGTCGTTCTTCATGTACTTAAGTCGGCATTGCGCCTTTCGTATTTAATTCCGATGCAATTTCAGTGTTTCATCGTCAATAAGAAGGTCCAAGGGATACAGTAAACCTGAAGTGAAGCATCGGAATCTATAACGAGTGTTACAGGAATGGTTCATAACATAGTCAGTAAGAAGTGTCGGTCTTCATGTACTTAAGTCGGCATTGTGAATTTTGTATTTCTTTACGATGCCATTTCTGTGTTTCATCGTCAATAAGAAGGTCCAAGGCAAACAGTAAACCTGGAATGAAACATGGAAATCAATAACTAGTGTCACAGGAATGGATCAAAACATAGTAAGTAAGAAGTGTCAGTCTTCATGTACTTATGTCGGAATTGAGCCTTTTGTATTTAATTCCGATTCAATTTCTGTGTTTCACCGTCAATAAGAAGGTTCAAGGGATACAGTAAACCTGGTGTGAAGAATCGGAATCTATAACTAGTGTCACAGGAATGGTCAGTAGGAAGAGTCAGTCTTCTTGTCCTTAAGTCGGCATTGTGCCTTTTGTATTTAAATCCGATGCAATTTATGTGTTTCATCGTCAATAAGAAGGTCCAAAGGATACAGTATACCTGAAGTGAAGCATCGGAATCTATAACTAGTGTTACAGTAATGGTTCAAAACATAGTCAGTAAGAAGTGTCGTTCTTCATGTACTTAAGTCGGCATTGTGAATTTTGTATTTAATTCCGATGCCATTTCTGTGTTTCATCGTCAATAAGAAGGTCCAAGGCAAACAGTAAACCTGGAATGAAACATGGAAATCAATAACTAGTGTCACAGGAATGGATCAAAACATAGTAAGTAAGAAGTGTCAGTCTTCATGTACTTATGTCGGCATTGAGCCTTTTGTATTTAATTCCGATTCAATTTCTGTGTTTCACCGTCAATAAGAAGGTCCAAGGGATACAGTAAACCTGGTGTGAAGAATCGGAATCTATAACTAGTGTCACAGGAATGGTCAGTAGGAAGAGTCAGTCTTCTTGTCCTTAAGTCGGCATTGTGCCTTTTGTATTTAATTCCGGTGCAATTTCTGTGTTTCATCGTCAATAAGAAGGTCCAAGGGATACAGTAAACCTGAAGTGAAGCATCGGAATCTATAACTAGTGTTACAGCAATGGTTCAAATCATAGTCAGTAAGAAGTGTCGGTCCTCATGTACTTAAGTCGGCATTGTGCCTTTTGTATTTAATTCCGACGCAATTTCTGTGTTTCATCGTCAAAAAGATGGTCCAAGGGATACAGTAAACCTGGAGTGAAGCATGGGAATCCAAAACTAGTGTCACAGGAATGGTTCAAAACTTAGATAGTAGGAAGAGTCAGTCTTCTTGTACTTAACTCGGCATTGCGCATTTTGTATTTAATTCAGATGCAATTTCTGTGTTTCATCGTCAATAAGAAGGTCCAATGGATACAGCAAACCTGAAGTGAAGCATAGGAATCTATAACTAGTGGCACAGGAATGGTCAGTAGAAAGAGTCAGTCTTCTTGTCCTTAAGTCGGCATTGTGCCTTTTGTATTTATTTCCGATGCAATTTCTGCGTTTCAACGTCAATAAGAAGGTCCAAGGGAAACATTAAACCTGAAGTGAAGCATCGGAATCTATAACTAGTGTCACAGGAATGGTCAGTATGAAGAGTCAGTCTTCTTCTCCTTAAGTCGGCATTGTGCCTTTTGTATTTAATTCCGATGCATTTTCTGTGTTTCATCGTCAATAAGAAGGTGCAAGGGATACAGTAAACCTGAAGTGAAGCATCGGAATCTATAACTAGTGTTGCAGGAATGGTTCAAAAAACAGTCAGTATGAAGTGTTGGTCTTCATGTACTTAAGTCGGCATTGTGCCTTTTGTATTTAATTCCGATGCAATTTCTGTGTTTCATCGTCAATAAGAAGGTCCAAGGGATACAGTAAACCTGGAGGGAAGCATCGGAATCTATAACTAGTGTCACAGGAATGGTTCAAAACATAGTCAGGAAGAAGTGTCGCTCTTCATGTACTTAAGTCGGCATTGTGCTTTTTGTATATAATTCCGATGCAATTTCTGTGTTTCATCGTCAATAAGAAGGTCCAATGGATACAGTAATCATGAAGTGAAGCATGGAAATCTATAACTAATGTCACAGGAATGGTCAGTAGGAAGAGTCAGTCATCTTGTCCTTAAGTCGGCATTGTGCCTTTTGTATTTAATTCCGATGCATTTTCCGTGTTTCATCGTCAATAAGAAGGTCCAAGGGATACAGTAAACCTGAAGTGAAGCATCGGAATCTATAACTAGTGTTGCAGGAATGGTTCAAAACATAGTCAGTAAGAAGTGTCGGTCTTCATGTAATTAAGTCGGCATTGTGCCATTTGTATTTAATGCCGATGCAATTTCTGTGTTTCATCGTCAATAAGAAGGTCCAAGGGATACAGTAGACCTGGAGGGAAGCATCGGAATCTATAACTAGTGTCACAGGAATGGTTGAAGACTTAGTCAGTAAGAAGTGTCGGTCTTCATGTACTTAAGTCGGCATTGTGCCTTTTGTATTTAGTTCCGATGCAATTTCTGTGTTTCATCGTCAATAAGAAGGTCCAAGGGATACAGTAAACCTGAAGTGGAGCCTCGGAATCTATAACTAGTGTCACAGGAATGGTCAGTAGGAGGAGTCAGTCTTCTTGTCCTTAAGTCGGCATTGTGCTTTTGTATTTAATTCCGTTGCAATTTCTGTGTTTCATCGTCAATAAGAAGGTCCAAGGGATACAGTAAAAATGAAGTGATGCATCGGAACCTGAAACTAGCGTCACTGGAATGGTCAGTAGGAAGAGTCAATCTTCTTGTCCTTAGGTCGGCATAGTGCTTTTTGAATTTAATTCCCATGCAATTTCTGTGTTTCATCGTCAATAAGAAGGTCCAATGGATGCAGCAAACCTAAAGTGAAGCATAGGAATCTATAACTAGTGGCACAGGAATGGTCAGTAGAAAGAGTCAGTCTTCTTGTCCTTAACTCGGCATTGTGCCTTTTGTATTTATTTCCGATGCAATTTCTGTGTTTCAACGTCAATAAGAAGGTCCAAGGGAAACATTAAACCTGAAGTGAAGCATCGGAATCTATAACTAGTGTCACAGGAATGGTCAGTATGAAGAGTCAGTCTTCTTCTCCTTAAGTCGGCATTGTGCCTTTTGTATTTAATTCCGATGCATTTTCTGTGTTTCATCGTCAATAAGAAGGTCCAAGGGATACAGTGAACCTGGAGTGAAGCATCGGAATCTATAACTATTGTTACAGGAAGAGCTCAAAACATAGTCAGTAAGAAGTGTCGGTCTTCATGTACTTAAGTCGGCATTGTGCCTTTTGCATTTATTTCCGATGCAATTTCTGTGTTCCATCGTCAATAAGAAGGTCCAAGGGATACAGTAAACCTGGTGTAAAAAATCCGAATCTATAACTAGTGTCACAGGAATGGTCAGTAGGAAGACTCAGTCTTCTTGTACTTAAGTCGGCATTGTGCCTTTTATATTTAAGTCCGATGCAATTTCTGTGTTTCATCGTCAATAAGAAGGTCCAAGGGATACAGTAAACCTTGAGTGAAGCATCGGAATCCATAACTAGTGTCTCAGGAATGGTTCAAAGCATAGTCAGTAAGTGGTGTCGGTCTTCATGTACTTAAGTGGGCATTGTGCCTTTTGTATTTGATTCCGATGCAATTTCTGTGTTTCATCGTCAATAAGAAGGTCCAAGGGATACAGTAAACCTGAAGTGAAGCATCGGAATCTATAACTAGTGTCACAGGAATGATCAGTAGGAAGAGTCAGTCTTCTTGCCCTTAAGTCGCCATTGTGCCTTTTGTATTTAATTTCGATGCAATTACTGTGTTTCATCGACAATAAGAAGGTCCAAGGGATACAGTAAACCTGAAGTGAAGCATCGGAATCTATAACTAGTGTTACAGAAATGGTTCAAAACATAGTCAGTAAGAAGTGACGGTCTTCACGTACTTATGTCGGCATTGTGCCTTTTGTATTTAATTCTGATGCCATTTCTGGGTTTCATCGTCAATATGTAGGTCCAAGGTATACAGTAAACCTGGAGTGAAGAATGGAAATCTATAACTAGTGTCACAGGAATGGGTCAAAACATAGTCAGTAAGAAGTGTCGGTCTTCATGTACATAAGTCGACATTGTGCCTTTTGTATTTAATTCAGATGCAATTTCTGTGTTTCATCGTCAATACGTAGGTCCAAGGGATACAGTAAACCTGAAGTGAAGCATCGGAATCTATAACTAGTGTCACAGGAATGGTTCAAAACATAGTCAGTAAGAAGTGTCCTTCTTCATGTACTTAAGTCGGCATTGTGCCTTTTGTATTTATTTCCGATGCAATTTCTATGTTTCATCGTCAATAAGAAGGTCCAAGGGATACAGTAAACCTGAAGTGCAGCATCGGAATCTATAACTAATGTCACAGGAATGGTCTGTAGGAAGAGTCAGTCTTCTTGTACTTAAGTTGGCATTGAGCCATTTGTATTTAATTCCGATGCAATTTCTCTGCTTCATCGTCAATAGGAAGGTCCAAGGAATACAGTAAACCTGATGTGAAGCATCGGAATCTATAACTAGTGGCACAGGAATGGTTCAAAACATAGTCAGTAGGAAGTGTCGGTCTTGATGTACTTAAGTCAGCATTGTGCCTTTTGTATTTAATTCCGATGCAATTTATGTGTTTTATCGTCAATAAGAAGGTCCAAGGGATACAGTAAACCTGAAGTGAAGCATCGGAATCTATAACTAGTGTCAGAGGAATGGTTCAAAACTTAGACAGTAGGAAGAGTCAGTCTTCTTGTACATAAGTCGGCATTGTGCCTTTTGTATTTAATTCCGATGCAATTTCTGTGTTTCATCGTCAATAAGAAGGTCCAAGGGATACAGTAAACCTGGTGTGAAGAATCGGAATCTTTAACTAGTGTCACAGGAATGGTCAGTAGGAAGAGTCAGTCTTCTTGTCCTTAAGTCGGCATTGTGCGTTTTGTATTTAATTCCGATGCAATTTCTGTGTTTCATCGTCAATAAGAAGGTCCAAGGGATACAGTAAACCTGAAGTGAAGCATCGGAATCTATAACTAGTGTTACAGGAATGGTTCAAAACATAGTCAGTA